>NW_026728193.1:0-293945 GCF_030684315.1 Stegostoma tigrinum | reverse complement strand
CTGAAACAGAGGAGCTGAAACAGAGGGGCTGAAACAGAGGGGCTGAAACAGATGGCGAGAAACAGAGGGCGAGAAACAGAGAGCGAGAAACAGAGGGCGAGAAACAGAGGGCGTGAAATAGAGGGCGAGAAACAGAGGGGCTGAAACAGAGGGGTTGAAAGAGACGGGCTGAAACAGAGGGGCTGAAACAGAGGGCGAGAAACAGAGGGCGAGAAACAGCGGGGCTGAAACAGAGCGGCTGATAGAGAGGGGCTGAAACAGTGGGGCTGAAACAGAGGGCGAGAAACAGAGGGGCTGAAACAGAGGGCGAGAAACAGAGGGGCTGAAACAGAGGGGCTGAAACAGAGGGGCTGAAACAGAGTGGCTGAAACAGAGGGCGAGAAACAGAGGGCCAGAAACAGAGAGCGAGAAACAGAGGGCGAGAAACAGAAGGCGAGAAACAGAGGGGCTGAAACAGAGGGGCTGATACAGAGGGTGAGAAACAGAGGGCGAGAAACAGAGAGCGAGAAACAGAGGGCGAGAAACAGAGGGCGAGAAACAGAGGGCCAGAAACAGAGGGGCTGAAACAGAGGGGCTGAAAGAGACGGGCTGAAACAGAGGGTCTGAAACAGAGGGCGAGAAACAGAGGGCGAGAAACAGAGGGGCTGAAACAGAGGGGCTGATACAGAGGGGCTGAAACAGAGGGGCTGAAACAGAGGGCGAGAAACAGAGGGGCTGAAACAGAGGGCGAGAAACAGAGGGGCTGAAACAGAGGGGCTGAAACAGAGGGGCTGAAACAGAGGGGCTGAAAAAGAGGGCGAGAAACAGAGGGGCTGAAACAGAGGGGCTGAAAGAGAGGGGCTGAAACAGATGGGCTGAAACTGAGGGGCTGAAACAGAGGAGCTGAAACAGAGGGGCTGAAACAGAGGCCCTGAAACAGAGGGCGAGAAACAGAGGGGCTGAAACAGAGGGGCTGAAACAGAGGGGCTGAAACAGAGGGGCTGAAACAGATGGCGAGAAACAGAGGGCGAGAAACAGAGAGAGAGAAACAGAGGGCGAGAAACAGAGGGGCTGAAACAGAGGGCGAGAAACAGAGGGGCTGAAACAGAGGGGCTGAAAGAGACGGGCTGAAACAGAGGGGCTGAAACAGAGGGCGAGAAACAGAGGGCGAGAAACAGCGGAGCTGAAACAGAGCGGCTGATACAGAGGGGCTGAAACAGTGGGGCTGAAACAGAGGGCGAGAAACAGAGGGGCTGAAACAGAGGGCGAGAAACAGAGGGCGAGAAACAGAGGGGCTGAAACAGAGGGGCTGAAACAGAGGGGCTGAAACAGAGGGCGACAAACAGAGGGCCAGAAACAGAGAGCGAGAAACAGAGGGCGAGAAACAAAAGGCGAGAAACAGAGGGGCTGAAACAGAGGGGCTAAAACAGAGGGTGAGAAACAGAGAGCGAGAAACAGAGGGCGAGAAACAGAGGGCGAGAAACAGAGGGCCAGAAACAGAGGGGGTGAAACAGAGGGGCTGAATGAGACGGGCTGAAACAGAGGGTCTGAAACAGAGGGCGAGAAACAGAGGGCGAGAAACAGAGGGGCTGAAACAAAGAGGCTGATACAGAGGGGCTGAAACAGAGGGGCTGAAACAGAGGGCGAGAAACAGAGGGGCTGAAACAGAGGGCGAGAAACAGAGGGGCTGAAACAGAGGGGCTGAAACAGAGGGGCTGAAACAGAGGGGCTGAAACAGAGGGCGAGAAACAGAGGGGCTGAAACAGAGGGGCTGAAAGAGAGGGGCTGAAACAGATGGGCTGAAACTGAGGGGCTGAAACAGAGGAGCTGAAACAGAGGGGCTGAAACAGAGGGCCTGAAACAGAGGGCGAGAAACAGAGGGGCTGAAACAGAGGGGCTGAAACAGAGGGGCTGAAACAGAGGGTCTGAAACAGAGGGCGAGAAACAGAGGGGCTGAAACAGAGGGGCTGAAACAGAGGGGCTGAAACAGAGGGGCAGAAACAGAGGGCGAGAAACAGAGGGGCTGAAACAGAGGGGCTGAAACAGAGGGGCTGAAACAGAGGGGCTGAAACAGATGGGCTGAAACAGAGGGGCTGAAACAGAGGGGCTGAAACAGTGGGCGAGAAATAGAGGGCGAGAAACAGAGAGCGAGAAACAGAGGGCGAGAAACAGAGGGGCTGAAACAGAGGGGCTGATACAGAGGGCGAGAAACAGAGGGGCTGAAACAGAGGACGAGAAATAGAGGAGCTGAAACAGAGGGTTGAAACAGAAGGGCTGAAACAGAGGGGCTGTAACAGAGGGGCTGAAACAGAGGGGCTGAAACGGAGGGCGAGAAACAGAGGGGCTGAAACAGAGGGAGAGAAACAGAGGGGCTGAAACCGTTGGCGAGAAACAGAGGGCGAGAAGCAGAGGGGCTGAAACAGAGGGGCTGAAACAGAGGGGCTGAAACAGAGGGCGAGAAACAGAGGGGCTGAAACAGAGGGGCTGAAACAGAGGGGCTGAAACAGAGGGCGAGAAACAGAGGGCGAGAAACAGAGGGGCTGATTCAGAGGGCGAGAAACAGAGGGGCTGAAACAGAGGGGCTGAAACAGAGGGCGAGAAACAGAGGGGCTTAAACAGAGGGGGTGAAACAGAGGGGCTGAAACAGAGGGCGAGAAACAGAGGGGCTGAAACTGAGGTCGAGAAACAGAGGGGCTGAAACAGAGGGTCTGAAACAGAGGGGCTGAAACAAAGGCCGAGAAACAGAGTGGCTGAAACAGAGGGCGAGAAACAGAGGGGCTGAAACAGAGGGGCTGAAACAGCAGGGCTGAAAAAGAGGGGGTGAAACAGAGGGGCTGAAACAGAGGGGCTGAAACAGAAGGCGAGAAACAGAGGGGCTGAAACAGAGTGCGAGAAACAGAGGGGCTGAAACCGAGGGCGAGAATCAGAGGGCGAGAAACAGAGGGGCTGAAACAGAGCGGCTGAAACAGAGGGGCTGAAACAGAGGGGCTGAAACAGAGGGGCTGCAACAGAGGGCGAGAAACAGAGGGGCTGAAACAGATGGCAAGACACAGAGGGGCTGAAACAGAGGGCGCGAAACAGAGGGGCTGAAACAGAGGGGCTGAAACAGAGGGCGAGAAACAGAGGGGGTTAAACAGAGGGGCTGAAACAGAGGGGCTGAAACAGAGGGGCTGAAACAGAGGGCGAGAAACAGAGGGGCTGAAACAGAGGTCGAGAAACAGAGGGGCTGAAACAGAGGTGCTGAAACAGAGGGGCTGAAACAGAGATGCTGAAACAGAGGGCGAGAAACAGAGGGGCTGAAACAGAGGGGCTGAAACAGAGGGGCTGAAACAGATGGGCTGAAACTGAGGGGCTGAAACAGAGGGGCTGAAACAGAGTGGCTGAAACAGAGGGGCTGAAACAGAGGGCGAGAAACAGAGGGGCTGAAACAGAGGGGCTGAAACAGAGGGGCTGAAACAGAGGGCGAGAAACAGAGGGCGAGAAAAAGAGGGCGAGAAACAGAGGGGCTGAAACAGAGGGGCTGAAACAGAGGGGTTGAAACAGAGGGGCTGAAAAAGAGGGGCTGCAACAGAGGGCGAGAAACAGAGGGGCTGAAACAGAGGGCGAGAAACAGAGGGGCTGAAACAGTGGGCGAGAAACAGAGGGCGAGAAACAGAGGGGCTGAAACAGAGGGGCTGAAAGTGAGGGGCTGGAACAGAGGGCGAGAAACAGAGGGCGAGAAACAGAAAGCGAGAAACAGAGGGCGGGACACAGAGGGCGTGAAACAGAGGGCGAGAAACAGAGGGGCTGAAACAGAGGGGCTGAAAGAGACGGGGTGAAACAGAGGGGCTTAAACAGAGGGCGAGAAACAGAGGGCGTGAAACAGAGGGGCTGAAACAGATGGGCTGATACAGAGGGGCTGAAACAGAGGGGCTGAAACAGAGGGCGAGAAACAGAGGGGCTGAAACAGAGGGCGAGAAACAGAGGGGCTGAAACAGAGGGGCTGAAACAGAGGGGCTGAAACAGAGGGCGAGAAACAGAGGGCGAGAAACAGATAGCGAGAAACAGAGGGCGAGAAACAGAGGGCGAGAAACAGAGGGGCTGAAACATGAGGGGCTGAAACAGATGGGCTGAAACAGAGGGGCTGAAACAGAGGGGCTGAAACAGAGGGCGAGAAACAGAGGGCGAGAAACAGAGGGCGAGAAACAGAGGGGCTGAAACAGAGGGACTGAAATAGAGGGCGAGGAACAGAGGGGCTGAAACAGAGGGGCTGAAACAGAGGGCGAGAAACAGAGGGGCTGAAACAGAGGGGCTGAAACAGAGGGCGAGAAACAGAGGGGCTGAAACAGAGGGGGAGAAACAGAGGGGCTGAAACAGAGGGGCTGAAACAGAGGGGCAGAAACAGAGGGCGAGAAACAGAGGGCGAGAAACAAATGGCGAGAAACAGAGGGCGAGAAACAGAGGGGCTGATAAAAAGGGGCTGAAACAGAGGGACTGAAATAGAGGGCGAGGAACAGAGGGGCTGAAACAGAGGGGCTGAAACAGAGGGCGAGAAACAGAGGGGCTGAAACAGAGGGACTGAAACAGAGGGCGAGAAACAGAGGGGCTGAAACAGATGGCAAGAAACATAGGGGCTGAAACAGAGGGGCTGAAACAGAGGGGCAGAAACAGAGGGCGAGAAACAGAGGGCGAGAAACAGAGAGCGAGAAACAGAGGGCGAGAAACAGAGGGCGAGAAACAGAGGGCCAGAAACAAAGGGGCTGAAACAGAGGGGCTGAAAGAGACGGGCTGAAACAGAGGGCGAGAAACAGAGAGCGAGAAACAGAAGGCGAGAAACAGAGGGGCTGAAACAGAGGGGCTGAAAAAGAGGGGCTGAAACAGAGGGGCTGAAACAGATGGGCTGAAATAGAGGGGATGAAACAGAGGGGCTGAAACAGTGGGCGAGAAATAGAGGGCGAGAAACAGAGGGCGAGAAACAGAGGGCGAGAAACAGAGGGGCTGAAACAGAGGGGCTGATACAGAGGGGCTGAAAGAGACGGGCTGAAACAGAGGGGCTGAAACAGAAGGGCTGAAACATTGGGGCTGAAACAGAGGGGCTGAAACAGATGGGCTGAAACTGAGGGCGAGAAACAGAGGGGCTGAAACAGAGGGGCTGAAACAGAGGGGCTGAAACCGAGGGCGAGAAACAGATTGCGAGAAACAGAGGGGCTGAAACTGAGGGGCTGAAACAGAGGGGCTGAAACAGAGGGCGAGAAACAGAGGGGCTGAAACAGAGGGGCGAAAACAGAGAGGCTGAAACAGAGGGGCTGAAACAGAGGGCGAGAAACAGAGGGGCTGCAACAGAGGGGCTGAAACAGAGGGGCTGAAACTGAGGGGCTGAAACAGAGGGCGAGAAACAGAGGGGCTGAAACAGAGGTCGAGAAACAGAGGGGCTGAAACAGAGGGCGAGAAACAGAGGGCGAGAAACAGAGGGGCTGAAACAGAGGGGCTGAAACAGAGGGGCTGAAACAGAGGGCGAGAAACAGAGGGGCTGAAACAGAGGGGCTGAAACAGAGGGGCTGAAACATAGGGGCTGAAACAGATGGGCTGAAACAGACGGGCTGAAACAGAGGGGCTGAAACAGTGGGCGAGAAATAGAGGGCGAGAAACAGAGAGCGAGAAACAGAGGGCGAGAAACAGAGGGGCTGAAACAGAGGGGCTGATACAGAGGGCGAGAAACAGAGGGGCTGAAACAGAGGACGAGAAATAGAGGGGCTGAAACAGAGGGTTGAAACAGAAGGGCTGAAACAGAGGGGCTGTAACAGAGGGGCTGAAACAGAGGGACTGAAACGGAGGGCGAGAAACAGAGGGGCTGAAACAGAGGGAGAGAAACAGAGGGGCTGAAACCGTTGGCGAGAAACAGAGGGCGAGAAACAGAGGGGCTGAAACAGAGGGGCTGAAACAGAGGGGCTGAAACAGAGGGCGAGAAACAGAGGGGCTGAAACAGAGGGGCTGAAACAGAGGGGCTGAAACAGAGGGCGAGAAACAGAGGGCGAGAAACAGAGGGGCTGATTCAGAGGGCGAGAAACAGAGGGGCTGAAACAGAGGGGCTGAAACAGAGGGCGAGAAACAGAGGGGCTTAAACAGAGGGGGTGAAACAGAGGGACTGAATCAGAGGGCGAGAAACAGAGGGGCTGAAACCGAGGTCGAGAAACAGAGGGGCTGAAACAGAGGGTCTGAAACAGATGGGCTGAAACAGAGGGGCTGAAACAGAGGGCGAGAAACAGAGGGGCTGAAACATAGGGGCTGAAACAGAGGGGCTGAAACAGAAGGGCTGAAACTGAGGGGCTGAAACAGAGGAGCTGAAACAGAGGGGCTGAAACAGAGGGGCTGAAACAGAGGGCGAGAAACAGAGGGGCTGGAACAGAGGGGCTGAAACAGAGGGCGAGAAACAGAGGGACTGAAACAGAGGGGCTGAAACAGAGGGGCTGAAACAGAGGAAATGAAACAGAGGGCGACAAACAGAGGGCCAGAAACAGAGAGCGAGAAACAGAGGGCGAGAAACAAAAGGCGAGAAACAGAGGGGCTGAAACAGAGGGGCTAAAACAGAGGGTGAGAAACAGAGAGCGAGAAACAGAGGGCGAGAAACAGAGGGCGAGAAACAGAGGGCCAGAAACAGAGGGGGTGAAACAGAGGGGCTGAATGAGACGGGCTGAAACAGAGGGTCTGAAACAGAGGGCGAGAAACAGAGGGCGAGAAACAGAGGGGCTGAAACAAAGAGGCTGATACAGAGGGGCTGAAACAGAGGGGCTGAAACAGAGGGCGAGAAACAGAGGGGCTGAAACAGAGGGCGAGAAACAGAGGGGCTGAAACAGAGGGGCTGAAACAGAGGGGCTGAAACAGAGGGGCTGAAACAGAGGGCGAGAAACAGAGGGGCTGAAACAGAGGGGCTTAAAGAGAGGGGCTGAAACAGATGGGCTGAAACTGAGGGGCTGAAACAGAGGAGCTGAAACAGAGGGGCTGAAACAGAGGGCCTGAAACAGAGGGCGAGAAACAGAGGGGCTGAAACAGAGGGGCTGAAACAGAGGGGCTGAAACAGAGGGTCTGAAACAGAGGGCGAGAAACAGAGGGGCTGAAACAGAGGGGCTGAAACAGAGGGGCTGAAACAGAGGGGCAGAAACAGAGGGCGAGAAACAGAGGGGCTGAAACAGAGGGGCTGAAACAGAGGGGCTGAAACAGAGGGGCTGAAACAGATGGGCTGAAACAGAGGGGCTGAAACAGAGGGGCTGAAACAGTGGGCGAGAAATAGAGGGCGAGAAACAGAGAGCGAGAAACAGAGGGCGAGAAACAGAGGGGCTGAAACAGAGGGGCTGATACAGAGGGCGAGAAACAGAGGGGCTGAAACAGAGGACGAGAAATAGAGGAGCTGAAACAGAGGGTTGAAACAGAAGGGCTGAAACAGAGGGGCTGTAACAGAGGGGCTGAAACAGAGGGGCTGAAACGGAGGGCGAGAAACAGAGGGGCTGAAACAGAGGGAGAGAAACAGAGGGGCTGAAACCGTTGGCGAGAAACAGAGGGCGAGAAGCAGAGGGGCTGAAACAGAGGGGCTGAAACAGAGGGGCTGAAACAGAGGGCGAGAAACAGAGGGGCTGAAACAGAGGGGCTGAAACAGAGGGGCTGAAACAGAGGGCGAGAAACAGAGGGCGAGAAACAGAGGGGCTGATTCAGAGGGCGAGAAACAGAGGGGCTGAAACAGAGGGGCTGAAACAGAGGGCGAGAAACAGAGGGGCTTAAACAGAGGGGGTGAAACAGAGGGGCTGAAACAGAGGGCGAGAAACAGAGGGGCTGAAACTGAGGTCGAGAAACAGAGGGGCTGAAACAGAGGGTCTGAAACAGAGGGGCTGAAACAAAGGCCGAGAAACAGAGTGGCTGAAACAGAGGGCGAGAAACAGAGGGGCTGAAACAGCAGGGCTGAAAAAGAGGGGGTGAAACAGAGGGGCTGAAACAGAGGGGCTGAAACAGAAGGCGAGAAACAGAGGGGCTGAAACAGAGTGCGAGAAACAGAGGGGCTGAAACCGAGGGCGAGAATCAGAGGGCGAGAAACAGAGGGGCTGAAACAGAGCGGCTGAAACAGAGGGGCTGAAACAGAGGGGCTGAAACAGAGGGGCTGCAACAGAGGGCGAGAAACAGAGGGGCTGAAACAGATGGCAAGACACAGAGGGGCTGAAACAGAGGGCGCGAAACAGAGGGGCTGAAACAGAGGGGCTGAAACAGAGGGCGAGAAACAGAGGGGGTTAAACAGAGGGGCTGAAACAGAGGGGCTGAAACAGAGGGGCTGAAACAGAGGGCGAGAAACAGAGGGGCTGAAACAGAGGTCGAGAAACAGAGGGGCTGAAACAGAGGTGCTGAAACAGAGGGGCTGAAACCGAGATGCTGAAACAGAGGGCGAGAAACAGAGGGGCTGAAACAGAGGGGCTGAAACAGAGGGGCTGAAACAGATGGGCTGAAACTGAGGGGCTGAAACAGAGGGGCTGAAACAGAGTGGCTGAAACAGAGGGGCTGAAACAGAGGGCGAGAAACAGAGGGGCTGAAACAGAGGGGCTGAAACAGAGGGGCTGAAACAGAGGGGCTGAAACAGAGGGCGAGAAACAGAGGGGCTGAAACAGAGGGGCTGAAACAGAGGGGCTGAAACAGAGGGGCTGAAACAGAGGGGTTGAAACAGAGGGGCTGAAAAAGAGGGGCTGCAACAGAGGGCGAGAAACAGAGGGGCTGAAACAGAGGGCGAGAAACAGAGGGGCTGAAACAGAGGGCGAGAAACAGAGGGGCTGAAACAGAGGGGCTGAAACAGAGGGGCTGAAAGAGAGGGCGAGAAACAGAGGGGCTGAAACAGAGGGGCTGAAACAGAGGGGCTGAAACAGAGGGGCTGAAACAGAGGGCGAGAAACAGTGGGCGAGAAACAGAGGGCGAGAAACAGAGGGGCTGAAACAGAGGGGCTGAAAGTGAGGGGCTGGAACAGAGGGCGAGAAACAGAGGGCGAGAAACAGAAAGCGAGAAACAGAGGGCGGGACACAGAGGGCGTGAAACAGAGGGCGAGAAACAGAGGGGCTGAAACAGAGGGGCTGAAAGAGACGGGGTGAAACTGAGGGGCTTAAACAGAGGGCGAGAAACAGAGGGCGTGAAACAGAGGGGCTGAAACAGATGGGCTGATACAGAGGGGCTGAAACAGAGGGGCTGAAACAGAGGGCGAGAAACAGAGGGGCTGAAACAGAGGGCGAGAAACAGAGGGGCTGAAACAGAGGGGCTGAAACAGAGGGGCTGAAACAGAGGGCGAGAAACAGAGGGCGAGAAACAGATAGCGAGAAACAGAGGGCGAGAAACAGAGGGCGAGAAACAGAGGGGCTGAAACATGAGGGGCTGAAACAGATGGGCTGAAACAGAGGGGCTGAAACAGAGGGGCTGAAACAGAGGGCGAGAAACAGAGGGCGAGAAACAGAGGGCGAGAAACAGAGGGGCTGAAACAGAGGGACTGAAATAGAGGGCGAGGAACAGAGGGGCTGAAACAGAGGGGCTGAAACAGAGGGCGAGAAACAGAGGGGCTGAAACAGAGGGGCTGAAACAGAGGGCGAGAAACAGAGGGGCTGAAACAGAGGGGGAGAAACAGAGGGGCTGAAACAGAGGGGCTGAAACAGAGGGGCAGAAACAGAGGGCGAGAAACAGAGGGCGAGAAACAAATGGCGAGAAACAGAGGGCGAGAAACAGAGGGGCTGATAAAAAGGGGCTGAAACAGAGGGACTGAAATAGAGGGCGAGGAACAGAGGGGCTGAAACAGAGGGGCTGAAACAGAGGGCGAGAAACAGAGGGGCTGAAACAGAGGGACTGAAACAGAGGGCGAGAAACAGAGGGGCTGAAACAGATGGCAAGAAACATAGGGGCTGAAACAGAGGGGCTGAAACAGAGGGGCAGAAACAGAGGGCGAGAAACAGAGGGCGAGAAACAGAGAGCGAGAAACAGAGGGCGAGAAACAGAGGGCGAGAAACAGAGGGCCAGAAACAAAGGGGCTGAAACAGAGGGGCTGAAAGAGACGGGCTGAAACAGAGGGCGAGAAACAGAGAGCGAGAAACAGAAGGCGAGAAACAGAGGGGCTGAAACAGAGGGGCTGAAAAAGAGGGGCTGAAACAGAGGGGCTGAAACAGATGGGCTGAAATAGAGGGGATGAAACAGAGGGGCTGAAACAGTGGGCGAGAAATAGAGGGCGAGAAACAGAGGGCGAGAAACAGAGGGCGAGAAACAGAGGGGCTGAAACAGAGGGGCTGATACAGAGGGGCTGAAAGAGACGGGCTGAAACAGAGGGGCTGAAACAGAAGGGCTGAAACATTGGGGCTGAAACAGAGGGGCTGAAACAGATGGGCTGAAACTGAGGGCGAGAAACAGAGGGGCTGAAACAGAGGGGCTGAAACAGAGGGGCTGAAACCGAGGGCGAGAAACAGATTGCGAGAAACAGAGGGGCTGAAACTGAGGGGCTGAAACAGAGGGGCTGAAACAGAGGGCGAGAAACAGAGGGGCTGAAACAGAGGGGCGAAAACAGAGAGGCTGAAACAGAGGGGCTGAAACAGAGGGCGAGAAACAGAGGGGCTGCAACAGAGGGGCTGAAACAGAGGGGCTGAAACTGAGGGGCTGAAACAGAGGGCGAGAAACAGAGGGGCTGAAACAGAGGTCGAGAAACAGAGGGGCTGAAACAGAGGGCGAGAAACAGAGGGCAAGAAACAGAGGGGCTGAAACAGAGGGGCTGAAACAGAGGGGCTGAAACAGAGGGCGAGAAACAGAGGGGCTGAAACAGAGGGGCTGAAACAGAGGGGCTGAAACATAGGGGCTGAAACAGATGGGCTGAAACAGACGGGCTGAAACAGAGGGGCTGAAACAGTGGGCGAGAAATAGAGGGCGAGAAACAGAGAGCGAGAAACAGAGGGCGAGAAACAGAGGGGCTGAAACAGAGGGGCTGATACAGAGGGCGAGAAACAGAGGGGCTGAAACAGAGGACGAGAAATAGAGGGGCTGAAACAGAGGGTTGAAACAGAAGGGCTGAAACAGAGGGGCTGTAACAGAGGGGCTGAAACAGAGGGACTGAAACGGAGGGCGAGAAACAGAGGGGCTGAAACAGAGGGAGAGAAACAGAGGGGCTGAAACCGTTGGCGAGAAACAGAGGGCGAGAAACAGAGGGGCTGAAACAGAGGGGCTGAAACAGAGGGGCTGAAACAGAGGGCGAGAAACAGAGGGGCTGAAACAGAGGGGCTGAAACAGAGGGGCTGAAACAGAGGGCGAGAAACAGAGGGCGAGAAACAGAGGGGCTGATTCAGAGGGCGAGAAACAGAGGGGCTGAAACAGAGGGGCTGAAACAGAGGGCGAGAAACAGAGGGGCTTAAACAGTGGGGGTGAAACAGAGGGACTGAATCAGAGGGCGAGAAACAGAGGGGCTGAAACCGAGGTCGAGAAACAGAGGGGCTGAAACAGAGGGTCTGAAACAGATGGGCTGAAACAGAGGGGCTGAAACAGAGGGCGAGAAACAGAGGGGCTGAAACATAGGGGCTGAAACAGAGGGGCTGAAACAGAAGGGCTGAAACTGAGGGGCTGAAACAGAGGAGCTGAAACAGAGGGGCTGAAACAGAGGGGCTGAAACAGAGGGCGAGAAACAGAGGGGCTGGAACAGAGGGGCTGAAACAGAGGGCGAGAAACAGAGGGACTGAAACAGAGGGACTGAAACAGAGGGGCTGAAACAGAGGGCGAGAAACAGAGGGCGAGAAACAGAGGGCGAGAAACAGAGGGCGAGAAACAGAGGGCGAGTAAAAGAGGGCGAGAAACAGAGGGGCTGAAACTGAGGGGCTGAAACAGAGGGGTTGAAACAGAGGGGCTGAAACAGAGGGGACGCAACAGAGGGCGAGAAACAGAGGAGCTGAAACAGAGGGCGAGAAACAGAGGGGCTGAAACAGAGGGCGAGAAACAGAGAGGCTGAAACAGAGGGACTGAAACAGAGGGGCTGAAACAGAGGGGCTGAAACAGAGGGAGAGAAACAGAGGAGCTGAAACAGAGGGGCTGAAACAGAGGGGCTGAAACAGAGGGGCTGCAACAGAGGGCGAGAAACAGAGAGGCTGAAACAGAGGGCGAGAAACAGAGGGGCTGAAACAGAGGGCGAGAAACAGAGGGGCTGAAACAGAGTGGCTGAAACAGAGGGCGAGAAACAGAGGGGCTGAAACAGAGGAGCTGAAACAGAGGGGCTGAAACAGAGGGGCTGAAACAGATGGCGAGAAACAGAGGGCGAGAAACAGAGAGCGAGAAACAGAGGGCGAGAAACAGAGTGCGTGAAATAGAGGGCGAGAAACAGAGGGGCTGAAACAGAGGGGTTGAAAGAGACGGGCTGAAACAGAGGGGCTGAAACAGAGGGCGAGAAACAGAGGGCGAGAAACAGCGGGGCTGAAACAGAGCGGCTGATAGAGAGGGGCTGAAACAGTGGGGCTGAAACAGAGGGCGAGAAACAGAGGGGCTGAAACAGAGGGCGAGAAACAGAGGGGCTGAAACAGAGGGGCTGAAACAGAGGGGCTGAAACAGAGGGGCTGAAACAGAGGGCGAGAAACAGAGGGCCAGAAACAGAGAGCGAGAAACAGAGGGCGAGAAACAGAAGGCGAGAAACAGAGGGGCTGAAACAGAGGGGCTGATACAGAGGGTGAGAAACAGAGGGCGAGAAACAGAGAGCGAGAAACAGAGGGCGAGAAACAGAGGGCGAGAAACAGAGGGCCAGAAACAGAGGGGCTGAAACAGAGGGGCTGAAAGAGACGGGCTGAAACAGAGGGTCTGAAACAGAGGGCGAGAAACAGAGGGCGAGAAACAGAGGGGCTGAAACAGAGGGGCTGATACAGAGGGGCTGAAACAGAGGGGCTGAAACAGAGGGCGAGAAACAGAGGGGCTGAAACAGAGGGCGAGAAACAGAGGGGCTGAAACAGAGGGGCTGAAACAGAGGGGCTGAAACAGAGGGGCTGAAAAAGAGGGCGAGAAACAGAGGGGCTGAAACAGAGGGGCTGAAAGAGAGGGGCTGAAACAGATGGGCTAAAACTGAGGGGCTGAAACAGAGGAGCTGAAACAGAGGGGCTGAAACAGAGGGCCTGAAACAGAGGGCGAGAAACAGAGGGGCTGAAACAGAGGGGCTGAAACAGAGGGGCTGAAACAGAGGGGCTGAAACAGATGGCGAGAAACAGAGGGCGAGAAACAGAGAGAGAGAAACAGAGGGCGAGAAACAGAGGGGCTGAAACAGAGGGCGAGAAACAGAGGGGCTGAAACAGAGGGGCTGAAAGAGACGGGCTGAAACAGAGGGGCTGAAACAGAGGGCGAGAAACAGAGGGCGTGAAACAGCGGAGCTGAAACAGAGCGGCTGATACAGAGGGGCTGAAACAGTGGGGCTGAAACAGAGGGCGAGAAACAGAGGGGCTGAAACAGAGGGCGAGAAACAGAGGGCGAGAAACAGAGGGGCTGAAACAGAGGGGCTGAAACAGAGGGGCTGAAACAGAGGGCGACAAACAGAGGGCCAGAAACAGAGAGCGAGAAACAGAGGGCGAGAAACAGAAGGCGAGAAACAGAGGGGCTGAAACAGAGGGGCTAAAACAGAGGGTGAGAAACAGAGAGCGAGAAACAGAGGGCGAGAAACAGAGGGCGAGAAACAGAGGGCCAGAAACAGAGGGGGTGAAACAGAGGGGCTGAATGAGACGGGCTGAAACAGAGGGTCTGAAACAGAGGGCGAGAAACAGAGGGCGAGAAACAGAGGGGCTGAAACAAAGAGGCTGATACAGAGGGGCTGAAACAGAGGGGCTGAAACAGTGGAGCTGAGAAACAGAGGGGCTGAAACAGAGGGCGAGAAACAGAGGGGCTGAAACAGAGGGGCTGAAACAGAGGGGCTGAAACAGAGGGGCTGAAACAGAGGGCGAGAAACAGAGGGGCTGAAACAGAGGGGCTGAAAGAGAGGGGCTGAAACAGATGGGCTGAAACTGAGGGGCTGAAACAGAGGAGCTGAAACAGAGGGGCTGAAACAGAGGGCCTGAAACAGAGGGCGAGAAACAGAGGGGCTGAAACAGAGGGGCTGAAACTTAGGGCGAGAACCAGAGGGCGAGAAACAGAGGGCGAGAAACAGAGGGCGAGAAACAGAGGGCGAGAAAAAGAGGGCGAGAAACAGATGGGCTGAAACTGAGGGGCTGAAACAGAGGGGTTGAAACAGAGGGGCTGAAACAGAGGGGACGCAACAGAGGGCGAGAAACAGAGGAGCTGAAACAGAGGGCGAGAAACAGAGGGGCTGAAACAGAGGGCGAGAAACAGAGAGGCTGAAACAGAGGGGCTGAAACAGAGGGGCTGAAACAGATGGGCTGCAACAGTGGGCGAGAAACAGAGAGGCTGAAACAGAGGGCGAGAAACAGAGGGGCTGAAACATTGGGCGAGAAACAGAGGGGCTGAAACAGAGGGGCGAAAACAGAGGGGCTGAAACAGAGGGGCTGCAACAGAGGGCGAGAAACAAAGGGGCTGAAACAGAGGGCGAGAAACAGAGGGGCTGAAACAGAGGGCGAGAAACAGAGGGGCTTAAACAGAGGGGCTGAAACAGAGGGCGAGAAACAGAGGGGCTGAAACAGAGGAGCTGAAACAGAGGGGCTGAAACAGAGGGGCTGAAACAGAGGGCGATGAACAGAGGGCGAGAAACAGAGAGCGAGAAACAGAGGGCGAGAAACAGAGGGCGTGAAATAGAGGGCGAGAAACAGAGGGGCTGAAACAGAGGGGCTGAAAGAGACGGGCTGAAACAGAGGGGCTGAAACAGAGGGCGAGAAACAGAGGGCGAGAAACAGCGGGGCTGAAACAGAGGGGCAGATACAGAGGGGCTGAAACAGTGGGGCTGAAACAGAGGGCGAGAAACAGAGGGGCTGAAACAGAGGGCGAGAAACAGAGGGGCTGAAACAGAGGGGCTGAAACAGAGGGGCTGAAACAGAGGGGCTGCAACAGAGGGCGAGAAACAGAGGGCGAGAAACAGAGAGCGAGAAACAGAGGGCGAGAAACAGAAGGCGAGAAACAGAGGGGCTGAAACAGAGGGGCTGAAACAGATGGAGAGAAACAGAGGGCGAGAAACAGAGAGCGAGAAACAGAGGGCGAGAAACAGAGGGCGAGAAACAGAGGGCCAGAAACAGAGGGGCTGAAACAGAGGGGCTGAAAGAGACGGGCTGAAACAGAGGGTCTGAAACAGAGGGCGAGAAACAGAGGGCGAGAAACAGAGGGGCTGAAACAGAGGGGCTGATACAGAGGGGCTGAAACAGAGGGGCTGAAACAGAGGGCGAGAAACAGAGGGGCTGAAACAGAGGGCGAGAAACAGAGGGGCTGAAACAGAGGGGCTGAAACAGAGGGGCTGAAACAGAGGGGCTGAAACAGAGGGCGAAAAACAGAGGGCGAGAAACAGAGAGCGAGAAACAGAGGGCGAGTAACAGAGGGGCTGAAACAGAGGGGGTGAAACAGAGGGTGAGAAACACGGGAATGAAACAGAGGGGCTGAAACAGAGGGCGTGAAACAGAGGGGCTGAAACAGAGGGGCTGAAAGAGAGGGCGAGAAACAGAGGGGCTGAAACTGAGGGGTTGAAACAGAGGGGCTGAAACAGAGGGCGAGAAACAGAGGGCGAGAAACAGAGGAGCAGAAACAGAGGGGATGAAACAGAGGGGCTGATACAGAGGGGCTGAAACAGAGGGGCTGAAACAGAGGGCGAGAAACAGAGGGGCTGAAACAGAGGGGGTGAAACAGAGGGTGAGAAACACGGGAATGAAACAGAGGGGCTGAAACAGAGGGCGTGAAACAGAGGGGCTGAAACAGAGGGGCTGAAACAGAGGGCGAGAAACAGAGGGGCTGAAACAGAGGGGTTGAAACAGAGGGGCTGAAACAGAGGGCGAGAAACAGAGGGCGAGAAACAGAGGAGCAGAAACAGAGGGGCTGAAACAGAGGGGATGAAACAGAGGGGCTGAAAAAGTGGGGCTGAAACAAAGGGCGAGAAACAGAGTGGCTGAAACAGAGGGCGAGAAACAGAGGGGCTGAAACAGAGGGGCTGAAACAGAAGGGCTGAAACAGAGGGGCTGAAACAGAGGGGCTGAAACAGAGGGGCTGAAACAGGAGGCGAGAAACAGAGGGGCTGAAACAGAGTGCGAGAAACAGAGGGGCTGAAACCGAGGGCGAGAAACAGAGGGCGAGAAACAGAGGGGCTGAAACAGAGGGGCTGAAACAGAGCGGCTGAAACAGAGGGGCTGAAACAGAGGAGCTGAAACAGAGGGGCTGAAACAGAGGGGCTGAAACAGACGGCCTGAAACAGAGGGCGAGAAACAGAGGGCGAGAAACAGAGGGGCTGAAACAGAGGGGCTGAAACAGAAGGGCTGAAACAGAGGGGCTGAAACAGAGGGGCTGAAACAGAGGGGCTGAAACAGAGGGGCTGCAACAGAGGGCGAGAAACAGAGGGGCTGAAACAGATGGCAAGAAACAGAGGGGCTGAAACAGAGGGCGAGAAACAGAGGGGCTGAAACAGAGGGGCTGAAACAGAGGGCGAGAAACAGAGGGGCTTAAACAGAGGGGCTGAAAGAAAGGGTCTGAAACAGAGGGGCTGAAACAGAGGGCGAGAAACAGAGGGGCTGAAACAGAGGGGCTTAAACAGAGGGGCAGAAACAGAGGGCGAGAAACAGAGGGCGAGAAACAGAGGGCGAGAAACAGAGGGCGAGAAACAGAGGGGCTGATACAGAGGGGCTGAAACAGAGGGACTGAAATAGAGGGCGAGGAACAGAGGGGCTGAAACAGAGGGGCTGAAACAGAGGGCGAGAAACAGAGGGGCTGAAACAGAGGGGCTGAAACAGAGGGCGAGAAACAGAGGGGCTGAAACAGATGGCAAGAAACATAGGGGCTGAAACAGAGGGGCTAAAACAGAGGGGAGAAACAGAGGGCGAGAAACAGAGGGCGAGAAACAGAGAGCGAGAAACAGAGGGCGAGAAACAGAGGGCGAGAGACAGAGGGCCAGAAACAGAGGGGCTGAAACAGAGGGGCTGTAAGAGACGGGCTGAAACAGAGAGCGAGAAACAGAGAGCGAGAAACAGAAGGCGAGAAACAGAGGGGCTGAAACAGAGGGGCTGAAAAAGAGGGGCTGAAACAGAGGGGCTGAAACAGATGGGCTGAAACAGAGGGGATGAAACAGAGGGGCTGAAACAGTGGGCGAGAAATAGATTGCGAGAAACAGAGGGCGAGAAACAGAGGGCGAGAAACAGAGGGGCTGAAACAGAGGGGCTGATACAGAGGGGCTGAAACAGAGGGGCTGAAACAGAGGGGCTGAAACAGAAGGGCTGAAACATTGGGGCTGAAACAGAGGGGCTGAAACAGAGGGGCTGAAACACAGGGCGAGAAACAGAGGGGCTGAAACAGAGGGGCTGAAACAGAGGGGCTGAAACCGAGGGCGAGAAACAGATTGCGAGAAACAGAGGGGCTGAAACTGAGGGGCTGAAACAGAGGGGCTGAAACAGAGGGCGAGAAACAGAGGGGCTGAAACAGAGGGGCGAAAACAGAGGGGCTGAAACAGAGGGGCTGGAACAGAGGGCGAGAAACAGAGGGGCTGCAACAGAGGGGCTGAAACAGAGGGGCTGAAACTGAGGGGCTGAAACAGAGGGCGAGAAACAGAGGGGCTGAAACAGAGGTCGAGAAACAGAGGGGCTGAAACAGAGAGCGAGAAACAGAGGGCGAGAAACAGAGGGGCTGAAACAGAGGGGCTGAAACAGAGGGGCAGAAACAGAGGGCGAGAAACAGAGGGGCTGAAACAGAGGGGCTGAAACAGAGGGGCTGAAACAGAGGGGCTGAAACAGAGGGGCTGAAACAGAGGGGCTGAAACAGTGGGCGAGAAATAGAGGGCGAGAAACAGAGAGCGAGAAACAGAGGGCGAGAAACAGAGGGGCTGAAACAGAGGGGCTGATACAGAGGGGCTGAAACAGAGGGCGAGAAACAGAGGGGCTGAAACAGAGGACGAGAAATTGAGGGGCTGAAACAGAGGGTTGAAACAGAAGGGCTGAAACAGAGGGGCTGTAAAAGAGGGGCTGAAACAGAGGGGCTGAAATGGAGGGCGAGAAACAGAGGGGCTGAAACAGAGGGAGAGAAACAGAGGGGCTGAAACCGTTGGCGAGAAACAGAGGGCGAGAAACAGAGGGGCTGAAACAGAGGGGCTGAAACAGAGGGGCTGAAACAGAGGGCGAGAAACAGAGGGGCTGAAACAGAGGGGCTGAAACAGAGGGGCTGAAACAGAGGGCGAGAAACAGAGGGCGAGAAACAGAGGGGCTGATTCAGAGGGCGAGAAACAGAGGGGCTGAAACAGAGGGGCTGAAACAGAGGGCGAGAAACAGAGGGGCTTAAACAGAGGGGGTGAAACAGAGGGGCTGAAACAGAGGGCGAGAAACAGAGGGGCTGAAACTGAGGTCGAGAAACAGAGGGGCTGAAACAGAGGGTCTGAAACAGAGGGGCTGAAACAGAGGGGCTGAAACAGAGGGCGAGAAACAGAGGGGCTGAAACATAGGGGCTGAAACAGAGGGGCTGAAACAGAAGGGCTGAAACTGAGGGGCTGAAACAGAGGAGCTGAAACAGAGGGGCTGAAACAGAGGGGCTGAAACAGAGGGCGAGAAACAGAGGGGCTGGAACAGAGGGGCTGAAACAGAGGGCGAGAAACAGAGGGACTGAAACAGAGGGACCTAACAGAGGGGCTGAAACAGAGGGCGAGAAACAGAGGGCGAGAAACAGAGGGCGAGAAACAGAGGGCGAGAAAAAGAGGGCGAGAAACAGAGGGGCTGAAACTGAGGGGCTGAAACAGAGGGGTTGAAACAGAGGGGCTGAAACAGAGGGGACGCAACAGAGGCGTGAAACAGAGGAGCTGAAACAGAGGGCGAGAAACACAGGGGCTGAAACAGAGGGCGAGAAACAGAGAGGCTGAAACAGAGGGACTGAAACAGAGGTGCTGAAACAGAGGGGCTGAAACAGAGGGAGAGAAACAGAGGGGCTGAAACAGAGGGGATGAAACAGAGGGGCTGCAACAGAGGGCGAGAAACAGAGAGGCTGAAACAGAGGGCGAGAAACAGAGGGGCTGAAACAGAGGGCGAGAAACAGAGGGGCTGAAACTGAGGGGCTGAAACAGAGGGCGAGAAACAGAGGGGCTGAAACAGAGGAGCTGAAACAGAGGGGCTGAAACAGAGGGGCTGAAACAGATGGCGAGAAACAGAGGGCGAGAAACAGAGAGCGAGAAACAGAGGGCGAGAAACAGAGGGCGTGAAATAGAGGGCGAGAAACAGAGGGGCTGAAACAGAGGGGCTGAAAGAGACGGGCTGAAACAGAGGGGCTGAAACAGAGGGCGAGAAACAGAGGGCGAGAAACAGCGGGGCTGAAACAGAGCGGCTGATAGAGAGGGGCTGAAACAGTGGGGCTGAAACAGAGGGCGAGAAACAGAGGGGCTGAAACAGAGGGCGAGAAACAGAGGGGCTGAAACAGAGGGGCTGAAACAGAGGGGCTGAAACAGAGGGGCTGAAACAGAGGGCGAGAAACAGAGGGCCAGAAACAGAGAGCGAGAAACAGAGGGCGAGAAACAGAAGGCGAGAAACAGAGGGGCTGAAACAGAGGGGCTGAAACAGAGGGTGAGAAACAGAGGGCGAGAAACAGAGAGCGAGAAACAGAGGGCGAGAAACAGAGGGCGAGAAACAGAGGGCCAGAAACAGAGGGGCTGAAACAGAGGGGCTGAAACAGAGGGGCTGAAACAGAGGGTCTGAAACAGCGGGCGAGAAACAGAGGGCGAGAAACAGAGGGGCTGAAACAGAGGGGCTGATACAGAGGGGCTGAAACAGAGGGGCTGAAACAGAGGGCGAGAAACAGAGGGGCTGAAACAGAGGGCGAGAAACAGAGGGGCTGAAACAGAGGGGCTGAAACAGAGGGGCTGAAACAGAGGGGCTGAAAAAGAGGGCGAGAAACAGAGGGGCTGAAACAGAGGGGCTGAAAGAGAGGGGCTGAAACAGATGGGCTGAAACTGAGGGGCTGAAACAGAGGAGCTGAAACAGAGGGGCTGAAACAGAGGGCCTGAAACAGAGGGCGAGAAACAGAGGGGCTGAAACAGAGGGGCTGAAACAGAGGGGCTGAAACAGAGGGGCTGAAACAGATGGCGAGAAACAGAGGGCGAGAAACAGAGAGAGAGAAACAGAGGGCGAGAAACAGAGGGGCTGAAACAGAGGGCGAGAAACAGAGGGGCTGAAACAGAGGGGCTGAAAGAGACGGGCTGAAACAGAGGGGCTGAAACAGAGGGCGAGAAACAGAGGGCGAGAAAAAGCGGAGCTGAAACAGAGCGGCTGATACAGAGGGGCTGAAACAGTGGGGCTGAAACAGAGGGCGAGAAACAGAGGGGCTGAAACAGAGGGCGAGAAACAGAGGGGCTGAAACAGAGGGGCTGAAACAGAGGGGCTGAAACAGAGGGGCTGAAACAGAGGGCGAGAAACAGAGGGCCAGAAACAGAGAGCGAGAAACAGAGGGCGAGAAACAGAAGGCGAGAAACAGAGGGGCTGAAACAGAGGGGCTAAAACAGAGGGTGAGAAACAGAGGGCGAGAAACAGAGAGCGAGAAACAGAGGGCGAGAAACAGAGGGCGAGAAACAGAGGGCCAGAAACAGAGGGGCTGAAACAGAGGGGCTGAATGAGACGGGCTGAAACAGAGGGTCTGAAACAGAGGGCGAGAAACAGAGGGCGAGAAACAGAGGGGCTGAAACAAAGAGGCTGATACAGAGGGGCTGAAACAGAGGGGCTGAAACAGAGGGCGAGAAACAGAGGGGCTGAAACAGAGGGCGAGAAACAGAGGGGCTGAAACAGAGGGGCTGAAACAGAGGGGCTGAAACAGAGGGGCTGAAACAGAGGGCGAGAAACAGAGGGGCTGAAACAGAGGGGCTGAAACAGAGGGGCTGAAACAGATGGGCTGAAACTGAGGGGCTGAAACAGAGGAGCTGAAACAGAGGGGCTGAAACAGAGGGCCTGAAACAGCGGGCGAGAAACAGAGGGGCTGAAACAGAGGGGCTGAAACAGAGGGCGAGAACCAGAGGGCGAGAAACAGAGGGCGAGAAACAGAGTGCGAGAAACAGAGGGCGAGAAAAAGAGGGCGAGAAACAGATGGGCTGAAACTGAGGGGCTGAAACAGAGGGGTTGAAACAGAGGGGCTGAAACAGAGGGGACGCAACAGAGGGCGAGAAACAGACGAGCTGAAACAGAGGGCGAGAAACAGAGGGGCTGAAACAGAGGGCGAGAAACAGAGAGGCTGAAACAGAGGGGCTGAAACAGAGGGGCTGAAACAGAGGGGCTGCAACAGAGGGCGAGAAACAGAGAGGCTGAAAGAGAGGGCGAGAAACAGAGGGGCTGAAACATTGGGCGAGAAACAGAGGGGCTGAAACAGAGGGGCGAAAACAGAGGGGCTGAAACAGAGGGGCTGCAACAGAGGGCGAGAAACAAAGGGGCTGAAACAGAGGGCGAGAAACAGAGGGGCTGAAACAGAGGGCGAGAAACAGAGGGGCTGAAACAGAGGGGCTGAAACAGAGGGCGAGAAACAGAGGGGCTGAAACAGAGGAGCTGAAACAGAGGGGCTGAAACAGAGGGGCTGAAACAGAGGGCGATGAACAGAGGGCGAGAAACAGAGAGCGAGAAACAGAGGGCGAGAAACAGAGGGCGTGAAATAGAGGGCGAGAAACAGAGGGGCTGAAACAGAGGTGCTGAAAGAGACGGGCTGAAACAGAGGGGCTGAAAAGGAGGGCGAGAAACAGAGGGCGAGAAACAGCGGGGCTGAAACAGAGGGGCAGATACAGAGGGGCTGAAACAGTGGGGCTGAAACAGAGGGCGAGAAACAGAGGGGCGAGAAACAGAGGGCGAGAAACAGAGAGCGAGAAACAGAGGGCGAGAAACAGAAGGCGAGAAACAGAGGGGCTGAAACAGAGGGGCTGAAACAGAGGGAGAGAAACAGAGGGCGAGAAACAGA
The DNA here is from genome assembly GCF_030684315.1 of Stegostoma tigrinum. Taxonomy (NCBI): domain Eukaryota; kingdom Metazoa; phylum Chordata; class Chondrichthyes; order Orectolobiformes; family Stegostomatidae; genus Stegostoma; species Stegostoma tigrinum. Next base: position 271,946 of record NW_026728193.1, on the reverse strand, counting down.
GAGCGAGAAACAGAGGGCGAGAAACAGAGGGCGAGAAACAGAGGGCCAGAAACAGAGGGGCTGAAACAGAGGGGCTGAAAGAGACGGGCTGAAACAGAGGGTCTGAAACAGAGGGCGAGAAACAGAGGGCGAGAAACAGAGGGGCTGAAACAGAGGGGCTGATACAGAGGGGCTGAAACAGAGGGTATGAAACAGAGGGCGAGAAACAGAGGGGCTGAAACAGAGGGCGAGAAACAGAGGGGCTGAAACAGAGGGGCTGAAACAGAGGGGCTGAAACAGAGGTGCTGAAACAGAGGGCGAAAAACAGAGGGCGAGAAACAGAGAGCGAGAAACAGAGGGCGAGAAACAGAGGGGATGAAACAGAGGGGCTGAAGCAGAGGGGCTGAAACAGAGGGGCTGAAACAGAGGGCGAGAAACAGAGGGCGAGAAACAGAGGGGCTGAAACAGAGGGGCTGATACAGAGGGGCTGAAACAGAGGGGCTGAAACAGAGGGCGAGAAACAGAGGGGCTGAAACAGAGGGGGTGAAACAGAGGGGCTGAAACAGAGGGTATGAAACAGAGGGCGAGAAACAGAGGGGCTGAAACAGAGGGCGAGAAACAGAGGGGATGAAACAGAGGGGCTGAAACAGAGGGGCTGAAACAGAGGTGCTGAAACAGAGGGCGAAAAACAGAGGGCGAGAAACAGAGAGCGAGAAACAGAGGGCGAGAAACAGAGGGCGAGAAACAGAGGGGATGAAACAGAGGGGCTGAAGCAGAGGGGCTGAAACAGAGGGGCTGAAACAGAGGGCGAGAAACAGAGGGCGAGAAACAGAGGGGCTGAAACAGAGGGGCTGATACAGAGGGGCTGAAACAGAGGGGCTGAAACAGAGGGCGAGAAACAGAGGGGCTGAAACAGAGGGTGTGAAACAGAGGGTGAGAAACACGGGAATGAAACAGAGGGGCTGAAACAGAGGACGTGAAACAGAGGGGCTGAAACAGAGGGGCTGAAACAGAGGGCGAGAAACAGAGGGGCTGAAACAGAGGGGTTGAAACAGAGGGGCTGAAACAGAGGGCGAGAAACAGAGGGCGAGAAACAGAGGAGCAGAAACAGAGGGGCTGAAACAGAGGGGATGAAACAGAGGGGCTGAAAAAGTGGGGCTGAAACAAAGGGCGAGAAACAGAGTGGCTGCAACAGAGGGCGAGAAACAGAGGGGCTGAAACAGAGGGGCTGAAACAGAAGGGCCGAAACAGAGGGGCTGAAACAGAGGGGCTGAAACAGAGGGGCTGAAACAGGAGGCGAGAAACAGAGGGGCTGAAACAGAGTGCGAGAAACAGAGGGGCTTTAACCGAGGGCGAGAAACAGAGGGCGAGAAACAGAGGGGCTGAAACAGAGGGGCTGAAACAGAGGGGCTGAAACAGAGGTGCTGAAACAGAGGGCGAAAAACAGAGGGCGAGAAACAGAGAGCGAGAAACAGAGGGCGAGAAACAGAGGGCGAGAAACAGAGGGGATGAAACAGAGGGGCTGAAGCAGAGGGGCTGAAACAGAGGGGCTGAAACAGAGGGCGAGAAACAGAGGGCGAGAAACAGAGGGGCTGAAACAGAGGGGCTGATACAGAGGGGCTGAAACAGAGGGGCTGAAACAGAGGGCGAGAAACAGAGGGGCTGAAACAGAGGGCGTGAAACAGAGGGGCTGAAACAGAGGGGCTGAAACAGAGGGCGAGAAACAGAGGGGCTGAAACAGAGGGGTTGAAACAGAGGGGCTGAAACAGAGGGCGAGAAACAGAGGGGCTGAAACAGAGGGGGTGAAACAGAGGGTGAGAAACACGGGAATGAAACAGAGGGGCTGAAACAGAGGGCGTGAAACAGAGGGGCTGAAACAGAGGGGCTGAAACAGAGGGCGAGAAACAGAGGGCGAGAAACAGAGGGGCTGAAACAGAGGGGCTGATACAGAGGGGCTGAAACAGAGGGGCTGAAACAGAGGGCGAGAAACAGAGGGGCTGAAACAGAGGGCGTGAAACAGAGGGGCTGAAACAGAGGGGCTGAAACAGAGGGCGAGAAACAGAGGGGCTGAAACAGAGGGGTTGAAACAGAGGGGCTGAAACAGAGGGCGAGAAACAGAGGGCGAGAAACAGAGGAGCAGAAACAGAGGTGCTGAAACAGAGGGGATGAAACAGAGGGGCTGAAAAAGTGGGGCTGAAACAAAGGGCGAGAAACAGAGTGGCTGCAACAGAGGGCGAGAAACAGAGGGGCTGAAACAGAGGGGCTGAAACAGAAGGGCCGAAACAGAGGGGCTGAAACAGAGGGGCTGAAACAGAGGGGCTGAAACAGGAGGCGAGAAACAGAGGGGCTGAAACAGAGTGCGAGAAACAGAGGGGCTTTAACCGAGGGCGAGAAACAGAGGGCGAGAAACAGAGGGGCTGAAACAGAGGGGCTGAAACAGAGCGGCTGAAACAGAGGGGCTGAAACAGAGGGGCTGAAACAGAGGGGCTGAAACAGAGGGGCTGAAACAGAGGGGCTGAAACAGAGGGGCTGAAACAGAGGGCGAGAAACAGAGGGGCTGAAACAGAGGGCGTGAAACAGAGGGGCTGAAACAGAGGGGCTGAAACAGAGGGCGAGAAACAGAGGGGCTGAAACAGAGGGGTTGAAACAGAGGGGCTGAAACAGAGGGCGAGAAACAGAGGGGCTGAAACAGAGGGGGTGAAACAGAGGGTGAGAAACACGGGAATGAAACAGAGGGGCTGAAACAGAGGGCGTGAAACAGAGGGGCTGAAACAGAGGGGCTGAAACAGAGGGCGAGAAACAGAGGGCGAGAAACAGAGGGGCTGAAACAGAGGGGCTGATACAGAGGGGCTGAAACAGAGGGGCTGAAACAGAGGGCGAGAAACAGAGGGGCTGAAACAGAGGGCGTGAAACAGAGGGGCTGAAACAGAGGGGCTGAAACAGAGGGCGAGAAACAGAGGGGCTGAAACAGAGGGCGAGAAACAGAGGGCGAGAAACAGAGGGGCTGAAACAGAGGGGCTGATACAGAGGGGCTGAAACAGAGGGGCTGAAACAGAGGGCGAGAAACAGAGGGGCTGAAACAGAGGGCGTGAAACAGAGGGGCTGAAACAGAGGGGCTGAAACAGAGGGCGAGAAACAGAGGGGCTGAAACAGAGGGGTTGAAACAGAGGGGCTGAAACAGAGGGCGAGAAACAGAGGGGCTGAAACAGAGGGGGTGAAACAGAGGGTGAGAAACACGGGAATGAAACAGAGGGGCTGAAACAGAGGGCGTGAAACAGAGGGGCTGAAACAGATGGGCTGAAACAGAGGGCGAGAAACAGAGGTCGAGAAACAGAGCGGCTGAAACAGAGGGGCTGATACAGAGGGGCTGAAACAGAGGGGCTGAAACAGAGGGCGAGAAACAGAGGGGCTGAAACAGAGGGCGTGAAACAGAGGGGCTGAAACAGAGGGGCTGAAACAGAGGGCGAGAAACAGAGGGGCTGAAACAGAGGGGTTGAAACAGAGGGACTGAAACAGTTGGCGAGAAACAGAGGGCGAGAAACAGAGGAGCAGAAACAGAGGGGCTGAAACAGAGGGGATGAAACAGAGGGGCTGAAAAAGTGGGGCTGAAACAAAGGGCGAGAAACAGAGTGGCTGCAACAGAGGGCTAGAAACAGAGGGGCTGAAACAGAGGGGCTGAAACAGAAGGGCCGAAACAGAGGGGCTGAAACAGAGGGGCTGAAACAGAGGGGCTGAAACAGGAGGCGAGAAACAGAGGGGCTGAAACAGAGTGCGAGAAACAGAGGGGCTTTAACCGAGGGCGAGAAACAGAGGGCGAGAAACAGAGGGGCTGAAACAGAGGGGCTGAAACAGAGCGGCTGAAACAGAGGGGCTGAAACAGAGGGGCTGAAACAGAGGGGCTGAAACAGAGGGGCTGAAACAGAGGGCGAGAAACAGAGGGCGAGAAACAGAGGGGCTGAAACAGAGGGGCTGAAACAGAAGGGCTGAAACAGAGGGGCTGAAACAGAGGGGCTGAAACAGAGGGGCTGAAACAGAGGGACTGCAACAGAGGGCGAGAAACAGAGGGGCTGAAACAGATGGCAAGAAACAGAGGGGCTGAAACAGAGGGCGAGAAACAGAGGGGCTGAAACAGAGGGGCTGAAACAGAGGGCGAGAAACAGAGGGGCTTAAACAGAGGGGCTGAAAGAAAGGGTCTGAAACAGAGGGGCTCAAACAGAGGGCGAGAACCAGAGGGGCTGAAACAGAGGTCGAGAAACAGAGGGGCTGAAACAGAGGGGCTGAAACAGAGGGGCTGAAACAGAGGGGCTGAAACAGAGGGCGAGAAACAGAGGGGCTGAAACAGAGGGGCTGAAACAGAGGGGCTGAAACAGATGGGCTGAAACAGAGGGCGAGAAACAGAGGGGCTGAAACAGAGGGGCTGAAACAGAGGGGCTGAAACAGAGGGTGAGAAACAGAGGGGCTGAAACAGGGGGGCTGAAACAGACGGGCTGAAACAGAGGGGTTGAAACAGAGGGGCTGAAAAAGAGGGGCTGCAACAGAGGGCGAGAAACAGAGGGGCTGAAACAGAGGGCGAGAAACATAGGGGCTGAAACAGAGGGCGAGAAACAGAGGGGCTGAAACAGAGGGGCTGAAACAGAGGGGCTGAAACAGAGGGGCTGAAACAGAGGGCGAGAAACAGAGGGGCTGAAACAGAGGGGCTGAAACAGAGGGGTTGAAACAGAGGGCGAGAAACAGAGGGCGAGAAACAGAGGGGCTGAAACAGAGGGGCTGAAACAGAGGGGCTGCAACAGAGGGCGAGAAACAGAGGGGCTGAAACAGATGGCAAGAAACAGAGGGGCTGAAACAGAGGGCGAGAAAGAGAGGGGCTGAAACAGAGCGGCTGAAACAGAGGGCGAGAAACAGAGGCGCTTAAACAGAGGGGCTGAAACAGAGGGGCTGAAACAGAGGGCGAGAAACAGAGGGGCTGAAACAGAGGTCGAGAAACAGAGGGGCTGAAACAGAGGGGCTGAAACAGAGGGGCTGAAACAGATGGGCTGAAACAGAGGGCGAGAAACAGAGGGGCTGAACAGAGGGGCTGAAACAGTGGGGCTGAAACAGATGGGCTGAAACTGAGGAGCTGAAACAGAGGGGCTGAAACAGAGGGGCTGAAACAGAGGGGCTGAAACAGATGGGCTGAAACTGAGGAGCTGAAACAGAGGGGCTGAAACAGAGGGGCTGAAACAGAGGGGCTGAAACAGAGGGGCTGAAACAGAGGGGCTGAAACAGAGGGCGAGAAACAGAGGGGCTGAAACAGAGGGGCTGAAACAGAGGGCGAGAAACAGAGGGCGAGAAACAGAGGGCGAGAAACAGAGGGCAGAAACAGAGGGCGAGAAAGAGAGGGCGAGAAACAGAGGGCGAGAAACAGAGGGGCTGAAACAGAGGGTCTGAAACAGAGGGGTTGAAACAGAGGGGCTGAAACAGAGGGGCTGCAACAGAGGGCGAGAAACAGAGGGGCTGAAACAGACGGCGAGAAACAGATGGGCTGAAACAGAGGGCGAGAAACAGAGGGGCTGAAACAGACGGGCTGAAACAGAGGGGCTGAAACAGAGGGCGAGAAACAGAGGGGCTGAAACAGTGAAGCTGAAACAGAGGGGCTGAAACAGAGGGGCTGAAACAGAGGGCGAGAAACAGTGGGCGAGAAACAGATGGCGAGAAACAGAGGGGCTGAAACAGAGGGGCTGAAACAGAGGGGCTGAAACAGAGGGCGAGAAACAGAGGGCGAGAAACAGAGAGCGAGAAACAGGGCGAAAAACAGAGGGCGTGAAATAGAGGGCGAGAAACAGAGGGGCTGAAACAGAGGGGCTGAAAGAGACGGGCTGAAACAGAGGGGCTGAAACAGAGGGCGAGAAACAGAGGGCGAGAAACAGCGGGGCTGAAACAGAGGGGCTGATACAGAGGGGCTGAAACAGTGGGGCTGAAACAGAGGGCGAGAAACAGAGGGTCTGAAGCAGAGGGCAAGAAACAGAGGGGCTGAAACAGAGGGACTGAAACAGAGGGCGAGAAACAGAGGGCGAGAAACAGAGGGGCTGAAACAGAGGGGCTGAAACAGAAGGGCTGAAACAGAGGGGCTGAAACAGAGGGGCTGAAACAGAGGGGCTGAAACAGAGGGGCTGCAACAGAGGGCGAGAAACAGAGGGGCTGAAACAGATGGCAAGAAACAGAGGGGCTGAAATAGAGGGCGAGAAACTGAGGGGCTGAAACAGAGGGGCTGAAACAGAGGGCGAGAAACAGAGGGGCTTAAACAGAGGGGCTGAAAGAAAGGGTCTGAAACAGAGGGGCTGAAACAGAGGGCGAGAAACAGAGGGGCTGAAACAGAGGGGCTGAAACAGAGGGGCAGAAACAGAGGGCGAGAAACAGAGGGCGAGAAACAGAGGGCGAGAAACAGAGGGCGAGAAACAGAGGGGCTGATACAGAGGGGCTGAAACAGAGGGACTGAAATAGAGGGCGAGGAACAGAGGGGCTGAAACAGAGGGGCTGAAACAGAGGGCGAGAAACAGAGGGGCTGAAACAGAGGGGCTGAAACAGAGGGCGAGAAACAGAGGGGCTGAAACAGATGGCAAGAAACATAGGGGCTTAAACAGAGGGGCTGAAACAGAGGGGCAGAAACAGAGGGCGAGAAACAGAGGGCGAGAAACAGAGAGCGAGAAACAGAGGGCGAGAAACAGAGGGCGAGAGACAGAGGGCCAGAAACAGAGGGGCTGAAACAGAGGGGCTGAAAGAGACGGGCTGAAACAGAGGGCGAGAAACAGAGAGCGAGAAACAGAAGGCGAGAAACAGAGGGGCTGAAACAGAGGGGCTGAAAAAGAGGGGCTGAAACAGAGGGGCTGAAACAGATGGGCTGAAACAGAGGGGATGAAACAGAGGGGCTGAAACAGTGGGCGAGAAATAGAGGGCGAGAAATAGAGGGCGAGAAACAGAGGGCGAGAAACAGAGGGGCTGAAACAGAGGGGCTGATACAGAGGGGCTGAAACAGAGGGGCTGAAACAGAGGGGCTGAAACAGAAGGGCTGAAACATTGGGGCTGAAACAGAGGGGCTGAAACAGAGGGGCTGAAACACAGGGCGAGAAACAGAGGGGCTGAAACAGAGGGGCTGAAACAGAGGGGCTGAAACAGAGGGCGAGAAACAGAGGGGCTGAAACAGAGGGGCGAAAACAGAGGGGCTGAAACAGAGGGGCTGAAACAGAGGGCGAGAAACAGAGGGGCTGCAACAGAGGGGCTGAAACAGAGGGGCTGAAACTGAGGGGCTGAAACAGAGGGCGAGAAACAGAGGGGCTGAAACAGAGGTCGAGAAACAGAGGGGCTGAAACAGAGGGAGAGAAACAGAGGGCGAGAAACAGAGGGGCTGAAACAGAGGGGCTGAAACAGAGGGGCTGAAACAGAGGGTCTGAAACAGAGGGCGAGTAACAGAGGGGCTGAAACAGAGGGGCTGAAACAGAGGGGCTGAAACAGAGGGGCAGAAACAGAGGGCGAGAAACAGAGGGGCTGAAACAGAGGGGCTGAAACAGAGGGGCTGAAACAGATGGGCTGAAACAGAGGGGCTGAAACAGAGGGGCTGAAACAGTGGGCGAGAAATAGAGGGCGAGAAACAGAGAGCGAGAAACAGAGGGCGAGAAACAGAGGGGCTGAAACAGAGGGGCTGATACACAGGGGCTGAAACAGAGGGCGAGAAACATAGGGGCTGAAACAGAGGACGAGAAATTGAGGGGCTGAAACAGAGGGTTGAAACAGAAGGGCAGAAACAGAGGGGCTGTAACAGAGGGGCTGAAACAGAGGGGCTGAAACGGAGGGCGAGAAACAGAGGGGCTGAAACAGAGGGAGAGAAACAGAGGGGCTGAAACCGTTGGCGAGAAACAGAGGGCGAGAAACAGAGGGGCTGAAACAGAGGGGCTGAAACAGAGGGGCTGAAACAGGGCGAGAAACAGAGGGGCTGAAACAGAGGGGCTGAAACAGAGGGGCTGAAACAGAGGGCGAGAAACAGAGGGCGAGAAACAGAGGGGCTGATTCAGAGGGCGAGAAACAGAGGGGCTGAAACAGAGGGGCTGAAACAGAGGGCGAGAAACATAGGGGCTTAAACAGAGGGGGTGAAACAGAGGGGCTGAAACAGAGGGCGAGAAAAAGAGGGGCTGAAACTGAGGTCGAGAAACAGAGGGGCTGAAACAGAGGGTCTGAAACAGAGGGGCTGAAACAGAGGGGCTGAAACAGAGGGCGAGAAACAGAGGGGCTGAAACATAGGGGCTGAAACAGAGGGGCTGAAACAGAAGGGCTGAAACTGAGGGGCTGAAACAGTGGAGCTGAAACAGAGGGGCTGAAACAGAGGGGCTGAAACAGAGGGCGAGAAACAGAGGGGCTGGAACAGAGGGGCTGAAACAGAGGGCGAGAAACAGAGGGACTGAAACAGAGGGACTGAAACAGAGGGGCTGAAACAGAGGGCGAGAAACAGAGGGCGAGAAACAGAGGGCGAGAAACAGAGGGCGAGAAACAGAGGGCGAGAAAAAGAGGGCGAGAAACAGAGGGGCTGAAACTGAGGGGCTGAAACAGAGGGGCTGAAACAGAGGGGCTGAAACAGAGGGGACGCAACAGAGGGCGAGAAACAGAGGAGCTGAAACAGAGGGCGAGAAACAGAGGGGCTGAAACAGAGGGCGAGAAACAGAGAGGCTGAAACAGAGGGACTGAAACAGAGGTGCTGAAACAGAGGGGCTGAAACAGAGGGAGAGAAACAGAGGGGCTGAAACAGAGGGGCTGAAACAGAGGGGCTGAAACAGAGGGGCTGCAACAGAGGGCGAGAAACAGAGAGGCTGAAACAGAGGGCGAGAAACAGAGGGGCTGAAACAGAGGGCGAGAAACAGAGGGGCTGAAACAGAGGGGCTTTAACAGAGGGCGAGAAACAGAGGGGCTGAAACAGAGGAGCTGAAACAGAGGGGCTGAAACAGAGGGGCTGAAACAGATGGCGAGAAACAGAGGGCGAGAAACAGAGAGCGAGAAACAGAGGGCGAGAAACAGAGGGCGTGAAATAGAGGGCGAGAAACAGAGGGGCTGAAACAGAGGGGCTGAAAGAGACGGGCTGAAACAGAGGGGCTGAAACAGAGGGCGAGAAACAGAGGGCGAGAAACAGCGGGGCTGAAACAGAGCGGCTGATAGAGAGGGGCTGAAACAGTGGGGCTGAAACAGAGGGCGAGAAACAGAGGGGCTGAAACAGAGGGCGAGAAACAGAGGGGCTGAAACAGAGGGGCTGAAACAGAGGGGCTGAAACAGAGGGGCTGAAACAGAGGGCGAGAAACAGAGGGCCAGAAACAGAGAGCGAGAAACAGAGGGCGAGAAACAGAAGGCGAGAAACAGAGGGGCTGAAACAGAGGGGCTGAAACAGAGGGTGAGAAACAGAGGGCGACAAACAGAGAGCGAGAAACAGAGGGCGAGAAACAGAGGGCGAGAAACAGAGGGCCAGAAACAGAGGGGCTGAAACAGAGGGGCTGAAAGAGACGGGCTGAAACAGAGGGTCTGAAACAGAGGGCGAGAAACAGAGGGCGAGAAACAGAGGGGCTGAAACAGAGGGGCTGATACAGAGGGGCTGAAACAGAGGGGCTGAAACAGAGGGCGAGAAACAGAGGGGCTGAAACAGAGGGCGAGAAACAGAGGGGCTGAAACAGAGGGGCTGAAACAGAGGGGCTGAAACAGAGGGGCTGAAAAAGAGGGCGAGAAACAGAGGGGCTGAAACAGAGGGGCTGAAAGAGAGGGGCTGAAACAGATGGGCTGAAACTGACGGGCTGAAACAGAGGAGCTGAAACAGAGGGGCTGAAACAGAGGGCCTGAAACAGAGGGCGAGAAACAGAGGGGCTGAAACAGAGGGGCTGAAACAGAGGGGCTGAAACAGAGGGGCTGAAACAGATGGCGAGAAACAGAGGGCGAGAAACAGAGAGAGAGAAACAGAGGGCGAGAAACAGAGGGGCTGAAACAGAGGGCGAGAAACAGAGGGGCTGAAACAGAGGGGCTGAAAGAGACGGGATGAAACAGAGGGGCTGAAACAGAGGGCGAGAAACAGAGGGCGAGAAACAGCGGAGCTGAAACAGAGCGGCTGATACAGAGGGGCTGAAACAGTGGGGCTGAAACAGAGGGCGAGAAACAGAGGGGCTGAAACAGAGGGCGAGAAACAGAGGGGCTGAAACAGAGGGGCTGAAACAGAGGGGCTGAAACAGAGGGGCTGAAACAGAGGGCGAGAAACAGAGGGCCAGAAACAGAGAGCGTGAAACAGAGGGCGAGAAACAGAAGGCGAGAATCAGAGGGGCTGAAACAGAGGGGCTAAAACAGAGGGTGAGAAACAGAGGGCGAGAAACAGAGAGCGAGAAACAGAGGGCGAGAAACAGAGGGCGAGAAACAGAGGGCCAGAAACAGAGGGGCTGAAACAGAGGGGCTGAATGAGACGGGCTGAAACAGAGGGTCTGAAACAGAGGGCGAGAAACAGAGGGCGAGAAACAGAGGGGCTGAAACAAAGAGGCTGATACAGAGGGGCTGAAACAGAGGGGCTGAAACAGAGGGCGAGAAACAGAGGGGCTGAAACAGAGGGCGACAAACAGAGGGGCTGAAACAGAGGGGCTGAAACAGAGGGGCTGAAACAGAGGGGCTGAAACAGAGGGCGAGAAACAGAGGGGCTGAAACAGAGGGGCTGAAACAGATGGGCTGAAACTGAGGGGCTGAAACAGAGGAGCTGAAACAGAGGGGCTGAAACAGAGGGCCTGAAACAGAGGGCGAGAAACAGAGGGGCTGAAACAGAGGGGCTGAAACAGAGGGCGAGAAACAGAGGGCGAGAAACAGAGGGCGAGAAACAGAGGGCGAGAAAAAGAGGGCGAGAAACAGATGGGCTGAAACTGAGGGGCTGAAACAGAGGGGTTGAAACAGAGGGGCTGAAACAGAGGGGACGCAACAGAGGGCGAGAAACAGACGAGCTGAAACAGAGGGCGAGAAACAGAGGGGCTGAAACAGAGGGCGAGAAACAGAGAGGCTGAAACAGAGGGGCTGAAACAGAGGGGCTGAAACAGAGCGGCTGCATCAGAGGGCGAGAAACAGAGAGGCTGAAACAGAGGGCGAGAAACAGAGGGGCTGAAACATTGGGCGAGAAACAGAGGGGCTGAAACAGAGGGGCGAAAACAGAGGGGCTGAAACAGAGGGGCTGCAACAGAGGGCGAGAAACAAAGGGGCTGAAACAGAGGGCGAGAAACAGAGGGGCTGAAACAGAGGGCGAGAAACAGAGGGGCTGAAACAGAGGGGCTGAAACAGAGGGCGAGAAACAGAGGGGCTGAAACAGAGGAGCTGAAACAGAGGGGCTGAAACAGAGGGGCTGAAACAGAGGGCGATGAACAGAGGGCGAGAAACAGAGAGCGAGAAACAGAGGGCGAGAAACAGAGGGCGTGAAATAGAGGGGCTGAAACAGAGGGGCTGAAACAGAGGGCGAGAAACAGAGGGGCTGAAACAGAGGAGCTGAAAGAGAGGGGCTGAAACAGAGGGGCTGAAACAGAGGGGCTGAAACAGAGGGGCTGAAAGAGACGGGCTGAAACAGAGGGGCTGAAACAGAGGGCGAGAAACAGAGGGCGAGAAACAGAAAGCGAGAAACAGAGGGCGGGACACAGAGGGCGTGAAACAGAGGGCGAGAAACAGAGGGGCTGAAACAGAGGGGCTGAAAGAGACGGGGTGAAACTGAGGGGCTTAAACAGAGGGCGAGAAACAGAGGGCGTGAAACAGAGGGGCTGAAACAGATGGGCTGATACAGAGGGGCTGAAACAGAGGGGCTGAAACAGAGGGCGAGAAACAGAGGGGCTGAAACAGAGGGCGAGAAACAGAGGGGCTGAAACAGAGGGGCTGAAACAGAGGGGCTGAAACAGAGGGCGAGAAACAGAGGGCGAGAAACAGATAGCGAGAAACAGAGGGCGAGAAACAGAGGGCGAGAAACAGAGGGGCTGAAACATGAGGGGCTGAAACAGATGGGCTGAAACAGAGGGGCTGAAACAGAGGGGCTGAAACAGAGGGCGAGAAACAGAGGGCGAGAAACAGAGGGCGAGAAACAGAGGGGCTGAAACAGAGGGACTGAAATAGAGGGCGAGGAACAGAGGGGCTGAAACAGAGGGGCTGAAACAGAGGGCGAGAAACAGAGGGGCTGAAACAGAGGGGCTGAAACAGAGGGCGAGAAACAGAGGGGCTGAAACAGAGGGGGAGAAACAGAGGGGCTGAAACAGAGGGGCTGAAACAGAGGGGCAGAAACAGAGGGCGAGAAACAGAGGGCGAGAAACAAATGGCGAGAAACAGAGGGCGAGAAACAGAGGGGCTGATAAAAAGGGGCTGAAACAGAGGGACTGAAATAGAGGGCGAGGAACAGAGGGGCTGAAACAGAGGGGCTGAAACAGAGGGCGAGAAACAGAGGGGCTGAAACAGAGGGACTGAAACAGAGGGCGAGAAACAGAGGGGCTGAAACAGATGGCAAGAAACATAGGGGCTGAAACAGAGGGGCTGAAACAGAGGGGCAGAAACAGAGGGCGAGAAACAGAGGGCGAGAAACAGAGAGCGAGAAACAGAGGGCGAGAAACAGAGGGCGAGAAACAGAGGGCCAGAAACAAAGGGGCTGAAACAGAGGGGCTGAAAGAGACGGGCTGAAACAGAGGGCGAGAAACAGAGAGCGAGAAACAGAAGGCGAGAAACAGAGGGGCTGAAACAGAGGGGCTGAAAAAGAGGGGCTGAAACAGAGGGGCTGAAACAGATGGGCTGAAATAGAGGGGATGAAACAGAGGGGCTGAAACAGTGGGCGAGAAATAGAGGGCGAGAAACAGAGGGCGAGAAACAGAGGGCGAGAAACAGAGGGGCTGAAACAGAGGGGCTGATACAGAGGGGCTGAAAGAGACGGGCTGAAACAGAGGGACTGAAACAGAAGGGCTGAAACATTGGGGCTGAAACAGAGGGGCTGAAACAGATGGGCTGAAACTGAGGGCGAGAAACAGAGGGGCTGAAACAGAGGGGCTGAAACAGAGGGGCTGAAACCGAGGGCGAGAAACAGATTGCGAGAAACAGAGGGGCTGAAACTGAGGGGCTGAAACAGAGGGGCTGAAACAGAGGGCGAGAAACAGAGGGGCTGAAACAGAGGGGCGAAAACAGAGAGGCTGAAACAGAGGGGCTGAAACAGAGGGCGAGAAACAGAGGGGCTGCAACAGAGGGGCTGAAACAGAGGGGCTGAAACTGAGGGGCTGAAACAGAGGGCGAGAAACAGAGGGGCTGAAACAGAGGTCGAGAAACAGAGGGGCTGAAACAGAGGGCGAGAAACAGAGGGCGAGAAACAGAGGGGCTGAAACAGAGGGGCTGAAACAGAGGGGCTGAAACAGAGGGCGAGAAACAGAGGGGCTGAAACAGAGGGGCTGAAACAGAGGGGCTGAAACATAGGGGCTGAAACAGATGGGCTGAAACAGACGGGCTGAAACAGAGGGGCTGAAACAGTGGGCGAGAAATAGAGGGCGAGAAACAGAGAGCGAGAAACAGAGGGCGAGAAACAGAGGGGCTGAAACAGAGGGGCTGATACAGAGGGCGAGAAACAGAGGGGCTGAAACAGAGGACGAGAAATAGAGGGGCTGAAACAGAGGGTTGAAACAGAAGGGCTGAAACAGAGGGGCTGTAACAGAGGGGCTGAAACAGAGGGACTGAAACGGAGGGCGAGAAACAGAGGGGCTGAAACAGAGGGAGAGAAACAGAGGGGCTGAAACCGTTGGCGAGAAACAGAGGGCGAGAAACAGAGGGGCTGAAACAGAGGGGCTGAAACAGAGGGGCTGAAACAGAGGGCGAGAAACAGAGGGGCTGAAACAGAGGGGCTGAAACAGAGGGGCTGAAACAGAGGGCGAGAAACAGAGGGCGAGAAACAGAGGGGCTGATTCAGAGGGCGAGAAACAGAGGGGCTGAAACAGAGGGGCTGAAACAGAGGGCGAGAAACAGAGGGGCTTAAACAGAGGGGGTGAAACAGAGGGACTGAATCAGAGGGCGAGAAACAGAGGGGCTGAAACCGAGGTCGAGAAACAGAGGGGCTGAAACAGAGGGTCTGAAACAGATGGGCTGAAACAGAGGGGCTGAAACAGAGGGCGAGAAACAGAGGGGCTGAAACATAGGGGCTGAAACAGAGGGGCTGAAACAGAAGGGCTGAAACTGAGGGGCTGAAACAGAGGAGCTGAAACAGAGGGGCTGAAACAGAGGGGCTGAAACAGAGGGCGAGAAACAGAGGGGCTGGAACAGAGGGGCTGAAACACAGGGCGAGAAACAGAGGGACTGAAACAGAGGGACTGAAACAGAGGGGCTGAAACAGAGGGCGAGAAACAGAGGGCGAGAAACAGAGGGCGAGAAACAGAGGGCGAGAAACAGAGGGCGAGAAAAAGAGGGCGAGAAACAGAGGGGCTGAAACTGAGGGGCTGAAACAGAGGGGTTGAAACAGAGGGGCTGAAACAGAGGGGACGCAACAGAGGGCGAGAAACAGAGGAGCTGAAACAGAGGGCGAGAAACAGAGGGGCTGAAACAGAGGGCGAGAAACAGAGAGGCTGAAACAGAGGGACTGAAACAGAGGGGCTGAAACAGAGGGGCTGAAACAGAGGGAGAGAAACAGAGGGGCTGAAACAGAGGGGCTGAAACAGAGGGGCTGAAACAGAGGGGCTGCAACAGAGGGCGAGAAACAGAGAGGCTGAAACAGAGGGCGAGAAACAGAGGGGCTGAAACAGAGGGCGAGAAACAGAGGGGCTGAAACAGAGTGGCTGAAACAGAGGGCGAGAAACAGAGGGGCTGAAACAGAGGAGCTGAAACAGAGGGGCTGAAACAGAGGGGCTGAAACAGATGGCGAGAAACAGAGGGCGAGAAACAGAGAGCGAGAAACAGAGGGCGAGAAACAGAGTGCGTGAAATAGAGGGCGAGAAACAGAGGGGCTGAAACAGAGGGGTTGAAAGAGACGGGCTGAAACAGAGGGGCTGAAACAGAGGGCGAGAAACAGAGGGCGAGAAACAGCGGGGCTGAAACAGAGCGGCTGATAGAGAGGGGCTGAAACAGTGGGGCTGAAACAGAGGGCGAGAAACAGAGGGGCTGAAACAGAGGGCGAGAAACAGAGGGGCTGAAACAGAGGGGCTGAAACAGAGGGGCTGAAACAGAGGGGCTGAAACAGAGGGCGAGAAACAGAGGGCCAGAAACAGAGAGCGAGAAACAGAGGGCGAGAAACAGAAGGCGAGAAACAGAGGGGCTGAAACAGAGGGGCTGATACAGAGGGTGAGAAACAGAGGGCGAGAAACAGAGAGCGAGAAACAGAGGGCGAGAAACAGAGGGCGAGAAACAGAGGGCCAGAAACAGAGGGGCTGAAACAGAGGGGCTGAAAGAGACGGGCTGAAACAGAGGGTCTGAAACAGAGGGCGAGAAACAGAGGGCGAGAAACAGAGGGGCTGAAACAGAGGGGCTGATACAGAGGGGCTGAAACAGAGGGGCTGAAACAGAGGGCGAGAAACAGAGGGGCTGAAACAGAGGGCGAGAAACAGAGGGGCTGAACCAGAGGGGCTGAAACAGAGGGGCTGAAACAGAGGGGCTGAAAAAGAGGGCGAGAAACAGAGGGGCTGAAACAGAGGGGCTGAAAGAGAGGGGCTGAAACAGATGGGCTAAAACTGAGGGGCTGAAACAGAGGAGCTGAAACAGAGGGGCTGAAACAGAGGGCCTGAAACAGAGGGCGAGAAACAGAGGGGCTGAAACAGAGGGGCTGAAACAGAGGGGCTGAAACAGAGGGGCTGAAACAGATGGCGAGAAACAGAGGGCGAGAAACAGAGAGAGAGAAACAGAGGGCGAGAAACAGAGGGGCTGAAACAGAGGGCGAGAAACAGAGGGGCTGAAACAGAGGGGCTGAAAGAGACGGGCTGAAACAGAGTGGCTGAAACAGAGGGCGAGAAACAGAGGGCGTGAAACAGCGGAGCTGAAACAGAGCGGCTGATACAGAGGGGCTGAAACAGTGGGGCTGAAACAGAGGGCGAGAAACAGAGGGGCTGAAACAGAGGGCGAGAAACAGAGGGCGAGAAACAGAGGGGCTGAAACAGAGGGGCTGAAACAGAGGGGCTGAAACAGAGGGCGACAAACAGAGGGCCAGAAACAGAGGGGGTGAAACAGAGGGGCTGAATGAGACGGGCTGAAACAGAGGGTCTGAAACAGAGGGCGAGAAACAGAGGGCGAGAAACAGAGGGGCTGAAACAAAGAGGCTGATACAGAGGGGCTGAAACAGAGGGGCTGAAACAGTGGAGCTGAGAAACAGAGGGGCTGAAACAGAGGGCGAGAAACAGAGGGGCTGAAACAGAGGGGCTGAAACAGAGGGGCTGAAACAGAGGGGCTGAAACAGAGGGCGAGAAACAGAGGGGCTGAAACAGAGGGGCTGAAAGAGAGGGGCTGAAACAGATGGGCTGAAACTGAGGGGCTGAAACAGAGGAGCTGAAACAGAGGGGCTGAAACAGAGGGCCTGAAACAGAGGGCGAGAAACAGAGGGGCTGAAACAGAGGGGCTGAAACTTAGGGCGAGAACCAGAGGGCGAGAAACAGAGGGCGAGAAACAGAGGGCGAGAAACAGAGGGCGAGAAAAAGAGGGCGAGAAACAGATGGGCTGAAACTGAGGGGCTGAAACAGAGGGGTTGAAACAGAGGGGCTGAAACAGAGGGGACGCAACAGAGGGCGAGAAACAGAGGAGCTGAAACAGAGGGCGAGAAACAGAGGGGCTGAAACAGAGGGCGAGAAACAGAGAGGCTGAAACAGAGGGGCTGAAACAGAGGGGCTGAAACAGATGGGCTGCAACAGTGGGCGAGAAACAGAGAGGCTGAAACAGAGGGCGAGAAACATTGGGGCTGAAACATTGGGCGAGAAACAGAGGGGCTGAAACAGAGGGGCGAAAACAGAGGGGCTGAAACAGAGGGGCTGCAACAGAGGGCGAGAAACAAAGGGGCTGAAACAGAGGGCGAGAAACAGAGGGGCTGAAACAGAGGGCGAGAAACAGAGGGGCTTAAACAGAGGGGCTGAAACAGAGGGCGAGAAACAGAGGGGCTGAAACAGAGGAGCTGAAACAGAGGGGCTGAAACAGAGGGGCTGAAACAGAGGGCGATGAACAGAGGGCGAGAAACAGAGAGCGAGAAACAGAGGGCGAGAAACAGAGGGCGTGAAATAGAGGGCGAGAAACAGAGGGGCTGAAACAGAGGGGCTGAAAGAGACGGGCTGAAACAGAGGGGCTGAAACAGAGGGCGAGAAACAGAGGGCGAGAAACAGCGGGGCTGAAACAGAGGGGCAGATACAGAGGGGCTGAAACAGTGGGGCTGAAACAGAGGGCGAGAAACAGAGGGGCTGAAACAGAGGGCGAGAAACAGAGGGGCTGAAACAGAGGGGCTGAAACAGAGGGGCTGAAACAGAGGGGCTGCAACAGAGGGCGAGAAACAGAGGGCGAGAAACAGAGAGCGAGAAACAGAGGGCGAGAAACAGAAGGCGAGAAACAGAGGGGCTGAAACAGAGGGGCTGAAACAGATGGAGAGAAACAGAGGGCGAGAAACAGAGAGCGAGAAACAGAGGGCGAGAAACAGAGGGCGAGAAACAGAGGGCCAGAAACAGAGGGGCTGAAACAGAGGGGCTGAAAGAGACGGGCTGAAACAGAGGGTCTGAAACAGAGGGCGAGAAACAGAGGGCGAGAAACAGAGGGGCTGAAACAGAGGGGCTGATACAGAGGGGCTGAAACAGAGGGGCTGAAACAGAGGGCGAGAAACAGAGGGGCTGAAACAGAGGGCGAGAAACAGAGGGGCTGAAACAGAGGGGCTGAAACAGAGGGGCTGAAACAGAGGGGCTGAAACAGAGGGCGAAAAACAGAGGGCGAGAAACAGAGAGCGAGAAACAGAGGGCGAGTAACAGAGGGGCTGAAACAGAGGGGGTGAAACAGAGGGTGAGAAACACGGGAATGAAACAGAGGGGCTGAAACAGAGGGCGTGAAACAGAGGGGCTGAAACAGAGGGGCTGAAAGAGAGGGCGAGAAACAGAGGGGCTGAAACTGAGGGGTTGAAACAGAGGGGCTGAAACAGAGGGCGAGAAACAGAGGGCGAGAAACAGAGGAGCAGAAACAGAGGGGATGAAACAGAGGGGCTGATACAGAGGGGCTGAAACAGAGGGGCTGAAACAGAGGGCGAGAAACAGAGGGGCTGAAACAGAGGGGGTGAAACAGAGGGTGAGAAACACGGGAATGAAACAGAGGGGCTGAAACAGAGGGCGTGAAACAGAGGGGCTGAAACAGAGGGGCTGAAACAGAGGGCGAGAAACAGAGGGGCTGAAACAGAGGGGTTGAAACAGAGGGGCTGAAACAGAGGGCGAGAAACAGAGGGCGAGAAACAGAGGAGCAGAAACAGAGGGGCTGAAACAGAGGGGATGAAACAGAGGGGCTGAAAAAGTGGGGCTGAAACAAAGGGCGAGAAACAGAGTGGCTGAAACAGAGGGCGAGAAACAGAGGGGCTGAAACAGAGGGGCTGAAACAGAAGGGCTGAAACAGAGGGGCTGAAACAGAGGGGCTGAAACAGAGGGGCTGAAACAGGAGGCGAGAAACAGAGGGGCTGAAACAGAGTGCGAGAAACAGAGGGGCTGAAACCGAGGGCGAGAAACAGAGGGCGAGAAACAGAGGGGCTGAAACAGAGGGGCTGAAACAGAGCGGCTGAAACAGAGGGGCTGAAACAGAGGAGCTGAAACAGAGGGGCTGAAACAGAGGGGCTGAAACAGACGGCCTGAAACAGAGGGCGAGAAACAGAGGGCGAGAAACAGAGGGGCTGAAACAGAGGGGCTGAAACAGAAGGGCTGAAACAGAGGGGCTGAAACAGAGGGGCTGAAACAGAGGGGCTGAAACAGAGGGGCTGCAACAGAGGGCGAGAAACAGAGGGGCTGAAACAGATGGCAAGAAACAGAGGGGCTGAAACAGAGGGCGAGAAACAGAGGGGCTGAAACAGAGGGGCTGAAACAGAGGGCGAGAAACAGAGGGGCTTAAACAGAGGGGCTGAAAGAAAGGGTCTGAAACAGAGGGGCTGAAACAGAGGGCGAGAAACAGAGGGGCTGAAACAGAGGGGCTTAAACAGAGGGGCAGAAACAGAGGGCGAGAAACAGAGGGCGAGAAACAGAGGGCGAGAAACAGAGGGCGAGAAACAGAGGGGCTGATACAGAGGGGCTGAAACAGAGGGACTGAAATAGAGGGCGAGGAACAGAGGGGCTGAAACAGAGGGGCTGAAACAGAGGGCGAGAAACAGAGGGGCTGAAACAGAGGGGCTGAAACAGAGGGCGAGAAACAGAGGGGCTGAAACAGATGGCAAGAAACATAGGGGCTGAAACAGAGGGGCTAAAACAGAGGGGAGAAACAGAGGGCGAGAAACAGAGGGCGAGAAACAGAGAGCGAGAAACAGAGGGCGAGAAACAGAGGGCGAGAGACAGAGGGCCAGAAACAGAGGGGCTGAAACAGAGGGGCTGTAAGAGACGGGCTGAAACAGAGAGCGAGAAACAGAGAGCGAGAAACAGAAGGCGAGAAACAGAGGGGCTGAAACAGAGGGGCTGAAAAAGAGGGGCTGAAACAGAGGGGCTGAAACAGATGGGCTGAAACAGAGGGGATGAAACAGAGGGGCTGAAACAGTGGGCGAGAAATAGAGGGCGAGAAACAGAGGGCGAGAAACAGAGGGCGAGAAACAGAGGGGCTGAAACAGAGGGGCTGATACAGAGGGGCTGAAACAGAGGGGCTGAAACAGAGGGGCTGAAACAGAAGGGCTGAAACATTGGGGCTGAAACAGAGGGGCTGAAACAGAGGGGCTGAAACACAGGGCGAGAAACAGAGGGGCTGAAACAGAGGGGCTGAAACAGAGGGGCTGAAACCGAGGTCGAGAAACAGATTGCGAGAAACAGAGGGGCTGAAACTGAGGGGCTGAAACAGAGGGGCTGAAACAGAGGGCGAGAAACAGAGGGGCTGAAACAGAGGGGCGAAAACAGAGGGGCTGAAACAGAGGGGCTGGAACAGAGGGCGAGAAACAGAGGGGCTGCAACAGAGGGGCTGAAACAGAGGGGCTGAAACTGAGGGGCTGAAACAGAGGGCGAGAAACAGAGGGGCTGAAACAGAGGTCGAGAAACAGAGGGGCTGAAACAGAGAGCGAGAAACAGAGGGCGAGAAACAGAGGGGCTGAAACAGAGGGGCTGAAACAGAGGGGCAGAAACAGAGGGCGAGAAACAGAGGGGCTGAAACAGAGGGGCTGAAACAGAGGGGCTGAAACAGAGGGGCTGAAACAGAGGGGCTGAAACAGAGGGGCTGAAACAGTGGGCGAGAAATAGAGGGCGAGAAACAGAGTGCGAGAAACAGAGGGCGAGAAACAGAGGGGCTGAAACAGAGGGGCTGATACAGAGGGGCTGAAACAGAGGGCGAGAAACAGAGGGGCTGAAACAGAGGACGAGAAATTGAGGGGCTGAAACAGAGGGTTGAAACAGAAGGGCTGAAACAGAGGGGCTGTAAAAGAGGGGCTGAAACAGAGGGGCTGAAATGGAGGGCGAGAAACAGAGGGGCTGAAACAGAGGGAGAGAAACAGAGGGGCTGAAACCGTTGGCGAGAAACAGAGGGCGAGAAACAGAGGGGCTGAAACAGAGGGGCTGAAACAGAGGGGCTGAAACAGAGGGCGAGAAACAGAGGGGCTGAAACAGAGGGGCTGAAACAGAGGGGCTGAAACAGAGGGCGAGAAACAGAGGGCGAGAAACAGAGGGGCTGATTCAGAGGGCGAGAAACAGAGGGGCTGAAACAGAGGGGCTGAAACAGAGGGCGAGAAACAGAGGGGCTTAAACAGAGGGGGTGAAACAGAGGGGCTGAAACAGAGGGCGAGAAACAGAGGGGCTGAAACTGAGGTCGAGAAACAGAGGGGCTGAAACAGAGGGTCTGAAACAGAGGGGCTGAAACAGAGGGGCTGAAACAGAGGGGCTGAAACTGAGGGGCTGAAACAGAGGGGTTGAAACAGAGGGGCTGAAACAGAGGGGACGCAACAGAGGGCGAGAAACAGAGGAGCTGAAACAGAGGGCGAGAAACAGAGGGGCTGAAACAGAGGGCGAGAAACAGAGAGGCTGAAACAGAGGGACTGAAACAGAGGGGCTGAAACAGAGGGGCTGAAACAGAGGGAGAGAAACAGAGGGGCTGAAACAGAGGGGCTGAAACAGAGGGGCTGAAACAGAGGGGCTGCAACAGAGGGCGAGAAACAGAGAGGCTGAAACAGAGGGCGAGAAACAGAGGGGCTGAAACAGAGGGCGAGAAACAGAGGGGCTGAAACAGAGTGGCTGAAACAGAGGGCGAGAAACAGAGGGGCTGAAACAGAGGAGCTGAAACAGAGGGGCTGAAACAGAGGGGCTGAAACAGATGGCGAGAAACAGAGGGCGAGAAACAGAGAGCGAGAAACAGAGGGCGAGAAACAGAGTGCGTGAAATAGAGGGCGAGAAACAGAGGGGCTGAAACAGAGGGGTTGAAAGAGACGGGCTGAAACAGAGGGGCTGAAACAGAGGGCGAGAAACAGAGGGCGAGAAACAGCGGGGCTGAAACAGAGCGGCTGATAGAGAGGGGCTGAAACAGTGGGGCTGAAACAGAGGGCGAGAAACAGAGGGGCTGAAACAGAGGGCGAGAAACAGAGGGGCTGAAACAGAGGGGCTGAAACAGAGGGGCTGAAACAGAGGGGCTGAAACAGAGGGCGAGAAACAGAGGGCCAGAAACAGAGAGCGAGAAACAGAGGGCGAGAAACAGAAGGCGAGAAACAGAGGGGCTGAAACAGAGGGGCTGATACAGAGGGTGAGAAACAGAGGGCGAGAAACAGAGAGCGAGAAACAGAGGGGCTGAAACAGAGGGGCTGAAACAGAGGGGCTGAAACAGAGGGCGAGAAACAGAGGGGCTGAAACAGAGGGGCTGAAACAGAGGGGCTGAAACAGAGGGCGAGAAACAGAGGGGCTGAAACAGAGGGGCTGAAACAGAGGGGCTGAAACAGAGGGCGAGAAACAGAGGGCGAGAAACAGAGGGGCTGATTCAGAGGGCGAGAAACAGAGGGGCTGAAACAGAGGGGCTGAAACAGAGGGCGAGAAACAGAGGGGCTTAAACAGAGGGGGTGAAACAGAGGGGCTGAAACAGAGGGCGAGAAACAGAGGGGCTGAAACTGAGGTCGAGAAACAGAGGGGCTGAAACAGAGGGTCTGAAACAGAGGGGCTGAAACAGAGGGGCTGAAACAGAGGGGCTGAAACTGAGGGGCTGAAACAGAGGGGTTGAAACAGAGGGGCTGAAACAGAGGGGACGCAACAGAGGGCGAGAAACAGAGGAGCTGAAACAGAGGGCGAGAAACAGAGGGGCTGAAACAGAGGGCGAGAAACAGAGAGGCTGAAACAGAGGGACTGAAACAGAGGGGCTGAAACAGAGGGGCTGAAACAGAGGGAGAGAAACAGAGGGGCTGAAACAGAGGGGCTGAAACAGAGGGGCTGAAACAGAGGGGCTGCAACAGAGGGCGAGAAACAGAGAGGCTGAAACAGAGGGCGAGAAACAGAGGGGCTGAAACAGAGGGCGAGAAACAGAGGGGCTGAAACAGAGTGGCTGAAACAGAGGGCGAGAAACAGAGGGGCTGAAACAGAGGAGCTGAAACAGAGGGGCTGAAACAGAGGGGCTGAAACAGATGGCGAGAAACAGAGGGCGAGAAACAGAGAGCGAGAAACAGAGGGCGAGAAACAGAGTGCGTGAAATAGAGGGCGAGAAACAGAGGGGCTGAAACAGAGGGGTTGAAAGAGACGGGCTGAAACAGAGGGGCTGAAACAGAGGGCGAGAAACAGAGGGCGAGAAACAGCGGGGCTGAAACAGAGCGGCTGATAGAGAGGGGCTGAAACAGTGGGGCTGAAACAGAGGGCGAGAAACAGAGGGGCTGAAACAGAGGGCGAGAAACAGAGGGGCTGAAACAGAGGGGCTGAAACAGAGGGGCTGAAACAGAGGGGCTGAAACAGAGGGCGAGAAACAGAGGGCCAGAAACAGAGAGCGAGAAACAGAGGGCGAGAAACAGAAGGCGAGAAACAGAGGGGCTGAAACAGAGGGGCTGATACAGAGGGTGAGAAACAGAGGGCGAGAAACAGAGAGCGAGAAACAGAGGGCGAGAAACAGAGGGCGAGAAACAGAGGGCCAGAAACAGAGGGGCTGAAACAGAGGGGCTGAAAGAGACGGGCTGAAACAGAGGGTCTGAAACAGAGGGCGAGAAACAGAGGGCGAGAAACAGAGGGGCTGAAACAGAGGGGCTGATACAGAGGGGCTGAAACAGAGGGGCTGAAACAGAGGGCGAGAAACAGAGGGGCTGAAACAGAGGGCGAGAAACAGAGGGGCTGAACCAGAGGGGCTGAAACAGAGGGGCTGAAACAGAGGGGCTGAAAAAGAGGGCGAGAAACAGAGGGGCTGAAACAGAGGGGCTGAAAGAGAGGGGCTGAAACAGATGGGCTAAAACTGAGGGGCTGAAACAGAGGAGCTGAAACAGAGGGGCTGAAACAGAGGGCCTGAAACAGAGGGCGAGAAACAGAGGGGCTGAAACAGAGGGGCTGAAACAGAGGGGCTGAAACAGAGGGGCTGAAACAGATGGCGAGAAACAGAGGGCGAGAAACAGAGAGAGAGAAACAGAGGGCGAGAAACAGAGGGGCTGAAACAGAGGGCGAGAAACAGAGGGGCTGAAACAGAGGGGCTGAAAGAGACGGGCTGAAACAGAGGGGCTGAAACAGAGGGCGAGAAACAGAGGGCGTGAAACAGCGGAGCTGAAACAGAGCGGCTGATACAGAGGGGCTGAAACAGTGGGGCTGAAACAGAGGGCGAGAAACAGAGGGGCTGAAACAGAGGGCGAGAAACAGAGGGCGAGAAACAGAGGGGCTGAAACAGAGGGGCTGAAACAGAGGGGCTGAAACAGAGGGCGACAAACAGAGGGCCAGAAACAGAGGGGGTGAAACAGAGGGGCTGAATGAGACGGGCTGAAACAGAGGGTCTGAAACAGAGGGCGAGAAACAGAGGGCGAGAAACAGAGGGGCTGAAACAAAGATGCTGATACAGAGGGGCTGAAACAGAGGGGCTGAAACAGTGGAGCTGAGAAACAGAGGGGCTGAAACAGAGGGCGAGAAACAGAGGGGCTGAAACAGAGGGGCTGAAACAGAGGGGCTGAAACAGAGGGGTTGAAACAGAGGGCGAGAAACAGAGGGGCTGAAACAGAGGGGCTGAAAGAGAGGGGCTGAAACAGATGGGCTGAAACTGAGGGGCTGAAACAGAGGAGCTGAAACAGAGGGGCTGAAACAGAGGGCCTGAAACAGAGGGCGAGAAACAGAGGGGCTGAAACAGAGGGGCTGAAACTTAGGGCGAGAACCAGAGGGCGAGAAACAGAGGGCGAGAAACAGAGGGCGAGAAACAGAGGGCGAGAAAAAGAGGGCGAGAAACAGATGGGCTGAAACTGAGGGGCTGAAACAGAGGGGTTGAAACAGAGGGGCTGAAACAGAGGGGACGCAACAGAGGGCGAGAAACAGAGGAGCTGAAACAGAGGGCGAGAAACAGAGGGGCTGAAACAGAGGGCGAGAAACAGAGAGGCTGAAACAGAGGGGCTGAAACAGAGGGGCTGAAACAGATGGGCTGCAACAGTGGGCGAGAAACAGAGAGGCTGAAACAGAGGGCGAGAAACAGAGGGGCTGAAACATTGGGCGAGAAACAGAGGGGCTGAAACAGAGGGGCGAAAACAGAGGGGCTGAAACAGAGGGGCTGCAACAGAGGGCGAGAAACAAAGGGGCTGAAACAGAGGGCGAGAAACAGAGGGGCTGAAACAGAGGGCGAGAAACAGAGGGGCTTAAACAGAGGGGCTGAAACAGAGGGCGAGAAACAGAGGGGCTGAAACAGAGGAGCTGAAACAGAGGGGCTGAAACAGAGGGGCTGAAACAGAGGGCGATGAACAGAGGGCGAGAAACAGAGAGCGAGAAACAGAGGGCGAGAAACAGAGGGCGTGAAATAGAGGGCGAGAAACAGAGGGGCTGAAACAGAGGGGCTGAAAGAGACGGGCTGAAACAGAGGGGCTGAAACAGAGGGCGAGAAACAGAGGGCGAGAAACAGCGGGGCTGAAACAGAGGGGCAGATACAGAGGGGCTGAAACAGTGGGGCTGAAACAGAGGGCGAGAAACAGAGGGGCTGAAACAGAGGGCGAGAAACAGAGGGGCTGAAACAGAGGGGCTGAAACAGAGGGGCTGAAACAGAGGGGCTGCAACAGAGGGCGAGAAACAGAGGGCGAGAAACAGAGAGCGAGAAACAGAGGGCGAGAAACAGAAGGCGAGAAACAGAGGGGCTGAAACAGAGGGGCTGAAACAGATGGAGAGAAACAGAGGGCGAGAAACAGAGAGCGAGAAACAGAGGGCGAGAAACAGAGGGCGAGAAACAGAGGGCCAGAAACAGAGGGGCTGAAACAGAGGGGCTGAAAGAGACGGGCTGAAACAGAGGGTCTGAAACAGAGGGCGAGAAACAGAGGGCGAGAAACAGAGGGGCTGAAACAGAGGGGCTGATACAGAGGGGCTGAAACAGAGGGGCTGAAACAGAGGGCGAGAAACAGAGGGGCTGAAACAGAGGGCGAGAAACAGAGGGGCTGAAACAGAGGGGCTGAAACAGAGGGGCTGAAACAGAGGGGCTGAAACAGAGGGCGAAAAACAGAGGGCGAGAAACAGAGAGCGAGAAACAGAGGGCGAGTAACAGAGGGGCTGAAACAGAGGGGGTGAAACAGAGGGTGAGAAACACGGGAATGAAACAGAGGGGCTGAAACAGAGGGCGTGAAACAGAGGGGCTGAAACAGAGGGGCTGAAAGAGAGGGCGAGAAACAGAGGGGCTGAAACTGAGGGGTTGAAACAGAGGGGCTGAAACAGAGGGCGAGAAACAGAGGGCGAGAAACAGAGGAGCAGAAACAGAGGGGATGAAACAGAGGGGCTGATACAGAGGGGCTGAAACAGAGGGGCTGAAACAGAGGGCGAGAAACAGAGGGGCTGAAACAGAGGGGGTGAAACAGAGGGTGAGAAACACGGGAATGAAACAGAGGGGCTGAAACAGAGGGCGTGAAACAGAGGGGCTGAAACAGAGGGGCTGAAACAGAGGGCGAGAAACAGAGGGGCTGAAACAGAGGGGTTGAAACAGAGGGGCTGAAACAGAGGGCGAGAAACAGAGGGCGAGAAACAGAGGAGCAGAAACAGAGGGGCTGAAACAGAGGGGATGAAACAGAGGGGCTGAAAAAGTGGGGCTGAAACAAAGGGCGAGAAACAGAGTGGCTGAAACAGAGGGCGAGAAACAGAGGGGCTGAAACAGAGGGGCTGAAACAGAAGGGCTGAAACAGAGGGGCTGAAACAGAGGGGCTGAAACAGAGGGGCTGAAACAGGAGGCGAGAAACAGAGGGGCTGAAACAGAGTGCGAGAAACAGAGGGGCTGAAACCGAGGGCGAGAAACAGAGGGCGAGAAACAGAGGGGCTGAAACAGAGGGGCTGAAACAGAGCGGCTGAAACAGAGGGGCTGAAACAGAGGAGCTGAAACAGAGGGGCTGAAACAGAGGGGCTGAAACAGACGGCCTGAAACAGAGGGCGAGAAACAGAGGGCGAGAAACAGAGGGGCTGAAACAGAGGGGCTGAAACAGAAGGGCTGAAACAGAGGGGCTGAAACAGAGGGGCTGAAACAGAGGGGCTGAAACAGAGGGGCTGCAACAGAGGGCGAGAAACAGAGGGGCTGAAACAGATGGCAAGAAACAGAGGGGCTGAAACAGAGGGCGAGAAACAGAGGGGCTGAAACAGAGGGGCTGAAACAGAGGGCGAGAAACAGAGGGGCTTAAACAGAGGGGCTGAAAGAAAGGGTCTGAAACAGAGGGGCTGAAACAGAGGGCGAGAAACAGAGGGGCTGAAACAGAGGGGCTTAAACAGAGGGGCAGAAACAGAGGGCGAGAAACAGAGGGCGAGAAACAGAGGGCGAGAAACAGAGGGCGAGAAACAGAGGGGCTGATACAGAGGGGCTGAAACAGAGGGACTGAAATAGAGGGCGAGGAACAGAGGGGCTGAAACAGAGGGGCTGAAACAGAGGGCGAGAAACAGAGGGGCTGAAACAGAGGGGCTGAAACAGAGGGCGAGAAACAGAGGGGCTGAAACAGATGGCAAGAAACATAGGGGCTGAAACAGAGGGGCTAAAACAGAGGGGAGAAACAGAGGGCGAGAAACAGAGGGCGAGAAACAGAGAGCGAGAAACAGAGGGCGAGAAACAGAGGGCGAGAGACAGAGGGCCAGAAACAGAGGGGCTGAAACAGAGGGGCTGTAAGAGACGGGCTGAAACAGAGAGCGAGAAACAGAGAGCGAGAAACAGAAGGCGAGAAACAGAGGGGCTGAAACAGAGGGGCTGAAAAAGAGGGGCTGAAACAGAGGGGCTGAAACAGATGGGCTGAAACAGAGGGGATGAAACAGAGGGGCTGAAACAGTGGGCGAGAAATAGAGGGCGAGAAACAGAGGGCGAGAAACAGAGGGCGAGAAACAGAGGGGCTGAAACAGAGGGGCTGATACAGAGGGGCTGAAACAGAGGGGCTGAAACAGAGGGGCTGAAACAGAAGGGCTGAAACATTGGGGCTGAAACAGAGGGGCTGAAACAGAGGGGCTGAAACACAGGGCGAGAAACAGAGGGGCTGAAACAGAGGGGCTGAAACAGAGGGGCTGAAACCGAGGTCGAGAAACAGATTGCGAGAAACAGAGGGGCTGAAACTGAGGGGCTGAAACAGAGGGGCTGAAACAGAGGGCGAGAAACAGAGGGGCTGAAACAGAGGGGCGAAAACAGAGGGGCTGAAACAGAGGGGCTGGAACAGAGGGCGAGAAACAGAGGGGCTGCAACAGAGGGGCTGAAACAGAGGGGCTGAAACTGAGGGGCTGAAACAGAGGGCGAGAAACAGAGGGGCTGAAACAGAGGTCGAGAAACAGAGGGGCTGAAACAGAGAGCGAGAAACAGAGGGCGAGAAACAGAGGGGCTGAAACAGAGGGGCTGAAACAGAGGGGCAGAAACAGAGGGCGAGAAACAGAGGGGCTGAAACAGAGGGGCTGAAACAGAGGGGCTGAAACAGAGGGGCTGAAACAGAGGGGCTGAAACAGAGGGGCTGAAACAGTGGGCGAGAAATAGAGGGCGAGAAACAGAGTGCGAGAAACAGAGGGCGAGAAACAGAGGGGCTGAAACAGAGGGGCTGATACAGAGGGGCTGAAACAGAGGGCGAGAAACAGAGGGGCTGAAACAGAGGACGAGAAATTGAGGGGCTGAAACAGAGGGTTGAAACAGAAGGGCTGAAACAGAGGGGCTGTAAAAGAGGGGCTGAAACAGAGGGGCTGAAATGGAGGGCGAGAAACAGAGGGGCTGAAACAGAGGGAGAGAAACAGAGGGGCTGAAACCGTTGGCGAGAAACAGAGGGCGAGAAACAGAGGGGCTGAAACAGAGGGGCTGAAACAGAGGGGCTGAAACAGAGGGCGAGAAACAGAGGGGCTGAAACAGAGGGGCTGAAACAGAGGGGCTGAAACAGAGGGCGAGAAACAGAGGGCGAGAAACAGAGGGGCTGATTCAGAGGGCGAGAAACAGAGGGGCTGAAACAGAGGGGCTGAAACAGAGGGCGAGAAACAGAGGGGCTTAAACAGAGGGGGTGAAACAGAGGGGCTGAAACAGAGGGCGAGAAACAGAGGGGCTGAAACTGAGGTCGAGAAACAGAGGGGCTGAAACAGAGGGTCTGAAACAGAGGGGCTGAAACAGAGGGGCTGAAACAGAGGGCGAGAAACAGAGGGGCTGAAACATAGGGGCTGAAACAGAGGGGCTGAAACAGAAGGGCTGAAACTGAGGGGCTGAAACAGAGGAGCTGAAACAGAGGGGCTGAAACAGAGGGGCTGAAACAGAGGGCGAGAAACAGAGGGGCTGGAACAGAGGGGCTGAAACAGAGGGCGAGAAACAGAGGGACTGAAACAGAGGGACCTAACAGAGGGGCTGAAACAGAGGGCGAGAAACAGAGGGCGAGAAACAGAGGGCGAGAAACAGAGGGCGAGAAACAGAGGGCGAGAAAAAGAGGGCGAGAAACAGAGGGGCTGAAACTGAGGGGCTGAAACAGAGGGGTTGAAACAGAGGGGCTGAAACAGAGGGGACGCAACAGAGGGCGAGAAACAGAGGAGCTGAAACAGAGGGCGAGAAACACAGGGGCTGAAACAGAGGGCGAGAAACAGAGAGGCTGAAACAGAGGGACTGAAACAGAGGTGCTGAAACAGAGGGGCTGAAACAGAGGGAGAGAAACAGAGGGGCTGAAACAGAGGGGCTGAAACAGAGGGGCTGCAACAGAGGGCGAGAAACAGAGAGGCTGAAACAGAGGGCGAGAAACAGAGGGGCTGAAACAGAGGGCGAGAAACAGAGGGGCTGAAACTGAGGGGCTGAAACAGAGGGCGAGAAACAGAGGGGCTGAAACAGAGGAGCTGAAACAGAGGGGCTGAAACAGAGGGGCTGAAACAGATGGCGAGAAACAGAGGGCGAGAAACAGAGAGCGAGAAACAGAGGGCGAGAAACAGAGGGCGTGAAATAGAGGGCGAGAAACAGAGGGGCTGAAACAGAGGGGCTGAAAGAGACGGGCTGAAACAGAGGGGCTGAAACAGAGGGCGAGAAACAGAGGGCGAGAAACAGCGGGGCTGAAACAGAGCGGCTGATAGAGAGGGGCTGAAACAGTGGGGCTGAAACAGAGGGCGAGAAACAGAGGGGCTGAAACAGAGGGCGAGAAACAGAGGGGCTGAAACAGAGGGGCTGAAACAGAGGGGCTGAAACAGAGGGGCTGAAACAGAGGGCGAGAAACAGAGGGCCAGAAACAGAGAGCGAGAAACAGAGGGCGAGAAACAGAAGGCGAGAAACAGAGGGGCTGAAACAGAGGGGCTGAAACAGAGGGTGAGAAACAGAGGGCGAGAAACAGAGAGCGAGAAACAGAGGGCGAGAAACAGAGGGCGAGAAACAGAGGGCCAGAAACAGAGGGGCTGAAACAGAGGGGCTGAAAGAGACGGGCTGAAACAGAGGGTCTGAAACAGCGGGCGAGAAACAGAGGGCGAGAAACAGAGGGGCTGAAACAGAGGGGCTGATACAGAGGGGCTGAAACAGAGGGGCTGAAACAGAGGGCGAGAAACAGAGGGGCTGAAACAGAGGGCGAGAAACAGAGGGGCTGAAACAGAGGGGCTGAAACAGAGGGGCTGAAACAGAGGGGCTGAAAAAGAGGGCGAGAAACAGAGGGGCTGAAACAGAGGGGCTGAAAGAGAGGGGCTGAAACAGATGGGCTGAAACTGAGGGGCTGAAACAGAGGAGCTGAAACAGAGGGGCTGAAACAGAGGGCCTGAAACAGAGGGCGAGAAACAGAGGGGCTGAAACAGAGGGGCTGAAACAGAGGGGCTGAAACAGAGGGGCTGAAACAGATGGCGAGAAACAGAGGGCGAGAAACAGAGAGAGAGAAACAGAGGGCGAGAAACAGAGGGGCTGAAACAGAGGGCGAGAAACAGAGGGGCTGAAACAGAGGGGCTGAAAGAGACGGGCTGAAACAGAGGGGCTGAAACAGAGGGCGAGAAACAGAGGGCGAGAAAAAGCGGAGCTGAAACAGAGCGGCTGATACAGAGGGGCTGAAACAGTGGGGCTGAAACAGAGGGCGAGAAACAGAGGGGCTGAAACAGAGGGCGAGAAACAGAGGGGCTGAAACAGAGGGGCTGAAACAGAGGGGCTGAAACAGAGGGGCTGAAACAGAGGGCGAGAAACAGAGGGCCAGAAACAGAGAGCGAGAAACAGAGGGCGAGAAACAGAAGGCGAGAAACAGAGGGGCTGAAACAGAGGGGCTAAAACAGAGGGTGAGAAACAGAGGGCGAGAAACAGAGAGCGAGAAACAGAGGGCGAGAAACAGAGGGCGAGAAACAGAGGGCCAGAAACAGAGGGGCTGAAACAGAGGGGCTGAATGAGACGGGCTGAAACAGAGGGTCTGAAACAGAGGGCGAGAAACAGAGGGCGAGAAACAGAGGGGCTGAAACAAAGAGGCTGATACAGAGGGGCTGAAACAGAGGGGCTGAAACAGAGGGCGAGAAACAGAGGGGCTGAAACAGAGGGCGAGAAACAGAGGGGCTGAAACAGAGGGGCTGAAACAGAGGGGCTGAAACAGAGGGGCTGAAACAGAGGGCGAGAAACAGAGGGGCTGAAACAGAGGGGCTGAAACAGAGGGGCTGAAACAGATGGGCTGAAACTGAGGGGCTGAAACAGAGGAGCTGAAACAGAGGGGCTGAAACAGAGGGCCTGAAACAGCGGGCGAGAAACAGAGGGGCTGAAACAGAGGGGCTGAAACAGAGGGCGAGAACCAGAGGGCGAGAAACAGAGGGCGAGAAACAGAGTGCGAGAAACAGAGGGCGAGAAAAAGAGGGCGAGAAACAGATGGGCTGAAACTGAGGGGCTGAAACAGAGGGGTTGAAACAGAGGGGCTGAAACAGAGGGGACGCAACAGAGGGCGAGAAACAGACGAGCTGAAACAGAGGGCGAGAAACAGAGGGGCTGAAACAAAGGGCGAGAAACAGAGAGGCTGAAACAGAGGGGCTGAAACAGAGGGGCTGAAACAGAGGGGCTGCAACAGAGGGCGAGAAACAGAGAGGCTGAAAGAGAGGGCGAGAAACAGAGGGGCTGAAACATTGGGCGAGAAACAGAGGGGCTGAAACAGAGGGGCGAAAACAGAGGGGCTGAAACAGAGGGGCTGCAACAGAGGGCGAGAAACAAAGGGGCTGAAACAGAGGGCGAGAAACAGAGGGGCTGAAACAGAGGGCGAGAAACAGAGGGGCTGAAACAGAGGGGCTGAAACAGAGGGCGAGAAACAGAGGGGCTGAAACAGAGGAGCTGAAACAGAGGGGCTGAAACAGAGGGGCTGAAACAGAGGGCGATGAACAGAGGGCGAGAAACAGAGAGCGAGAAACAGAGGGCGAGAAACAGAGGGCGTGAAATAG
Source organism: Stegostoma tigrinum (assembly GCF_030684315.1). Lineage (NCBI taxonomy): Eukaryota > Metazoa > Chordata > Chondrichthyes > Orectolobiformes > Stegostomatidae > Stegostoma > Stegostoma tigrinum. The sequence goes on along the minus strand of NW_026728193.1, from coordinate 239,889 downwards.
AGGGCGAGAAACAGAGGGGCTGAAACAGAGGTGCTGAAAGAGACGGGCTGAAACAGAGCGGCTGAAAAGGAGGGCGAGAAACAGAGGGCGAGAAACAGCGGGGCTGAAACAGAGGGGCAGATACAGAGGGGCTGAAACAGTGGGGCTGAAACAGAGGGCGAGAAACAGAGGGGCGAGAAACAGAGGGCGAGAAACAGAGAGCGAGAAACAGAGGGCGAGAAACAGAAGGCGAGAAACAGAGGGGCTGAAACAGAGGGGCTGAAACAGAGGGAGAGAAACAGAGGGCGAGAAACAGAGAGCGAGAAACAGAGGGCGAGAAACAGAGGGCGAGAAACAGAGGGCCAGAAACAGAGGGGCTGAAACAGAGGGGCTGAAAGAGACGGGCTGAAACAGAGGGTCTGAAACAGAGGGCGAGAAACAGAGGGCGAGAAACAGAGGGGCTGAAACAGAGGGGCTGATACAGAGGGGCTGAAACAGAGGGTAAGAAACAGAGGGCGAGAAACAGAGGGGCTGAAACAGAGGGCGAGAAACAGAGGGGCTGAAACAGAGGGGCTGAAACAGAGGGGCTGAAACAGAGGTGCTGAAACAGAGGGCGAAAAACAGAGGGCGAGAAACAGAGAGCGAGAAACAGAGGGCGAGAAACAGAGGGGATGAAACAGAGGGGCTGAAGCAGAGGGGCTGAAACAGAGGGGCTGAAACAGAGGGCGAGAAACAGAGGGCGAGAAACAGAGGGGCTGAAACAGAGGGGCTGATACAGAGGGGCTGAAACAGAGGGGCTGAAACAGAGGGCGAGAAACAGAGGGGCTGAAACAGAGGGGGTGAAACAGAGGGGCTGAAACAGAGGGTATGAAACAGAGGGCGAGAAACAGAGGGGCTGAAACAGAGGGCGAGAAACAGAGGGGATGAAACAGAGGGGCTGAAACAGAGGGGCTGAAACAGAGGTGCTGAAACAGAGGGCGAAAAACAGAGGGCGAGAAACAGAGAGCGAGAAACAGAGGGCGAGAAACAGAGGGCGAGAAACAGAGGGGATGAAACAGAGGGGCTGAAGCAGAGGGGCTGAAACAGAGGGGCTGAAACAGAGGGCGAGAAACAGAGGGCGAGAAACAGAGGGGCTGAAACAGAGGGGCTGATACAGAGGGGCTGAAACAGAGGGGCTGAAACAGAGGGCGAGAAACAGAGGGGCTGAAACAGAGGGTGTGAAACAGAGGGTGAGAAACACGGGAATGAAACAGAGGGGCTGAAACAGAGGACGTGAAACAGAGGGGCTGAAACAGAGGGGCTGAAACAGAGGGCGAGAAACAGAGGGGCTGAAACAGAGGGGTTGAAACAGAGGGGCTGAAACAGAGGGCGAGAAACAGAGGGCGAGAAACAGAGGAGCAGAAACAGAGGGGCTGAAACAGAGGGGATGAAACAGAGGGGCTGAAAAAGTGGGGCTGAAACAAAGGGCGAGAAACAGAGTGGCTGCAACAGAGGGCGAGAAACAGAGGGGCTGAAACAGAGGGGCTGAAACAGAAGGGCCGAAACAGAGGGGCTGAAACAGAGGGGCTGAAACAGAGGGGCTGAAACAGGAGGCGAGAAACAGAGGGGCTGAAACAGAGTGCGAGAAACAGAGGGGCTTTAACCGAGGGCGAGAAACAGAGGGCGAGAAACAGAGGGGCTGAAACAGAGGGGCTGAAACAGAGGGGCTGAAACAGAGGTGCTGAAACAGAGGGCGAAAAACAGAGGGCGAGAAACAGAGAGCGAGAAACAGAGGGCGAGAAACAGAGGGCGAGAAACAGAGGGGATGAAACAGAGGGGCTGAAGCAGAGGGGCTGAAACAGAGGGGCTGAAACAGAGGGCGAGAAACAGAGGGCGAGAAACAGAGGGGCTGAAACAGAGGGGCTGATACAGAGGGGCTGAAACAGAGGGGCTGAAACAGAGGGCGAGAAACAGAGGGGCTGAAACAGAGGGCGTGAAACAGAGGGGCTGAAACAGAGGGGCTGAAACAGAGGGCGAGAAACAGAGGGGCTGAAACATAGGGGTTGAAACAGAGGGGCTGAAACAGAGGGCGAGAAACAGAGGGGCTGAAACAGAGGGGGTGAAACAGAGGGTGAGAAACACGGGAATGAAACAGAGGGGCTGAAACAGAGGGCGTGAAACAGAGGGGCTGAAACAGAGGGGCTGAAACAGAGGGCGAGAAACAGAGGGCGAGAAACAGAGGGGCTGAAACAGAGGGGCTGATACAGAGGGGCTGAAACAGAGGGGCTGAAACAGAGGGCGAGAAACAGAGGGGCTGAAACAGAGGGCGTGAAACAGAGGGGCTGAAACAGAGGGGCTGAAACAGAGGGCGAGAAACAGAGGGGCTGAAACAGAGGGGTTGAAACAGAGGGGCTGAAACAGAGGGGATGAAACAGAGGGGCTGAAAAAGTGGGGCTGAAACAAAGGGCGAGAAACAGAGTGGCTGCAACAGAGGGCGAGAAACAGAGGGGCTGAAACAGAGGGGCTGAAACAGAAGGGCCGAAACAGAGGGGCTGAAACAGAGGGGCTGAAACAGAGGGGCTGAAACAGGAGGCGAGAAACAGAGGGGCTGAAACAGAGTGCGAGAAACAGAGGGGCTTTAACCGAGGGCGAGAAACAGAGGGCGAGAAACAGAGGGACTGAAACAGAGGGACCTAACAGAGGGGCTGAAACAGAGGGCGAGAAACAGAGGGCGAGAAACAGAGGGCGAGAAACAGAGGGCGAGAAACAGAGGGCGAGAAAAAGAGGGCGAGAAACAGAGGGGCTGAAACTGAGGGGCTGAAACAGAGGGGTTGAAACAGAGGGGCTGAAACAGAGGGGACGCAACAGAGGGCGAGAAACAGAGGAGCTGAATCAGAGGGCGAGAAACACAGGGGCTGAAACAGAGGGCGAGAAACAGAGAGGCTGAAACAGAGGGACTGAAACAGAGGTGCTGAAACAGAGGGGCTGAAACAGAGGGAGAGAAACAGAGGGGCTGAAACAGAGGGGCTGAAACAGAGGGGCTGCAACAGAGGGCGAGAAACAGAGAGGCTGAAACAGAGGGCGAGAAACAGAGGGGCTGAAACAGAGGGCGAGAAACAGAGGGGCTGAAACTGAGGGGCTGAAACAGAGGGCGAGAAACAGAGGGGCTGAAACAGAGGAGCTGAAACAGAGGGGCTGAAACAGAGGGGCTGAAACAGATGGCGAGAAACAGAGGGCGAGAAACAGAGAGCGAGAAACAGAGGGCGAGAAACAGAGGGCGTGAAATAGAGGGCGAGAAACAGAGGGGCTGAAACAGAGGGGCTGAAAGAGACGGGCTGAAACAGAGGGGCTGAAACAGAGGGCGAGAAACAGAGGGCGAGAAACAGCGGGGCTGAAACAGAGCGGCTGATAGAGAGGGGCTGAAACAGTGGGGCTGAAACAGAGGGCGAGAAACAGAGGGGCTGAAACAGAGGGCGAGAAACAGAGGGGCTGAAACAGAGGGGCTGAAACAGAGGGGCTGAAACAGAGGGGCTGAAACAGAGGGCGAGAAACAGAGGGCCAGAAACAGAGAGCGAGAAACAGAGGGCGAGAAACAGAAGGCGAGAAACAGAGGGGCTGAAACAGAGGGGCTGAAACAGAGGGTGAGAAACAGAGGGCGAGAAACAGAGAGCGAGAAACAGAGGGCGAGAAACAGAGGGCGAGAAACAGAGGGCCAGAAACAGAGGGGCTGAAACAGAGGGGCTGAAAGAGACGGGCTGAAACAGAGGGTCTGAAACAGCGGGCGAGAAACAGAGGGCGAGAAACAGAGGGGCTGAAACAGAGGGGCTGATACAGAGGGGCTGAAACAGAGGGGCTGAAACAGAGGGCGAGAAACAGAGGGGCTGAAACAGAGGGCGAGAAACAGAGGGGCTGAAACAGAGGGGCTGAAACAGAGGGGCTGAAACAGAGGGGCTGAAAAAGAGGGCGAGAAACAGAGGGGCTGAAACAGAGGGGCTGAAAGAGAGGGGCTGAAACAGATGGGCTGAAACTGAGGGGCTGAAACAGAGGAGCTGAAACAGAGGGGCTGAAACAGAGGGCCTGAAACAGAGGGCGAGAAACAGAGGGGCTGAAACAGAGGGGCTGAAACAGAGGGGCTGAAACAGAGGGGCTGAAACAGATGGCGAGAAACAGTGGGCGAGAAACAGAGAGAGAGAAACAGAGGGCGAGAAACAGAGGGGCTGAAACAGAGGGCGAGAAACAGAGGGGCTGAAACAGAGGGGCTGAAAGAGACGGGCTGAAACAGAGGGGCTGAAACAGAGGGCGAGAAACAGAGGGCGAGAAAAAGCGGAGCTGAAACAGAGCGGCTGATACAGAGGGGCTGAAACAGTGGGGCTGAAACAGAGGGCGAGAAACAGAGGGGCTGAAACAGAGGGCGAGAAACAGAGGGGCTGAAACAGAGGGGCTGAAACAGAGGGGCTGAAACAGAGGGGCTGAAACAGAGGGCGAGAAACAGAGGGCCAGAAACAGAGAGCGAGAAACAGAGGGCGAGAAACAGAAGGCGAGAAACAGAGGGGCTGAAACAGAGGGGCTAAAACAGAGGGTGAGAAACAGAGGGCGAGAAACAGAGAGCGAGAAACAGAGGGCGAGAAACAGAGGGCGAGAAACAGAGGGCCAGAAACAGAGGGGCTGAAACAGAGGGGCTGAATGAGACGGGCTGAAACAGAGGGTCTGAAACAGAGGGCGAGAAACAGAGGGCGAGAAACAGAGGGGCTGAAACAAAGAGGCTGATACAGAGGGGCTGAAACAGAGGGGCTGAAACAGAGGGCGAGAAACAGAGGGGCTGAAACAGAGGGCGAGAAACAGAGGGGCTGAAACAGAGGGGCTGAAACAGAGGGGCTGAAACAGAGGGGCTGAAACAGAGGGCGAGAAACAGAGGGGCTGAAACAGAGGGGCTGAAACAGAGGGGCTGAAACAGATGGGCTGAAACTGAGGGGCTGAAACAGAGGAGCTGAAACAGAGGGGCTGAAACAGAGGGCCTGAAACAGCGGGCGAGAAACAGAGGGGCTGAAACAGAGGGGCTGAAACAGAGGGCGAGAACCAGAGGGCGAGAAACAGAGGGCGAGAAACAGAGTGCGAGAAACAGAGGGCGAGAAAAAGAGGGCGAGAAACAGATGGGCTGAAACTGAGGGGCTGAAACAGAGGGGTTGAAACAGAGGGGCTGAAACAGAGGGGACGCAACAGAGGGCGAGAAACAGACGAGCTGAAACAGAGGGCGAGAAACAGAGGGGCTGAAACAAAGGGCGAGAAACAGAGAGGCTGAAACAGAGGGGCTGAAACAGAGGGGCTGAAACAGAGGGGCTGCAACAGAGGGCGAGAAACAGAGAGGCTGAAAGAGAGGGCGAGAAACAGAGGGGCTGAAACATTGGGCGAGAAACAGAGGGGCTGAAACAGAGGGGCGAAAACAGAGGGGCTGAAACAGAGGGGCTGCAACAGAGGGCGAGAAACAAAGGGGCTGAAACAGAGGGCGAGAAACAGAGGGGCTGAAACAGAGGGCGAGAAACAGAGGGGCTGAAACAGAGGGGCTGAAACAGAGGGCGAGAAACAGAGGGGCTGAAACAGAGGAGCTGAAACAGAGGGGCTGAAACAGAGGGGCTGAAACAGAGGGCGATGAACAGAGGGCGAGAAACAGAGAGCGAGAAACAGAGGGCGAGAAACAGAGGGCGTGAAATAGAGGGCGAGAAACAGAGGGGCTGAAACAGAGGTGCTGAAAGAGACGGGCTGAAACAGAGCGGCTGAAAAGGAGGGCGAGAAACAGAGGGCGAGAAACAGCGGGGCTGAAACAGAGGGGCAGATACAGAGGGGCTGAAACAGTGGGGCTGAAACAGAGGGCGAGAAACAGAGGGGCGAGAAACAGAGGGCGAGAAACAGAGAGCGAGAAACAGAGGGCGAGAAACAGAAGGCGAGAAACAGAGGGGCTGAAACAGAGGGGCTGAAACAGAGGGAGAGAAACAGAGGGCGAGAAACAGAGAGCGAGAAACAGAGGGCGAGAAACAGAGGGCGAGAAACAGAGGGCCAGAAACAGAGGGGCTGAAACAGAGGGGCTGAAAGAGACGGGCTGAAACAGAGGGTCTGAAACAGAGGGCGAGAAACAGAGGGCGAGAAACAGAGGGGCTGAAACAGAGGGGCTGATACAGAGGGGCTGAAACAGAGGGTAAGAAACAGAGGGCGAGAAACAGAGGGGCTGAAACAGAGGGCGAGAAACAGAGGGGCTGAAACAGAGGGGCTGAAACAGAGGGGCTGAAACAGAGGTGCTGAAACAGAGGGCGAAAAACAGAGGGCGAGAAACAGAGAGCGAGAAACAGAGGGCGAGAAACAGAGGGGATGAAACAGAGGGGCTGAAGCAGAGGGGCTGAAACAGAGGGGCTGAAACAGAGGGCGAGAAACAGAGGGCGAGAAACAGAGGGGCTGAAACAGAGGGGCTGATACAGAGGGGCTGAAACAGAGGGGCTGAAACAGAGGGCGAGAAACAGAGGGGCTGAAACAGAGGGGGTGAAACAGAGGGGCTGAAACAGAGGGTATGAAACAGAGGGCGAGAAACAGAGGGGCTGAAACAGAGGGCGAGAAACAGAGGGGATGAAACAGAGGGGCTGAAACAGAGGGGCTGAAACAGAGGTGCTGAAACAGAGGGCGAAAAACAGAGGGCGAGAAACAGAGAGCGAGAAACAGAGGGCGAGAAACAGAGGGCGAGAAACAGAGGGGATGAAACAGAGGGGCTGAAGCAGAGGGGCTGAAACAGAGGGGCTGAAACAGAGGGCGAGAAACAGAGGGCGAGAAACAGAGGGGCTGAAACAGAGGGGCTGATACAGAGGGGCTGAAACAGAGGGGCTGAAACAGAGGGCGAGAAACAGAGGGGCTGAAACAGAGGGTGTGAAACAGAGGGTGAGAAACACGGGAATGAAACAGAGGGGCTGAAACAGAGGACGTGAAACAGAGGGGCTGAAACAGAGGGGCTGAAACAGAGGGCGAGAAACAGAGGGGCTGAAACAGAGGGGTTGAAACAGAGGGGCTGAAACAGAGGGCGAGAAACAGAGGGCGAGAAACAGAGGAGCAGAAACAGAGGGGCTGAAACAGAGGGGATGAAACAGAGGGGCTGAAAAAGTGGGGCTGAAACAAAGGGCGAGAAACAGAGTGGCTGCAACAGAGGGCGAGAAACAGAGGGGCTGAAACAGAGGGGCTGAAACAGAAGGGCCGAAACAGAGGGGCTGAAACAGAGGGGCTGAAACAGAGGGGCTGAAACAGGAGGCGAGAAACAGAGGGGCTGAAACAGAGTGCGAGAAACAGAGGGGCTTTAACCGAGGGCGAGAAACAGAGGGCGAGAAACAGAGGGGCTGAAACAGAGGGGCTGAAACAGAGGGGCTGAAACAGAGGTGCTGAAACAGAGGGCGAAAAACAGAGGGCGAGAAACAGAGAGCGAGAAACAGAGGGCGAGAAACAGAGGGCGAGAAACAGAGGGGATGAAACAGAGGGGCTGAAGCAGAGGGGCTGAAACAGAGGGGCTGAAACAGAGGGCGAGAAACAGAGGGCGAGAAACAGAGGGGCTGAAACAGAGGGGCTGATACAGAGGGGCTGAAACAGAGGGGCTGAAACAGAGGGCGAGAAACAGAGGGGCTGAAACAGAGGGCGTGAAACAGAGGGGCTGAAACAGAGGGGCTGAAACAGAGGGCGAGAAACAGAGGGGCTGAAACATAGGGGTTGAAACAGAGGGGCTGAAACAGAGGGCGAGAAACAGAGGGGCTGAAACAGAGGGGGTGAAACAGAGGGTGAGAAACACGGGAATGAAACAGAGGGGCTGAAACAGAGGGCGTGAAACAGAGGGGCTGAAACAGAGGGGCTGAAACAGAGGGCGAGAAACAGAGGGCGAGAAACAGAGGGGCTGAAACAGAGGGGCTGATACAGAGGGGCTGAAACAGAGGGGCTGAAACAGAGGGCGAGAAACAGAGGGGCTGAAACAGAGGGCGTGAAACAGAGGGGCTGAAACAGAGGGGCTGAAACAGAGGGCGAGAAACAGAGGGGCTGAAACAGAGGGGTTGAAACAGAGGGGCTGAAACAGAGGGCGAGAAACAGAGGGCGAGAAACAGAGGAGCAGAAACAGAGGTGCTGAAACAGAGGGGATGAAACAGAGGGGCTGAAAAAGTGGGGCTGAAACAAAGGGCGAGAAACAGAGTGGCTGCAACAGAGGGCGAGAAACAGAGGGGCTGAAACAGAGGGGCTGAAACAGAAGGGCCGAAACAGAGGGGCTGAAACAGAGGGGCTGAAACAGAGGGGCTGAAACAGGAGGCGAGAAACAGAGGGGCTGAAACAGAGTGCGAGAAACAGAGGGGCTTTAACCGAGGGCGAGAAACAGAGGGCGAGAAACAGAGGGGCTGAAACAGAGGGGCTGAAACAGAGCGGCTGAAACAGAGGGGCTGAAACAGAGGGGCTGAAACAGAGGGGCTGAAACAGAGGGGCTGAAACAGAGGGGCTGAAACAGAGGGGCTGAAACAGAGGGCGAGAAACAGAGGGGCTGAAACAGAGGGCGTGAAACAGAGGGGCTGAAACAGAGGGGCTGAAACAGAGGGCGAGAAACAGAGGGGCTGAAACAGAGGGGTTGAAACAGAGGGGCTGAAACAGAGGGCGAGAAACAGAGGGGCTGAAACAGAGGGGGTGAAACAGAGGGTGAGAAACACGGGAATGAAACAGAGGGGCTGAAACAGAGGGCGTGAAACAGAGGGGCTGAAACAGAGGGGCTGAAACAGAGGGCGAGAAACAGAGGGCGAGAAACAGAGGGGCTGAAACAGAGGGGCTGATACAGAGGGGCTGAAACAGAGGGGCTGAAACAGAGGGCGAGAAACAGAGGGGCTGAAACAGAGGGCGTGAAACAGAGGGGCTGAAACAGAGGGGCTGAAACAGAGGGCGAGAAACAGAGGGGCTGAAACAGAGGGCGAGAAACAGAGGGCGAGAAACAGAGGGGCTGAAACAGAGGGGCTGATACAGAGGGGCTGAAACAGAGGGGCTGAAACAGAGGGCGAGAAACAGAGGGGCTGAAACAGAGGGCGTGAAACAGAGGGGCTGTAACAGAGGGGCTGAAACAGAGGGCGAGAAACAGAGGGGCTGAAACAGAGGGGTTGAAACAGAGGGGCTGAAACAGAGGGCGAGAAACAGAGGGGCTGAAACAGAGGGGGTGAAACAGAGGGTGAGAAACACGGGAATGAAACAGAGGGGCTGAAACAGAGGGCGTGAAACAGAGGGGCTGAAACAGATGGGCTGAAACAGAGGGCGAGAAACAGAGGTCGAGAAACAGAGCGGCTGAAACAGAGGGGCTGATACAGAGGGGCTGAAACAGAGGGGCTGAAACAGAGGGCGAGAAACAGAGGGGCTGAAACAGAGGGCGTGAAACAGAGGGGCTGAAACAGAGGGGCTGAAACAGAGGGCGAGAAACAGAGGGGCTGAAACAGAGGGGTTGAAACAGAGGGACTGAAACAGAGGGCGAGAAACAGAGGGCGAGAAACAGAGGAGCAGAAACAGAGGGGCTGAAACAGAGGGGATGAAACAGAGGGGCTGAAAAAGTGGGGCTGAAACAAAGGGCGAGAAACAGAGTGGCTGCAACAGAGGGCTAGAAACAGAGGGGCTGAAACAGAGGGGCTGAAACAGAAGGGCCGAAACAGAGGGGCTGAAACAGAGGGGCTGAAACAGAGGGGCTGAAACAGGAGGCGAGAAACAGAGGGGCTGAAACAGAGTGCGAGAAACAGAGGGGCTTTAACCGAGGGCGAGAAACAGAGGGCGAGAAACAGAGGGGCTGAAACAGAGGGGCTGAAACAGAGCGGCTGAAACAGAGGGGCTGAAACAGAGGGGCTGAAACAGAGGGGCTGAAACAGAGGGGCTGAAACAGAGGGCGAGAAACAGAGGGCGAGAAACAGAGGGGCTGAAACAGAGGGGCTGAAACAGAAGGGCTGAAACAGAGGGGCTGAAACAGAGGGGCTGAAACAGAGGGGCTGAAACAGAGGGACTGCAACAGAGGGCGAGAAACAGAGGGGCTGAAACAGATGGCAAGAAACAGAGGGGCTGAAACAGAGGGCGAGAAACAGAGGGGCTGAAACAGAGGGGCTGAAACAGAGGGCGAGAAACAGAGGGGCTTAAACAGAGGGGCTGAAAGAAAGGGTCTGAAACAGAGGGGCTCAAACAGAGGGCGAGAACCAGAGGGGCTGAAACAGAGGTCGAGAAACAGAGGGGCTGAAACAGAGGGGCTGAAACAGAGGGGCTGAAACAGAGGGGCTGAAACAGAGGGCGAGAAACAGAGGGGCTGAAACAGAGGGGCTGAAACAGAGGGGCTGAAACAGATGGGCTGAAACAGAGGGCGAGAAACAGAGGGGCTGAAACAGAGGGGCTGAAACAGAGGGGCTGAAACAGAGGGTGAGAAACAGAGGGGCTGAAACAGGGGGGCTGAAACAGACGGGCTGAAACAGAGGGGTTGAAACAGAGGGGCTGAAAAAGAGGGGCTGCAACAGAGGGCGAGAAACAGAGGGGCTGAAACAGAGGGCGAGAAACATAGGGGCTGAAACAGAGGGCGAGAAACAGAGGGGCTGAAACAGAGGGGCTGAAACAGAGGGGCTGAAACAGAGGGGCTGAAACAGAGGGCGAGAAACAGAGGGGCTGAAACAGAGGGGCTGAAACAGAGGGGTTGAAACAGAGGGCGAGAAACAGAGGGCGAGAAACAGAGGGGCTGAAACAGAGGGGCTGAAACAGAGGGGCTGCAACAGAGGGCGAGAAACAGAGGGGCTGAAACAGATGGCAAGAAACAGAGGGGCTGAAACAGAGGGCGAGAAAGAGAGGGGCTGAAACAGAGCGGCTGAAACAGAGGGCGAGAAACAGAGGCGCTTAAACAGAGGGGCTGAAACAGAGGGGCTGAAACAGAGGGCGAGAAACAGAGGGGCTGAAACAGAGGTCGAGAAACAGAGGGGCTGAAACAGAGGGGCTGAAACAGAGGGGCTGAAACAGATGGGCTGAAACAGAGGGCGAGAAACAGAGGGGCTGAACAGAGGGGCTGAAACAGTGGGGCTGAAACAGATGGGCTGAAACTGAGGAGCTGAAACAGAGGGGCTGAAACAGAGGGGCTGAAACAGAGGGGCTGAAACAGATGGGCTGAAACTGAGGAGCTGAAACAGAGGGGCTGAAACAGAGGGGCTGAAACAGAGGGGCTGAAACAGAGGGGCTGAAACAGAGGGGCTGAAACAGAGGGCGAGAAACAGAGGGGCTGAAACAGAGGGGCTGAAACAGAGGGCGAGAAACAGAGGGCGAGAAACAGAGGGCGAGAAACAGAGGGCAGAAACAGAGGGCGAGAAAGAGAGGGCGAGAAACAGAGGGCGAGAAACAGAGGGGCTGAAACAGAGGGTCTGAAACAGAGGGGTTGAAACAGAGGGGCTGAAACAGAGGGGCTGCAACAAAGGCCGAGAAACAGAGGGGCTGAAACAGACGGCGAGAAACAGATGGGCTGAAACAGAGGGCGAGAAACAGAGGGGCTGAAACAGACGGGCTGAAACAGAGGGGCTGAAACAGAGGGCGAGAAACAGAGGGGCTGAAACAGTGAAGCTGAAACAGAGGGGCTGAAACAGAGGGGCTGAAACAGAGGGCGAGAAACAGTGGGCGAGAAACAGATGGCGAGAAACAGAGGGGCTGAAACAGAGGGGCTGAAACAGAGGGGCTGAAACAGAGGGCGAGAAACAGAGGGCGAGAAACAGAGAGCGAGAAACAGGGCGAAAAACAGAGGGCGTGAAATAGAGGGCGAGAAACAGAGGGGCTGAAACAGAGGGGCTGAAAGAGACGGGCTGAAACAGAGGGGCTGAAACAGAGGGCGAGAAACAGAGGGCGAGAAACAGCGGGGCTGAAACAGAGGGGCTGATACAGAGGGGCTGAAACAGTGGGGCTGAAACAGAGGGCGAGAAACAGAGGGTCTGAAGCAGAGGGCAAGAAACAGAGGGGCTGAAACAGAGGGACTGAAACAGAGGGCGAGAAACAGAGGGCGAGAAACAGAGGGGCTGAAACAGAGGGGCTGAAACAGAAGGGCTGAAACAGAGGGGCTGAAACAGAGGGGCTGAAACAGAGGGGCTGAAACAGAGGGGCTGCAACAGAGGGCGAGAAACAGAGGGGCTGAAACAGATGGCAAGAAACAGAGGGGCTGAAATAGAGGGCGAGAAACAGAGGGGCTGAAACAGAGGGGCTGAAACAGAGGGCGAGAAACAGAGGGGCTTAAACAGAGGGGCTGAAAGAAAGGGTCTGAAACAGAGGGGCTGAAACAGAGGGCGAGAAACAGAGGGGCTGAAACAGAGGGGCTGAAACAGAGGGGCAGAAACAGAGGGCGAGAAACAGAGGGCGAGAAACAGAGGGCGGGAAACAGAGGGCGAGAAACAGAGGGGCTGATACAGAGGGGCTGAAACAGAGGGACTGAAATAGAGGGCGAGGAACAGAGGGGCTGAAACAGAGGGGCTGAAACAGAGGGCGAGAAACAGAGGGGCTGAAACAGAGGGGCTGAAACAGAGGGCGAGAAACAGAGGGGCTGAAACAGATGGCAAGAAACATAGGGGCTTAAACAGAGGGGCTGAAACAGAGGGGCAGAAACAGAGGGCGAGAAACAGAGGGCGAGAAACAGAGAGCGAGAAACAGAGGGCGAGAAACAGAGGGCGAGAGACAGAGGGCCAGAAACAGAGGGGCTGAAACAGAGGGGCTGAAAGAGACGGGCTGAAACAGAGGGCGAGAAACAGAGAGCGAGAAACAGAAGGCGAGAAACAGAGGGGCTGAAACAGAGGGGCTGAAAAAGAGGGGCTGAAACAGAGGGGCTGAAACAGATGGGCTGAAACAGAGGGGATGAAACAGAGGGGCTGAAACAGTGGGCGAGAAATAGAGGGCGAGAAATAGAGGGCGAGAAACAGAGGGCGAGAAACAGAGGGGCTGAAACAGAGGGGCTGATACAGAGGGGCTGAAACAGAGGGGCTGAAACAGAGGGGCTGAAACAGAAGGGCTGAAACATTGGGGCTGAAACAGAGGGGCTGAAACAGAGGGGCTGAAACACAGGGCGAGAAACAGAGGGGCTGAAACAGAGGGGCTGAAACAGAGGGGCTGAAACAGAGGGCGAGAAACAGAGGGGCTGAAACAGCGGGGCGAAAACAGAGGGGCTGAAACAGAGGGGCTGAAACAGAGGGCGAGAAACAGAGGGGCTGCAACAGAGGGGCTGAAACAGAGGGGCTGAAACTGAGGGGCTGAAACAGAGGGCGAGAAACAGAGGGGCTGAAACAGAGGTCGAGAAACAGAGGGGCTGAAACAGAGGGAGAGAAACAGAGGGCGAGAAACAGAGGGGCTGAAACAGAGGGGCTGAAACAGAGGGGCTGAAACAGAGGGTCTGAAACAGAGGGCGAGTAACAGAGGGGCTGAAACAGAGGGGCTGAAACAGAGGGGCTGAAACAGAGGGGCAGAAACAGAGGGCGAGAAACAGAGGGGCTGAAACAGAGGGGCTGAAACAGAGGGGCTGAAACAGATGGGCTGAAACAGAGGGGCTGAAACAGAGGGGCTGAAACAGTGGGCGAGAAATAGAGGGCGAGAAACAGAGAGCGAGAAACAGAGGGCGAGAAACAGAGGGGCTGAAACAGAGGGGCTGATACAGAGGGGCTGAAACAGAGGGCGAGAAACATAGGGGCTGAAACAGAGGACGAGAAATTGAGGGGCTGAAACAGAGGGTTGAAACAGAAGGGCAGAAACAGAGGGGCTGTAACAGAGGGGCTGAAACAGAGGGGCTGAAACGGAGGGCGAGAAACAGAGGGGCTGAAACAGAGGGAGAGAAACAGAGGGGCTGAAACCGTTGGCGAGAAACAGAGGGCGAGAAACAGAGGGGCTGAAACAGAGGGGCTGAAACAGAGGGGCTGAAACAGGGCGAGAAACAGAGGGGCTGAAACAGAGGGGCTGAAACAGAGGGGCTGAAACAGAGGGCGAGAAACAGAGGGCGAGAAACAGAGGGGCTGATTCAGAGGGCGAGAAACAGAGGGGCTGAAACAGAGGGGCTGAAACAGAGGGCGAGAAACATAGGGGCTTAAACAGAGGGGGTGAAACAGAGGGGCTGAAACAGAGGGCGAGAAAAAGAGGGGCTGAAACTGAGGTCGAGAAACAGAGGGGCTGAAACAGAGGGTCTGAAACAGAGGGGCTGAAACAGAGGGGCTGAAACAGAGGGCGAGAAACAGAGGGGCTGAAACATAGGGGCTGAAACAGAGGGGCTGAAACAGAAGGGCTGAAACTGAGGGGCTGAAACAGTGGAGCTGAAACAGAGGGGCTGAAACAGAGGGGCTGAAACAGAGGGCGAGAAACAGAGGGGCTGGAACAGAGGGGCTGAAACAGAGGGCGAGAAACAGAGGGACTGAAACAGAGGGACTGAAACAGAGGGGCTGAAACAGAGGGCGAGAAACAGAGGGCGAGAAACAGAGGGCGAGAAACAGAGGGCGAGAAACAGAGGGCGAGAAAAAGAGGGCGAGAAACAGAGGGGCTGAAACTGAGGGGCTGAAACAGAGGGGCTGAAACAGAGGGGCTGAAACAGAGGGGACGCAACAGAGGGCGAGAAACAGAGGAGCTGAAACAGAGGGCGAGAAATAGAGGGGCTGAAACAGAGGGCGAGAAACAGAGAGGCTGAAACAGAGGGACTGAAACAGAGGTGCTGAAACAGAGGGGCTGAAACAGAGGGAGAGAAACAGAGGGGCTGAAACAGAGGGGCTGAAACAGAGGGGCTGAAACAGAGGGGCTGCAACAGAGGGCGAGAAACAGAGAGGCTGAAACAGAGGGCGAGAAACAGAGGGGCTGAAACAGAGGGCGAGAAACAGAGGGGCTGAAACAGAGGGGCTTTAACAGAGGGCGAGAAACAGAGGGGCTGAAACAGAGGAGCTGAAACAGAGGGGCTGAAACAGAGGGGCTGAAACAGATGGCGAGAAACAGAGGGCGAGAAACAGAGAGCGAGAAACAGAGGGCGAGAAACAGAGGGCGTGAAATAGAGGGCGAGAAACAGAGGGGCTGAAACAGAGGGGCTGAAAGAGACGGGCTGAAACAGAGGGGCTGAAACAGAGGGCGAGAAACAGAGGGCGAGAAACAGCGGGGCTGAAACAGAGCGGCTGATAGAGAGGGGCTGAAACAGTGGGGCTGAAACAGAGGGCGAGAAACAGAGGGGCTGAAACAGAGGGCGAGAAACAGAGGGGCTGAAACAGAGGGGCTGAAACAGAGGGGCTGAAACAGAGGGGCTGAAACAGAGGGCGAGAAACAGAGGGCCAGAAACAGAGAGCGAGAAACAGAGGGCGAGAAACAGAAGGCGAGAAACAGAGGGGCTGAAACAGAGGGGCTGAAACAGAGGGTGAGAAACAGAGGGCGACAAACAGAGAGCGAGAAACAGAGGGCGAGAAACAGAGGGCGAGAAACAGAGGGCCAGAAACAGAGGGGCTGAAACAGAGGGGCTGAAAGAGACGGGCTGAAACAGAGGGTCTGAAACAGAGGGCGAGAAACAGAGGGCGAGAAACAGAGGGGCTGAAACAGAGGGGCTGATACAGAGGGGCTGAAACAGAGGGGCTGAAACAGAGGGCGAGAAACAGAGGGGCTGAAACAGAGGGCGAGAAACAGAGGGGCTGAAACAGAGGGGCTGAAACAGAGGGGCTGAAACAGAGGGGCTGAAAAAGAGGGCGAGAAACAGAGGGGCTGAAACAGAGGGGCTGAAAGAGAGGGGCTGAAACAGATGGGCTTAAACTGACGGGCTGAAACAGAGGAGCTGAAACAGAGGGGCTGAAACAGAGGGCCTGAAACAGAGGGCGAGAAACAGAGGGGCTGAAACAGAGGGGCTGAAACAGAGGGGCTGAAACAGAGGGGCTGAAACAGATGGCGAGAAACAGAGGGCGAGAAACAGAGAGAGAGAAACAGAGGGCGAGAAACAGAGGGGCTGAAACAGAGGGCGAGAAACAGAGGGGCTGAAACAGAGGGGCTGAAAGAGACGGGCTGAAACAGAGGGGCTGAAACAGAGGGCGAGAAACAGAGGGCGAGAAACAGCGGAGCTGAAACAGAGCGGCTGATACAGAGGGGCTGAAACAGTGGGGCTGAAACAGAGGGCGAGAAACAGAGGGGCTGAAACAGAGGGCGAGAAACAGAGGGGCTGAAACAGAGGGGCTGAAACAGAGGGGCTGAAACAGAGGGGCTGAAACAGAGGGCGAGAAACAGAGGGCCAGAAACAGAGAGCGTGAAACAGAGGGCGAGAAACAGAAGGCGAGAATCAGAGGGGCTGAAACAGAGGGGCTAAAACAGAGGGTGAGAAACAGAGGGCGAGAAACAGAGAGCGAGAAACAGAGGGCGAGAAACAGAGGGCGAGAAACAGAGGGCCAGAAACAGAGGGGCTGAAACAGAGGGGCTGAATGAGACGGGCTGAAACAGAGGGTCTGAAACAGAGGGCGAGAAACAGAGGGCGAGAAACAGAGGGGCTGAAACAAAGAGGCTGATACAGAGGGGCTGAAACAGAGGGGCTGAAACAGAGGGCGAGAAACAGAGGGGCTGAAACAGAGGGCGAGAAACAGAGGGGCTGAAACAGAGGGGCTGAAACAGAGGGGCTGAAACAGAGGGGCTGAAACAGAGGGCGAGAAACAGAGGGGCTGAAACAGAGGGGCTGAAACAGATGGGCTGAAACTGAGGGGCTGAAACAGAGGAGCTGAAACAGAGGGGCTGAAACAGAGGGCCTGAAACAGAGGGCGAGAAACAGAGGGGCTGAAACAGAGGGGCT
Organism: Stegostoma tigrinum; assembly: GCF_030684315.1. Taxonomy (NCBI): domain Eukaryota; kingdom Metazoa; phylum Chordata; class Chondrichthyes; order Orectolobiformes; family Stegostomatidae; genus Stegostoma; species Stegostoma tigrinum. The sequence goes on along the minus strand of NW_026728193.1, from coordinate 223,136 downwards.
GAAACAGAGGGCGAGAAACAGAGGGCGAGAAACAGAGGGCGAGAAACAGAGGGCGAGAAAAAGAGGGCGAGAAACAGATGGGCTGAAACTGAGGGGCTGAAACAGAGGGGTTGAAACAGAGGGGCTGAAACAGAGGGGACGCAACAGAGGGCGAGAAACAGACGAGCTGAAACAGAGGGCGAGAAACAGAGGGGCTGAAACAGAGGGCGAGAAACAGAGAGGCTGAAACAGAGGGGCTGAAACAGAGGGGCTGAAACAGAGCGGCTGCATCAGAGGGCGAGAAACAGAGGGGCTGAAACAGAGGGCGAGAAACAGAGGGGCTGAAACATTGGGCGAGAAACAGAGGGGCTGAAACAGAGGGGCGAAAACAGAGGGGCTGAAACAGAGGGGCTGCAACAGAGGGCGAGAAACAAAGGGGCTGAAACAGAGGGCGAGAAACAGAGGGGCTGAAACAGAGGGCGAGAAACAGAGGGGCTGAAACAGAGGGGCTGAAACAGAGGGCGAGAAACAGAGGGGCTGAAACAGAGGAGCTGAAACAGAGGGGCTGAAACAGAGGGGCTGAAACAGAGGGCGATGAACAGAGGGCGAGAAACAGAGAGCGAGAAACAGAGGGCGAGAAACAGAGGGCGTGAAATAGAGGGGCTGAAACAGAGGGGCTGAAACAGAGGGCGAGAAACAGAGGGGCTGAAACAGAGGAGCTGAAAGAGAGGGGCTGAAACAGAGGGGCTGAAACAGAGGGGCTGAAACAGAGGGGCTGAAAGAGACGGGCTGAAACAGAGGGGCTGAAACAGAGGGCGAGAAACAGAGGGCGAGAAACAGCGGGGCTGAAACAGAGGGGCAGATACAGAGGGGCTGAAACAGTGGTGCTGAAACAGAGGGCGAGAAACAGAGGGGCTGAAACAGAGGGCGAGAAACAGAGGGGCTGAAACAGAGGGGCTGAAACAGAGGGGCTGAAACAGAGGGGCTGAAACAGAGGGCGAGAAACAGAGGGCGAGAAACAGAGAGCGAGAAACAGAGGGCGAGAAACAGAAGGCGAGAAACAGAGGGGCTGAAACAGAGGGGCTGAAACAGAGGGAGAGAAACAGAGGGCGAGAAACCGAGAGCGAGAAACAGAGGGCGAGAAACAGAGGGCGAGAAACAGAGGGCCAGAAACAGAGGGGCTGAAACAGAGGGGCTGAAAGAGACGGGCTGAAACAGAGGGTCTGAAACAGAGGGCGAGAAACAGAGGGCGAGAAACAGAGGGGCTGAAACAGAGGGGCTGATACAGAGGGGCTGAAACAGAGGGGCTGAAACAGAGGGCGAGAAACAGAGGGGCTGAAACAGAGGGCGAGAAACAGAGGGGCTGAAACAGAGGGGCTGAAACAGAGGGGCTGAAACAGAGGGGCTGAAACAGAGGGCGAAAAACAGAGGGCGAGAAACAGAGAGCGAGAAACAGAGGGCGAGAAACAGAGGGCGAGAAACAGAGGGGATGAAACAGAGGGGCTGAAGCAGAGGGGCTGAAACAGAGGGGCTGAAACAGAGGGCGAGAAACAGAGGGCGAGAAACAGAGGGGCTGAAACAGAGGGGCTGATACAGAGGGGCTGAAACAGAGGGGCTGAAACAGAGGGTGAGAAACAGAGGGGCTGAAACAGAGGGGGTGAAACAGAGGGTGAGAAACACGGGAATGAAACAGAGGGGCTGAAACAGAGGGCGTGAAACAGAGGGGCTGAAACAGAGGGGCTGAAACAGAGGGCGAGAAACAGAGGGGCTGAAACAGAGGGGTTGAAACAGAGGGGCTGAAACAGAGGGCGAGAAACAGAGGGCGAGAAACAGAGGAGCAGAAACAGAGGGGCTGAAACAGAGGGGATGAAACAGAGGGGCTGAAAAAGTGGGGCTGAAACAAAGGGCGAGAAACAGAGTGGCTGAAACAGAGGGCGAGAAACAGAGGGGCTGAAACAGAGGGGCTGAAACAGAAGGGCTGAAACAGAGGGGCTGAAACAGAGGGGCTGAAACAGAGGGGCTGAAACAGGAGGCGAGAAACAGAGGGGCTGAAACAGAGTGCGAGAAACAGAGGGGCTGAAACCGAGGGCGAGAAACAGAGGGCGAGAAACAGAGGGGCTGAAACAGAGGGGCTGAAACAGAGCGGCTGAAACAGAGGGGCTGAAACAGAGGGGCTGAAACAGAGGGGCTGATACAGAGGGGCTGAAACAGAGGGCCTGAAACAGAGGGCGAGAAACAGAGGGCGAGAAACAGAGGGGCTGAAACAGAGGGGCTGAAACAGAAGGGCTGAAACAGAGGGGCTGAAACAGAGGGGCTGAAACAGAGGGGCTGAAACAGAGGGGCTGCAACAGAGGGCGAGAAACAGAGGGGCTGAAACAGATGGCAAGAAACAGAGGGGCTGAAACAGAGGGCGAGAAACAGAGGGGCTGAAACAGAGGGGCTGAAACAGAGGGCGAGAAACAGAGGGGCTTAAACAGAGGGGCTGAAAGAAAGGGTCTGAAACAGAGGGGCTGAAACAGAGGGCTAGAAACAGAGGGGCTGAAACAGAGGTCGATAAACAGAGGGGCTAAAACAGAGGGGCTGAAACAGAGGGGCTGAAACAGAGGGGCTGAAACAGAGGGCGAGAAACAGAGGGGCTGAAACAGAGGGGCTGAAACAGAGGGGCTGAAACAGAGGGGCTGAAACAGAGGGCGAGAAACAGAGGGGCTGAAACAGAGGGGCTGAAACAGAGCGGCTGAAACAGAGGGTGAGAAACAGAGGGGCTGAAACAGGGGGGCTGAAACAGAGGGGCTGAAACAGTGGGGTTGAAACAGAGGGGCTGAAAAAGAGGGGCTGCAACAGAGGGCGAGAAACAGAGGGGCTGAAACAGAGGGCGAGAAACATAGGGGCTGAAACAGAGGGCGAGAAACAGAGGGGCTGAAACAGAGGGGCTGAAACAGAGGGGCTGAAACAGAGGGGCTGAAACAGAGGGCGAGAAACTGAGGGGCTGAAACAGAGGGGCTGAAACAGAGGGGTTGAAACAGAGGGCGAGAAACAGAGGGTGAGAAACAGAGGGGCTGAAACAGAGGGGCTGAAACAGAGGGGCTGCAACAGAGGGCGAGAAACAGAGGGGCTGAAACAGATGGCAAGAAACAGAGGGGCTGAAACAGAGGGCGAGAAAGAGAGGGGCTGAAACAGAGCGGCTGAAACAGAGGGCGAGAAACAGAGGCGCTTAAACAGAGGGGCTGAAACAGAGGGGCTGAGACAGAGGGCGAGAAACAGAGGGGCTGAAACAGAGGTCGAGAAACAGAGGGGCTGAAACAGAGGGGCTGAAACAGAGGGGCTGAAACAGAGGGGCTGAAACAGAGGGCGAGAAACAGAGGGGCTGAAACAGAGGGGCTGAAACAGAGGGGCTGAAACAGATGGGCTGAAACTGAGGAGCTGAAACAGAGGGGCTGAAACAGAGGGGCTGAAACAGAGGGGCTGAAACAGAGGGCGAGAAACAGAGGGGCTGAAACAGAGGGGCTGAAACAGAGGGGCTGAAACAGAGGGCGAGAAACAGAGGGGCTGAAACAGAGGGGCTGAAACAGAGGGCGAGAAACAGAGGGCGAGAAACAGAGGGCGAGAAACAGAGGGCAGAAACAGAGGGCGAGAAAGAGAGGGCGAGAAACAGAGGGCGAGAAACAGAGGGGCTGAAACAGAGGGGCTGAAACAGAGGGGTTGAAACAGAGGGGCTGAAACAGAGGGGCTGCAACAGAGGGCGAGAAACAGAGGGGCTGAAACAGACGGCGAGATACAGATGGGCTGAAACAGAGGGCGAGAAACAGAGGGGCTGAAACAGACGGGCTGAAACAGAGGGGCTGAAACAGAGGGCGAGAAACAGAGGGGCTGAAACAGTGAAGCTGAAACAGAGGGGCTGAAACAGAGGGGCTGAAACAGAGGGCGAGAAACAGTGGGCGAGAAACAGAGGGCGAGAAACAGAGGGGCTGAAACAGAGGGGCTGAAACAGAGTGGCTGAAACAGAGGGCGAGAAACAGAGGGCGAGAAACAGAGAGCGAGAAACAGGGCGAAAAACAGAGGGCGTGAAATAGAGGGCGAGAAACAGAGGGGCTGAAACAGAGGGGCTGAAAGAGACGGGCTGAAACAGAGGGGCTGAAACAGAGGGCGAGAAACAGAGGGCGAGAAACAGCGGGGCTGAAACAGAGGGGCTGATACAGAGGGGCTGAAACAGTGGGGCTGAAACAGAGGGCGAGAAACAGAGGGGCTGAAGCAGAGGGCGAGAAACAAAGGGGCTGAAACAGAGGGGCTGATACAGAGGGGCTGAAACAGAGGGGCTGAAACAGAGGGGCTGAAACAGAAGGGCTGAAACATTGGGGCAGAAACAGAGGGGCTGAAACAGAGGGGCTGAAACAGAGGGCGAGAAACAGAGGGGCTGAAACAGAGTGCGAGAAACAGAGGGTCTGAAATAGAGGGCGAGAAACAGATTGCGAGAAACAGAGGGGCTGAAACAGAGGGGCTGAAACAGAGGGGCTGAAACAGAGGGCGAGAAACAGAGGGGCTGAAACAGAGGGGCGAAAACAGAGGGGCTGAAACAGAGGGGCTGAAACAGAGGGCGAGAAACAGAGGGGCTGCAACAGAGGGGCTGAAACAGAGGGGCTGAAACTGAGGGGCTGAAACAGAGGGCGAGAAACAGAGGGGCTGAAACAGAGGTCGATAAACAGAGGGGCTGAAACAGAGGGCGAGAAACTGAGGGCGAGAAACAGAGGGGCTGAAACAGAGTGGCTGAAACAGAGGGGCTGAAACAGAGGGTCTGAAACAGAGGGCGAGAAACAGAGGGGCTGAAACAGAGGGGCTGAAACAGAGGGGCTGAAACAGAGGGGCAGAAACAGAGGGCGAGAAACAGAGGGGCTGAAACAGAGGGGCTGAAACAGAGGGGCTGAAACAGAGGGGCTGAAACAGATGGGCTGAAACAGAGGGGCTGAAACAGAGTGGCTGAAACAGTGGGCGAGAAATAGAGGGCGTGAAACAGAGGGGCTGAAACAGAGGGGCTGAAACAGAGGGGCTGAAACAGAGGGCGAGAAACAGAGGGCGAGAAACAGAGAGCGAGAAACAGAGGGCGAGAAACAGAAGGCGAGAAACAGAGGGGCTGAAACAGAGGGGCTGAAACAGAGGGAGAGAAACAGAGGGCGAGAAACAGCGGGGCTGAAACAGAGGGGCAGATACAGAGGGGCTGAAACAGTGGTGCTGAAACAGAGGGCGAGAAACAGAGGGGCTGAAACAGAGGGCGAGAAACAGAGGGGCTGAAACAGAGGGGCTGAAACAGAGGGGCTGAAACAGAGGGGCTGAAACAGAGGGCGAGAAACAGAGGGCGAGAAACAGAGAGCGAGAAACAGAGGGCGAGAAACAGAAGGCGAGAAACAGAGGGGCTGAAACAGAGGGGCTGAAACAGAGGGAGAGAAACAGAGGGCGAGAAACCGAGAGCGAGAAACAGAGGGCGAGAAACAGAGGGCGAGAAACAGAGGGCCAGAAACAGAGGGGCTGAAACAGAGGGGCTGAAAGAGACGGGCTGAAACAGAGGGTCTGAAACAGAGGGCGAGAAACAGAGGGCGAGAAACAGAGGGGCTGAAACAGAGGGGCTGATACAGAGGGGCTGAAACAGAGGGGCTGAAACAGAGGGCGAGAAACAGAGGGGCTGAAACAGAGGGCGAGAAACAGAGGGGCTGAAACAGAGGGGCTGAAACAGAGGGGCTGAAACAGAGGGGCTGAAACAGAGGGCGAAAAACAGAGGGCGAGAAACAGAGAGCGAGAAACAGAGGGCGAGAAACAGAGGGCGAGAAACAGAGGGGATGAAACAGAGGGGCTGAAGCAGAGGGGCTGAAACAGAGGGGCTGAAACAGAGGGCGAGAAACAGAGGGCGAGAAACAGAGGGGCTGAAACAGAGGGGCTGATACAGAGGGGCTGAAACAGAGGGGCTGAAACAGAGGGTGAGAAACAGAGGGGCTGAAACAGAGGGGGTGAAACAGAGGGTGAGAAACACGGGAATGAAACAGAGGGGCTGAAACAGAGGGCGTGAAACAGAGGGGCTGAAACAGAGGGGCTGAAACAGAGGGCGAGAAACAGAGGGGCTGAAACAGAGGGGTTGAAACAGAGGGGCTGAAACAGAGGGCGAGAAACAGAGGGCGAGAAACAGAGGAGCAGAAACAGAGGGGCTGAAACAGAGGGGATGAAACAGAGGGGCTGAAAAAGTGGGGCTGAAACAAAGGGCGAGAAACAGAGTGGCTGAAACAGAGGGCGAGAAACAGAGGGGCTGAAACAGAGGGGCTGAAACAGAAGGGCTGAAACAGAGGGGCTGAAACAGAGGGGCTGAAACAGAGGGGCTGAAACAGGAGGCGAGAAACAGAGGGGCTGAAACAGAGTGCGAGAAACAGAGGGGCTGAAACCGAGGGCGAGAAACAGAGGGCGAGAAACAGAGGGGCTGAAACAGAGGGGCTGAAACAGAGCGGCTGAAACAGAGGGGCTGAAACAGAGGGGCTGAAACAGAGGGGCTGATACAGAGGGGCTGAAACAGAGGGCCTGAAACAGAGGGCGAGAAACAGAGGGCGAGAAACAGAGGGGCTGAAACAGAGGGGCTGAAACAGAAGGGCTGAAACAGAGGGGCTGAAACAGAGGGGCTGAAACAGAGGGGCTGAAACAGAGGGGCTGCAACAGAGGGCGAGAAACAGAGGGGCTGAAACAGATGGCAAGAAACAGAGGGGCTGAAACAGAGGGCGAGAAACAGAGGGGCTGAAACAGAGGGGCTGAAACAGAGGGCGAGAAACAGAGGGGCTTAAACAGAGGGGCTGAAAGAAAGGGTCTGAAACAGAGGGGCTGAAACAGAGGGCTAGAAACAGAGGGGCTGAAACAGAGGTCGATAAACAGAGGGGCTAAAACAGAGGGGCTGAAACAGAGGGGCTGAAACAGAGGGGCTGAAACAGAGGGCGAGAAACAGAGGGGCTGAAACAGAGGGGCTGAAACAGAGGGGCTGAAACAGAGGGGCTGAAACAGAGGGCGAGAAACAGAGGGGCTGAAACAGAGGGGCTGAAACAGAGCGGCTGAAACAGAGGGTGAGAAACAGAGGGGCTGAAACAGGGGGGCTGAAACAGAGGGGCTGAAACAGTGGGGTTGAAACAGAGGGGCTGAAAAAGAGGGGCTGCAACAGAGGGCGAGAAACAGAGGGGCTGAAACAGAGGGCGAGAAACATAGGGGCTGAAACAGAGGGCGAGAAACAGAGGGGCTGAAACAGAGGGGCTGAAACAGAGGGGCTGAAACAGAGGGGCTGAAACAGAGGGCGAGAAACTGAGGGGCTGAAACAGAGGGGCTGAAACAGAGGGGTTGAAACAGAGGGCGAGAAACAGAGGGTGAGAAACAGAGGGGCTGAAACAGAGGGGCTGAAACAGAGGGGCTGCAACAGAGGGCGAGAAACAGAGGGGCTGAAACAGATGGCAAGAAACAGAGGGGCTGAAACAGAGGGCGAGAAAGAGAGGGGCTGAAACAGAGCGGCTGAAACAGAGGGCGAGAAACAGAGGCGCTTAAACAGAGGGGCTGAAACAGAGGGGCTGAGACAGAGGGCGAGAAACAGAGGGGCTGAAACAGAGGTCGAGAAACAGAGGGGCTGAAACAGAGGGGCTGAAACAGAGGGGCTGAAACAGAGGGGCTGAAACAGAGGGCGAGAAACAGAGGGGCTGAAACAGAGGGGCTGAAACAGAGGGGCTGAAACAGATGGGCTGAAACTGAGGAGCTGAAACAGAGGGGCTGAAACAGAGGGGCTGAAACAGAGGGGCTGAAACAGAGGGCGAGAAACAGAGGGGCTGAAACAGAGGGGCTGAAACAGAGGGGCTGAAACAGAGGGCGAGAAACAGAGGGGCTGAAACAGAGGGGCTGAAACAGAGGGCGAGAAACAGAGGGCGAGAAACAGAGGGCGAGAAACAGAGGGCAGAAACAGAGGGCGAGAAAGAGAGGGCGAGAAACAGAGGGCGAGAAACAGAGGGGCTGAAACAGAGGGGCTGAAACAGAGGGGTTGAAACAGAGGGGCTGAAACAGAGGGGCTGCAACAGAGGGCGAGAAACAGAGGGGCTGAAACAGACGGCGAGATACAGATGGGCTGAAACAGAGGGCGAGAAACAGAGGGGCTGAAACAGACGGGCTGAAACAGAGGGGCTGAAACAGAGGGCGAGAAACAGAGGGGCTGAAACAGTGAAGCTGAAACAGAGGGGCTGAAACAGAGGGGCTGAAACAGAGGGCGAGAAACAGTGGGCGAGAAACAGAGGGCGAGAAACAGAGGGGCTGAAACAGAGGGGCTGAAACAGAGTGGCTGAAACAGAGGGCGAGAAACAGAGGGCGAGAAACAGAGAGCGAGAAACAGGGCGAAAAACAGAGGGCGTGAAATAGAGGGCGAGAAACAGAGGGGCTGAAACAGAGGGGCTGAAAGAGACGGGCTGAAACAGAGGGGCTGAAACAGAGGGCGAGAAACAGAGGGCGAGAAACAGCGGGGCTGAAACAGAGGGGCTGATACAGAGGGGCTGAAACAGTGGGGCTGAAACAGAGGGCGAGAAACAGAGGGGCTGAAGCAGAGGGCGAGAAACAAAGGGGCTGAAACAGAGGGGCTGATACAGAGGGGCTGAAACAGAGGGGCTGAAACAGAGGGGCTGAAACAGAAGGGCTGAAACATTGGGGCAGAAACAGAGGGGCTGAAACAGAGGGGCTGAAACAGAGGGCGAGAAACAGAGGGGCTGAAACAGAGTGCGAGAAACAGAGGGTCTGAAATAGAGGGCGAGAAACAGATTGCGAGAAACAGAGGGGCTGAAACAGAGGGGCTGAAACAGAGGGGCTGAAACAGAGGGCGAGAAACAGAGGGGCTGAAACAGAGGGGCGAAAACAGAGGGGCTGAAACAGAGGGGCTGAAACAGAGGGCGAGAAACAGAGGGGCTGCAACAGAGGGGCTGAAACAGAGGGGCTGAAACTGAGGGGCTGAAACAGAGGGCGAGAAACAGAGGGGCTGAAACAGAGGTCGATAAACAGAGGGGCTGAAACAGAGGGCGAGAAACTGAGGGCGAGAAACAGAGGGGCTGAAACAGAGTGGCTGAAACAGAGGGGCTGAAACAGAGGGTCTGAAACAGAGGGCGAGAAACAGAGGGGCTGAAACAGAGGGGCTGAAACAGAGGGGCTGAAACAGAGGGGCAGAAACAGAGGGCGAGAAACAGAGGGGCTGAAACAGAGGGGCTGAAACAGAGGGGCTGAAACAGAGGGGCTGAAACAGATGGGCTGAAACAGAGGGGCTGAAACAGAGTGGCTGAAACAGTGGGCGAGAAATAGAGGGCGAGAAACAGAGGGGCTGAAACAGAGGGGCTGAAACAGAGGGGCTGAAACAGAGGGCGAGAAACAGAGGGCGAGAAACAGAGAGCGAGAAACAGAGGGCGAGAAACAGAAGGCGAGAAACAGAGGGGCTGAAACAGAGGGGCTGAAACAGAGGGATAGAAACAGAGGGCGAGAAACAGCGGGGCTGAAACAGAGGGGCAGATACAGAGGGGCTGAAACAGTGGTGCTGAAACAGAGGGCGAGAAACAGAGGGGCTGAAACAGAGGGCGAGAAACAGAGGGGCTGAAACAGAGGGGCTGAAACAGAGGGGCTGAAACAGAGGGGCTGAAACAGAGGGCGAGAAACAGAGGGCGAGAAACAGAGAGCGAGAAACAGAGGGCGAGAAACAGAAGGCGAGAAACAGAGGGGCTGAAACAGAGGGGCTGAAACAGAGGGAGAGAAACAGAGGGCGAGAAACCGAGAGCGAGAAACAGAGGGCGAGAAACAGAGGGCGAGAAACAGAGGGCCAGAAACAGAGGGGCTGAAACAGAGGGGCTGAAAGAGACGGGCTGAAACAGAGGGTCTGAAACAGAGGGCGAGAAACAGAGGGCGAGAAACAGAGGGGCTGAAACAGAGGGGCTGATACAGAGGGGCTGAAACAGAGGGGCTGAAACAGAGGGCGAGAAACAGAGGGGCTGAAACAGAGGGCGAGAAACAGAGGGGCTGAAACAGAGGGGCTGAAACAGAGGGGCTGAAACAGAGGGGCTGAAACAGAGGGCGAAAAACAGAGGGCGAGAAACAGAGAGCGAGAAACAGAGGGCGAGAAACAGAGGGCGAGAAACAGAGGGGATGAAACAGAGGGGCTGAAGCAGAGGGGCTGAAACAGAGGGGCTGAAACAGAGGGCGAGAAACAGAGGGCGAGAAACAGAGGGGCTGAAACAGAGGGGCTGATACAGAGGGGCTGAAACAGAGGGGCTGAAACAGAGGGTGAGAAACAGAGGGGCTGAAACAGAGGGGGTGAAACAGAGGGTGAGAAACACGGGAATGAAACAGAGGGGCTGAAACAGAGGGCGTGAAACAGAGGGGCTGAAACAGAGGGGCTGAAACAGAGGGCGAGAAACAGAGGGGCTGAAACAGAGGGGTTGAAACAGAGGGGCTGAAACAGAGGGCGAGAAACAGAGGGCGAGAAACAGAGGAGCAGAAACAGAGGGGCTGAAACAGAGGGGATGAAACAGAGGGGCTGAAAAAGTGGGGCTGAAACAAAGGGCGAGAAACAGAGTGGCTGAAACAGAGGGCGAGAAACAGAGGGGCTGAAACAGAGGGGCTGAAACAGAAGGGCTGAAACAGAGGGGCTGAAACAGAGGGGCTGAAACAGAGGGGCTGAAACAGGAGGCGAGAAACAGAGGGGCTGAAACAGAGTGCGAGAAACAGAGGGGCTGAAACCGAGGGCGAGAAACAGAGGGCGAGAAACAGAGGGGCTGAAACAGAGGGGCTGAAACAGAGCGGCTGAAACAGAGGGGCTGAAACAGAGGGGCTGAAACAGAGGGGCTGATACAGAGGGGCTGAAACAGAGGGCCTGAAACAGAGGGCGAGAAACAGAGGGCGAGAAACAGAGGGGCTGAAACAGAGGGGCTGAAACAGAAGGGCTGAAACAGAGGGGCTGAAACAGAGGGGCTGAAACAGAGGGGCTGAAACAGAGGGGCTGCAACAGAGGGCGAGAAACAGAGGGGCTGAAACAGATGGCAAGAAACAGAGGGGCTGAAACAGAGGGCGAGAAACAGAGGGGCTGAAACAGAGGGGCTGAAACAGAGGGCGAGAAACAGAGGGGCTTAAACAGAGGGGCTGAAAGAAAGGGTCTGAAACAGAGGGGCTGAAACAGAGGGCTAGAAACAGAGGGGCTGAAACAGAGGTCGATAAACAGAGGGGCTAAAACAGAGGGGCTGAAACAGAGGGGCTGAAACAGAGGGGCTGAAACAGAGGGCGAGAAACAGAGGGGCTGAAACAGAGGGGCTGAAACAGAGGGGCTGAAACAGAGGGGCTGAAACAGAGGGCGAGAAACAGAGGGGCTGAAACAGAGGGGCTGAAACAGAGCGGCTGAAACAGAGGGTGAGAAACAGAGGGGCTGAAACAGGGGGGCTGAAACAGAGGGGCTGAAACAGTGGGGTTGAAACAGAGGGGCTGAAAAAGAGGGGCTGCAACAGAGGGCGAGAAACAGAGGGGCTGAAACAGAGGGCGAGAAACATAGGGGCTGAAACAGAGGGCGAGAAACAGAGGGGCTGAAACAGAGGGGCTGAAACAGAGGGGCTGAAACAGAGGGGCTGAAACAGAGGGCGAGAAACTGAGGGGCTGAAACAGAGGGGCTGAAACAGAGGGGTTGAAACAGAGGGCGAGAAACAGAGGGTGAGAAACAGAGGGGCTGAAACAGAGGGGCTGAAACAGAGGGGCTGCAACAGAGGGCGAGAAACAGAGGGGCTGAAACAGATGGCAAGAAACAGAGGGGCTGAAACAGAGGGCGAGAAAGAGAGGGGCTGAAACAGAGCGGCTGAAACAGAGGGCGAGAAACAGAGGCGCTTAAACAGAGGGGCTGAAACAGAGGGGCTGAGACAGAGGGCGAGAAACAGAGGGGCTGAAACAGAGGTCGAGAAACAGAGGGGCTGAAACAGAGGGGCTGAAACAGAGGGGCTGAAACAGAGGGGCTGAAACAGAGGGCGAGAAACAGAGGGGCTGAAACAGAGGGGCTGAAACAGAGGGGCTGAAACAGATGGGCTGAAACTGAGGAGCTGAAACAGAGGGGCTGAAACAGAGGGGCTGAAACAGAGGGGCTGAAACAGAGGGCGAGAAACAGAGGGGCTGAAACAGAGGGGCTGAAACAGAGGGGCTGAAACAGAGGGCGAGAAACAGAGGGGCTGAAACAGAGGGGCTGAAACAGAGGGCGAGAAACAGAGGGCGAGAAACAGAGGGCGAGAAACAGAGGGCAGAAACAGAGGGCGAGAAAGAGAGGGCGAGAAACAGAGGGCGAGAAACAGAGGGGCTGAAACAGAGGGGCTGAAACAGAGGGGTTGAAACAGAGGGGCTGAAACAGAGGGGCTGCAACAGAGGGCGAGAAACAGAGGGGCTGAAACAGACGGCGAGATACAGATGGGCTGAAACAGAGGGCGAGAAACAGAGGGGCTGAAACAGACGGGCTGAAACAGAGGGGCTGAAACAGAGGGCGAGAAACAGAGGGGCTGAAACAGTGAAGCTGAAACAGAGGGGCTGAAACAGAGGGGCTGAAACAGAGGGCGAGAAACAGTGGGCGAGAAACAGAGGGCGAGAAACAGAGGGGCTGAAACAGAGGGGCTGAAACAGAGTGGCTGAAACAGAGGGCGAGAAACAGAGGGCGAGAAACAGAGAGCGAGAAACAGGGCGAAAAACAGAGGGCGTGAAATAGAGGGCGAGAAACAGAGGGGCTGAAACAGAGGGGCTGAAAGAGACGGGCTGAAACAGAGGGGCTGAAACAGAGGGCGAGAAACAGAGGGCGAGAAACAGCGGGGCTGAAACAGAGGGGCTGATACAGAGGGGCTGAAACAGTGGGGCTGAAACAGAGGGCGAGAAACAGAGGGGCTGAAGCAGAGGGCGAGAAACAAAGGGGCTGAAACAGAGGGGCTGATACAGAGGGGCTGAAACAGAGGGGCTGAAACAGAGGGGCTGAAACAGAAGGGCTGAAACATTGGGGCAGAAACAGAGGGGCTGAAACAGAGGGGCTGAAACAGAGGGCGAGAAACAGAGGGGCTGAAACAGAGTGCGAGAAACAGAGGGTCTGAAATAGAGGGCGAGAAACAGATTGCGAGAAACAGAGGGGCTGAAACAGAGGGGCTGAAACAGAGGGGCTGAAACAGAGGGCGAGAAACAGAGGGGCTGAAACAGAGGGGCGAAAACAGAGGGGCTGAAACAGAGGGGCTGAAACAGAGGGCGAGAAACAGAGGGGCTGCAACAGAGGGGCTGAAACAGAGGGGCTGAAACTGAGGGGCTGAAACAGAGGGCGAGAAACAGAGGGGCTGAAACAGAGGTCGATAAACAGAGGGGCTGAAACAGAGGGCGAGAAACTGAGGGCGAGAAACAGAGGGGCTGAAACAGAGTGGCTGAAACAGAGGGGCTGAAACAGAGGGTCTGAAACAGAGGGCGAGAAACAGAGGGGCTGAAACAGAGGGGCTGAAACAGAGGGGCTGAAACAGAGGGGCAGAAACAGAGGGCGAGAAACAGAGGGGCTGAAACAGAGGGGCTGAAACAGAGGGGCTGAAACAGAGGGGCTGAAACAGATGGGCTGAAACAGAGGGGCTGAAACAGAGTGGCTGAAACAGTGGGCGAGAAATAGAGGGCGAGAAACAGAGGGGCTGAAACAGAGGGGCTGAAACAGAGGGCGAGAAACAGAGGGGCTTAAACAGAGGGGGTGAAACAGAGGGGCTGAAACAGAGGGCGAGAAACAGAGGGGCTGAAACTGAGGTCGAGAAACAGAGGGGCTGAAACAGAGGGGCTGAAACAGTGGGGCTGAAACAGAGGGGCTGAAACAGAGGGCGAGAAAAAGAGGGGCTGAAACATAGGGGCTGAAACAGAGGGGCTGAAACAGATGGGCTGAAACTGAGGGGCTGAAACAGAGGAGCTGAAACAGAGGGGCTGAAACAGAGGGGCTGAAACAGAGGGCGAGAAACAGAGGGGCTGGAACAGAGGGGCTGAAACAGAGGGCGAGAAACAGAGGGACTGAAACAGAGGGACTGAAACAGAGGGGCTGAAACAGAGGGCGAGAAACAGAGGGCGAGAAACAGAGGGCGAGAAACAGAGGGCGAGACACAGAGGGCGAGAAAAAGAGGGCGAGAAACAGAGGGGCTGAAACTGAGGGGCTGAAACAGAGGGGTTGAAACAGAGGGGCTGAAACAGAGGGGACGCAACAGAGGGCGAGAAACAGAGGAGCTGAAACAGAGGGCGAGAAACAGAGGGGCTGAAACAGAGGGCGAAAAACAGAGAGGCTGAAACAGAGGGACTGAAACAGAGGGGCTGAAACAGAGGGAGAGAAACAGAGGGGCTGAAACAGAGGGGCTGAAACAGAGGGGCTGAAACAGAGGGGCTGCAACAGAGGGCGAGAAACAGAGAGGCTGAAACAGAGGGCGAGAAACAGAGGGGCTGAAACAGAGGGCGAGAAACAGAGGGGCTGAAACAGAGGGGCTGAAACAGAGGGGCTGAAACAGAGGGGCTGAAACAGAGGGCGAGAAACAGAGGGGCTGAAACAGAGGAGCTGAAACAGAGGGGCTGAAACCGAGGGGCTGAAACAGAGGGCGATGAACAGAGGGCGAGAAACAGAGAGCGAGAAACAGAGGGCGAGAAACAGAGGGCGTGAAATAGAGGGCGAGAAACAGAGGGGCTGAAACAGAGGGGCTGAAAGAGACGGGCTGAAACAGAGGGGCTGAAACAGAGGGCGAGAAACAGAGGGCGAGAAACAGCGGGGCTGAAACAGAGGGGCAGATACAGAGGGGCTGAAACAGTGGTGCTGAAACAGAGGGCGCCAAACAGAGGGGCTGAAACAGAGGGCCTGAAACAGAGGGCGAGAAACAGAGGGCGAGAAACAGAGGGGCTGAAACAGAGGGGCTGAAACAGAAGGGCTGTAACAGAGGGGCTGAAACAGAGGGGCTGAAACAGAGGGGCTGAAACAGAGGGGCTGCAACAGAGGGCGAGAAACAGAGGGGCTGAAACAGATGGCAAGAAACAGAGGGGCTGAAACAGAGGGCGAGAAACAGAGGGGCTGAAACAGAGGGGCTGAAACAGAGGGCGAGAAACAGAGGGGCTTAAACAGAGGGGCTGAAAGAAAGGGTCTGAAACAGAGGGGCTGAAACAGAGGGCGAGAAACAGAGGGGCTGAAACAGAGGTCGATAAACAGAGGGGCTAAAACAGAGGGGCTGAAACAGAGGGGCTGAAACAGAGGGGCTGAAACAGAGGGCGAGAAACAGAGGGGCTGAAACAGAGGGGCTGAAACAGAGGGGCTGAAACAGAGGGGCTGAAACAGAGAGCGAGAAACAGAGGGGCTGAAACAGAGGGGCTGAAACAGAGCGGCTGAAACAGAGGGTGAGAAACAGAGGGGCTGAAACAGGGGGGCTGAAACAGAGGGGCTGAAACAGAGGGGTTGAAACAGAGGGGCTGAAAAAGAGGGGCTGCAACAGAGGGCGAGAAACAGAGGGGCTGAAACAGAGGGCGAGAAACATAGGGGCTGAAACAGAGGGCGAGAAACAGAGGGGCTGAAACAGAGGGGCTGAAACAGAGGGGCTGAAACAGAGGGGCTGAAACAGAGGGCGAGAAACAGAGGGGCTGAAACAGAGGGGCTGAAACAGAGGGGTTGAAACAGAGGGCGAGAAACAGAGGGTGAGAAACAGAGGGGCTGAAACAGAGGGGCTGAAACAGAGGGGCTGCAACAGAGGGCGAGAAACAGAGGGGCTGAAACAGATGGCAAGAAACAGAGGGGCTGAAACAGAGGGCGAGAAAGAGAGGGGCTGAAACAGAGCGGCTGAAACAGAGGGCGAGAAACAGAGGCGCTTAAACAGAGGGGCTGAAACAGAGGGGCTGAAACAGAGGGCGAGAAACAGAGGGGCAGAAACAGAGGTCGAGAAACAGAGGGGCTGAAACAGAGGGGCTGAAACAGAGGGGCTGAAACAGAGGGGCTGAAACAGAGGGCGAGAAACAGAGGGGCTGAAACAGAGGGGCTGAAAAAGAGGGGCTGAAACAGATGGGCTGAAACTGAGGAGCTGAAAGAGAGGGGCTGAAACAGAGGGGCTGAAACAGAGGGGCTGAAACAGAGGGCGAGAAACAGAGGGGCTGAAACAGAGGGGCTGAAACAGAGGGGCTGAAACAGAGGGCGAGAAACAGAGGGGCTGAAACAGAGGGGCTGAAACAGAGGGCGAGAAACAGAGGGCGAGAAACAGAGGGCGAGAAACAGAGGGCAGAAACAGAGGGCGAGAAAGAGAGGGCGAGAAACAGAGGGCGAGAAACAGAGGGGCTGAAACAGAGGGGCTGAAACAGAGGGGTTGAAACAGAGGGGCTGAAACAGAGGGGCTGCAACAGAGGGCGAGAAACAGAGGGGCTGAAACAGACGGCGAGAAACAGATGGGCTGAAACAGAGGGCGAGAAACAGAGGGGCTGAAACAGACGGGCTGAAACAGAGGGGCTGAAACAGAGGGCGAGAAACAGAGGGGCTGAAACAGTGAAGCTGAAACAGAGGGGCTGAAACAGAGGGGCTGAAACAGAGGGCGAGAAACAGTGGGCGAGAAACAGAGGGCGAGAAACAGAGGGGCTGAAACAGAGGGGCTGAAACAGAGTGGCTGAAACAGAGGGCGAGAAACAGAGGGCGAGAAACAGAGAGCGAGAAACAGGGCGAAAAACAGAGGGCGTGAAATACAGGGCGAGAAACAGAGGGGCTGAAACAGAGGGGCTGAAAGAGACGGGCTGAAACAGAGGGGCTGAAACAGAGGGCGAGAAACAGAGGGCGAGAAACAGCGGGGCTGAAACAGAGGGGCTGATACAGAGGGGCTGAAAAGGTGGGGCTGAAACAGAGGGCGAGAAACAGAGGGGCTGAAGCAGAGGGCGAGAAACAGAGGGGCTGAAACAGAGGGGCTGATACAGAGGGGCTGAAACAGAGGGGCTGAAACAGAGGGGCTGAAACAGAAGGGCTGAAACATTGGGGCAGAAACAGAGGGGATGAAACAGAGGGGCTGAAACAGAGGGCGAGAAACAGAGGGGCTGAAACAGAGTGCGAGAAACAGATGGTCTGAAACCGAGGGCGAGAAACAGATTGCGAGAAACAGAGGGGCTGAAACAGAGGGGCTGAAACAGAGGGGCTGAAACAGAGGGCGAGAAACAGAGGGGCTGAAACAGAGGGGCGAAAACAGAGGGGCTGAAACAGAGGGGCTGAAACAGAGGGCGAGAAACAGAGGGGCTGCAACAGAGGGGCTGAAACAGAGGGGCTGAAACTGAGGGGCTGAAACAGAGGGCGAGAAACAGAGGGGCTGAAACAGAGGTCGAGAAACAGAGGGGCTGAAACAGAGGGCGAGAAACTGAGGGCGAGAAACAGAGGGGCTGAAACAGAGGGGCTGAAACAGAGGGGCTGAAACAGAGGGTCTGAAACAGAGGGCGAGAAACAGAGGGGCTGAAACAGAGGGGCTGAAACAGAGGGGCTGAAACAGAGGGGCAGAAACAGAGGGCGAGAAACAGAGGGGCTGAAACAGAGGGGCTGAAACAGAGGGGCTGAAACAGAGGGGCTGAAACAGATGGGCTGAAACAGAGGGGCTGAAACAGAGTGGCTGAAACAGTGGGCGAGAAATAGAGGGCGAGAAACAGAGGGGCTGAAACAGAGGGGCTGAAACAGAGGGCGAGAAACAGAGGGGCTTAAACAGAGGGGGTGAAACAGAGGGGCTGAAACAGAGGGCGAGAAACAGAGGGGCTGAAACTGAGGTCGAGAAACAGAGGGGCTGAAACAGAGGGGCTGAAACAGTGGGGCTGAAACAGAGGGGCTGAAACAGAGGGCGAGAAACAGAGGGGCTGAAACATAGGGGCTGAAACAGAGGGGCTGAAACAGATGGGCTGAAACTGAGGGGCTGAAACAGAGGAGCTGAAACAGAGGGGCTGAAACAGAGGGGCTGAAACAGAGGGCGAGAAACAGAGGGGCTGGAACAGAGGGGCTGAAACAGAGGGCGAGAAACAGAGGGACTGAAACAGAGGGACTGAAACAGAGGGGCTGAAACAGAGGGCGAGAAACAGAGGGCGAGAAACAGAGGGCGAGAAACAGAGGGCGAGAAACAGAGGGCAAGAAAAAGAGGGCGAGAAACAGAGGGGCTGAAACTGAGGGGCTGAAACAGAGGGGTTGAAACAGAGGGGCTGAAACAGAGGGGACGCAACAGAGGGCGAGAAACAGAGGAGCTGAAACAGAGGGCGAGAAACAGAGGGGCTGAAACAGAGGGCGAAAAAAAGAGAGGCTGAAACAGAGGGACTGAAACAGAGGGGCTGAAACAGAGGGGCTGAAACAGAGGGAGAGAAACAGAGGGGCTGAAACAGAGGGGCTGCAACAGAGGGCGAGAAACAGAGAGGCTGAAACAGAGGGCGAGAAACAGAGGGGCTGAAACAGAGGGCGAGAAACAGAGGGGCTGAAACAGAGGGGCTGAAACAGAGGGGCTGAAACAGAGGGGCTGAAACAGAGGGCGAGAAACAGAGGGCCAGAAACAGAGAGCGAGAAACAGAGGGCGAGAAACAGAAGGCGAGAAACAGAGGGGCTGAAACAGAGGGGCTGAAACAGAGGGCGAGAAACAGTGGGCGAGAAACAGAGGGCGAGAAACAGAGGGGCTGAAACAGAGGGGCTGAAACAGAGTGGCTGAAACAGAGGGCGAGAAACAGAGGGCGAGAAACAGAGAGCGAGAAACAGGGCGAAAAACAGAGGGCGTGAAATACAGGGCGAGAAACAGAGGGGCTGAAACAGAGGGGCTGAAAGAGACGGGCTGAAACAGAGGGGCTGAAACAGAGGGCGAGAAACAGAGGGCGAGAAACAGCGGGGCTGAAACAGAGGGGCTGATACAGAGGGGCTGAAAAGGTGGGGCTGAAACAGAGGGCGAGAAACAGAGGGGCTGAAGCAGAGGGCGAGAAACAGAGGGGCTGAAACAGAGGGGCTGATACAGAGGGGCTGAAACAGAGGGGCTGAAACAGAGGGGCTGAAACAGAAGGGCTGAAACATTGGGGCAGAAACAGAGGGGATGAAACAGAGGGGATGAAACAGAGGGCGAGAAACAGAGGGGCTGAAACAGAGTGCGAGAAACAGATGGTCTGAAACCGAGGGCGAGAAACAGATTGCGAGAAACAGAGGGGCTGAAACAGAGGGGCTGAAACAGAGGGGCTGAAACAGAGGGCGAGAAACAGAGGGGCTGAAACAGAGGGGCGAAAACAGAGGGGCTGAAACAGAGGGGCTGAAACAGAGGGCGAGAAACAGAGGGGCTGCAACAGAGGGGCTGAAACAGAGGGGCTGAAACTGAGGGGCTGAAACAGAGGGCGAGAAACAGAGGGGCTGAAACAGAGGTCGAGAAACAGAGGGGCTGAAACAGAGGGCGAGAAACTGAGGGCGAGAAACAGAGGGGCTGAAACAGAGGGGCTGAAACAGAGGGGCTGAAACAGAGGGTCTGAAACAGAGGGCGAGAAACAGAGTGGCTGAAACAGAGGGGCTGAAACAGAGGGGCTGAAACAGAGGGGCAGAAACAGAGGGCGAGAAACAGAGGGGCTGAAACAGAGGGGCTGAAACAGAGGGGCTGAAACAGAGGGGCTGAAACAGATGGGCTGAAACAGAGGGGCTGAAACAGAGTGGCTGAAACAGTGGGCGAGAAATAGAGGGCGAGAAACAGAGGGGCTGAAACAGAGGGGCTGAAACAGAGGGCGAGAAACAGAGGGGCTTAAACAGAGGGGGTGAAACAGAGGGGCTGAAACAGAGGGCGAGAAACAGAGGGGCTGAAACTGAGGTCGAGAAACAGAGGGGCTGAAACAGAGGGGCTGAAACAGAGGGGCTGAAACAGAGGGCGAGAAACAGAGGGGCTTAAACAGAGGGGGTGAAACAGAGGGGCTGAAACAGAGGGCGAGAAACAGAGGGGCTGAAACTGAGGTCGAGAAACAGAGGGGCTGAAACAGAGGGGCTGAAACAGAGGGGCTGAAACAGAGGGCGAGAAACAGAGGGGCTGAAACAGAGGGGCTGAAAAAGAGGGGCTGAAACAGATGGGCTGAAACTGAGGAGCTGAAACAGAGGGGCTGAAACAGAGGGGCTGAAACAGAGGGGCTGAAACAGAGGGCGAGAAACAGAGGGGCTGAAACAGAGGGGCTGAAACAGAGGGGCTGAAACAGAGGGCGAGAAACAGAGGGGCTGAAACAGAGGGGCTGAAACAGAGGGCGAGAAACAGAGGGCGAGAAACAGAGGGCGAGAAACAGAGGGCAGAAACAGAGGGCGAGAAAGAGAGGGCGAGAAACAGAGGGCGAGAAACAGAGGGGCTGAAACAGAGGGGCTGAAACAGAGGGGTTGAAACAGAGGGGCTGAAACAGAGGGGCTGCAACAGAGGGCGAGAAACAGAGGGGCTGAAACAGACGGCGAGAAACAGATGGGCTGAAACAGAGGGCGAGAAACAGAGGGGCTGAAACAGACGGGCTGAAACAGAGGGGCTGAAACAGAGGGCGAGAAACAGAGGGGCTGAAACAGTGAAGCTGAAACAGAGGGGCTGAAACAGAGGGGCTGAAACAGAGGGCGAGAAACAGTGGGCGAGAAACAGAGGGCGAGAAACAGAGGGGCTGAAACAGAGGGGCTGAAACAGAGTGGCTGAAACAGAGGGCGAGAAACAGAGGGCGAGAAACAGAGAGCGAGAAACAGGGCGAAAAACAGAGGGCGTGAAATACAGGGCGAGAAACAGAGGGGCTGAAACAGAGGGGCTGAAAGAGACGGGCTGAAACAGAGGGGCTGAAACAGAGGGCGAGAAACAGAGGGCGAGAAACAGCGGGGCTGAAACAGAGGGGCTGATACAGAGGGGCTGAAAAGGTGGGGCTGAAACAGAGGGCGAGAAACAGAGGGGCTGAAGCAGAGGGCGAGAAACAGAGGGGCTGAAACAGAGGGGCTGATACAGAGGGGCTGAAACAGAGGGGCTGAAACAGAGGGGCTGAAACAGAAGGGCTGAAACATTGGGGCAGAAACAGAGGGGATTAAACAGAGGGGCTGAAACAGAGGGCGAGAAACAGAGGGGCTGAAACAGAGTGCGAGAAACAGATGGTCTGAAACCGAGGGCGAGAAACAGATTGCGAGAAACAGCGGGGCTGAAACAGAAGGGCTGAAACAGAGGGGCTGAAACAGAGGGGCTGAAACAGAGGGGCTGAAACAGAGGGCGAGAAACAGAGGGACTGAAACAGAGGGACTGAAACAGAGGGGCTGAAACAGAGGGCGAGAAACAGAGGGCGAGAAACAGAGGGCGAGAAACAGAGGGCGAGAAACAGAGGGCGAGAAAAAGAGGGCGAGAAACAGAGGGGCTGAAACTGAGGGGCTGAAACAGAGGGGTTGAAACAGAGGGGCTGAAACAGAGGGGACGCAACAGAGGGCGAGAAACAGAGGAGCTGAAACAGAGGGCGAGAAACAGAGGGGCTGAAACAGAGGGCGAAAAACAGAGAGGCTGAAACAGAGGGACTGAAACAGAGGGGCTGAAACAGAGGGAGAGAAACAGAGGGGCTGAAACAGAGGGGCTGAAACAGAGGGGCTGAAACAGAGGGGCTGCAACAGAGGGCGAGAAACAGAGAGGCTGAAACAGAGGGCGAGAAACAGAGGGGCTGAAACAGAGGGCGAGAAACAGAGGGGCTGAAACAGAGGGGCTGAAACAGAGGGGCTGAAACAGAGGGCGAGAAACAGAGGGGCTGAAACAGAGGAGCTGAAACAGAGGGGCTGAAACCGAGGGGCTGAAACAGAGGGCGATGAACAGAGGGCGAGAAACAGAGAGCGAGAAACAGAGGGCGAGAAACAGAGGGCGTGAAATAGAGGTCGAGAAACAGAGGGGCTGAAACAGAGGGGCTGAAACTGAGGGGCTGAAACAGAGGGCGAGAAACAGAGGGGCTGAAACAGAGGTCGAGAAACAGAGGGGCTGAAACAGAGGGCGAGAAACTGAGGGCGAGAAACAGAGGGGCTGAAACAGAGGGGCTGAAACAGAGGGGCTGAAACAGAGGGTCTGAAACAGAGGGCGAGAAACAGAGGGGCTGAAACAGAGGGGCTGAAACAGAGGGGCTGAAACAGAGGGGCAGAAACAGAGGGCGAGAAACAGAGGGGCTGAAACAGAGGGGCTGAAACAGAGGGGCTGAAACAGAGGGGCTGAAACAGATGGGCTGAAACAGAGGGGCTGAAACAGAGTGGCTGAAACAGTGGGCGAGAAATAGAGGGCGAGAAACAGAGGGGCTGAAACAGAGGGGCTGAAACAGAGGGCGAGAAACAGAGGGGCTTAAACAGAGGGGGTGAAACAGAGGGGCTGAAACAGAGGGCGAGAAACAGAGGGGCTGAAACTGAGGTCGAGAAACAGAGGGGCTGAAACAGAGGGGCTGAAACAGTGGGGCTGAAACAGAGGGGCTGAAACAGAGGGCGAGAAAAAGAGGGGCTGAAACATAGGGGCTGAAACAGAGGGGCTGAAACAGATGGGCTGAAACTGAGGGGCAGAAACAGAGGAGCTGAAACAGAGGGGCTGAAACAGAGGGGCTGAAACAGAGGGCGAGAAACAGAGGGGCTGGAACAGAGGGGCTGAAACAGAGGGCGAGAAACAGAGGGACTGAAACAGAGGGACTGAAACAGAGGGGCTGAAACAGAGGGCGAGAAACAGAGGGCGAGAAACAGAGGGCGAGAAACAGAGGGCGAGAAACAGAGGGCGAGAAAAAGAGGGCGAGAAACAGAGGGGCTGAAACTGAGGGGCTGAAACAGAGGGGTTGAAACAGAGGGGCTGAAACAGAGGGGACGCAACAGAGGGCGAGAAACAGAGGAGCTGAAACAGAGGGCGAGAAACAGAGGGGCTGAAACAGAGGGCGAAAAACAGAGAGGCTGAAACAGAGGGACTGAAACAGAGGGGCTGAAACAGAGGGAGAGAAACAGAGGGGCTGAAACAGAGGGGCTGAAACAGAGGGGCTGAAACAGAGGGGCTGCAACAGAGGGCGAGAAACAGAGAGGCTGAAACAGAGGGCGAGAAACAGAGGGGCTGAAACAGAGGGCGAGAAACAGAGGGGCTGAAACAGAGGGGCTGAAACAGAGGGGCTGAAACAGAGGGGCTGAAACAGAGGGCGAGAAACAGAGGGGCTGAAACAGAGGAGCTGAAACAGAGGGGCTGAAACCGAGGGGCTGAAACAGAGGGCGATGAACAGAGGGCGAGAAACAGAGAGCGAGAAACAGAGGGCGAGAAACAGAGGGCGTGAAATAGAGGGCGAGAAACAGAGGGGCTGAAACAGAGGGGCTGAAAGAGACGGGCTGAAACAGAGGGGCTGAAACAGAGGGCGAGAAACAGAGGGCGAGAAACAGCGGGGCTGAAACAGAGGGGCAGATACAGAGGGGCTGAAACAGTGGTGCTGAAACAGAGGGCGCCAAACAGAGGGGCTGAAACAGAGGGCCTGAAACAGAGGGCGAGAAACAGAGGGCGAGAAACAGAGGGGCTGAAACAGAGGGGCTGAAACAGAAGGGCTGAAACAGAGGGGCTGAAACAGAGGGGCTGAAACAGAGGGGCTGAAACAGAGGGGCTGCAACAGAGGGCGAGAAACAGAGGGGCTGAAACAGATGGCAAGAAACAGAGGGGCTGAAACAGAGGGCGAGAAACAGAGGGGCTGAAACAGAGGGGCTGAAACAGAGGGCGAGAAACAGAGGGGCTTAAACAGAGGGGCTGAAAGAAAGGGTCTGAAACAGAGGGGCTGAAACAGAGGGCGAGAAACAGAGGGGCTGAAACAGAGGTCGATAAACAGAGGGGCTAAAACAGAGGGGCTGAAACAGAGGGGCTGAAACAGAGGGGCTGAAACAGAGGGCGAGAAACAGAGGGGCTGAAACAGAGGGGCTGAAACAGAGGGGCTGAAACAGAGGGGCTGAAACAGAGGGCGAGAAACAGAGGGGCTGAAACAGAGGGGCTGAAACAGAGCGGCTGAAACAGAGGGTGAGAAACAGAGGGGCTGAAACAGGGGGGCTGAAACAGAGGGGCTGAAACAGAGGGGTTGAAACAGAGGGGCTGAAAAAGAGGGGCTGCAACAGAGGGCGAGAAACAGAGGGGCTGAAACAGAGGGCGAGAAACATAGGGGCTGAAACAGAGGGCGAGAAACAGAGGGGCTGAAACAGTTGGGCTGAAACAGAGGGGCTGAAACAGAGGGGCTGAAACAGAGGGCGAGAAACAGAGGGGCTGAAACAGAGGGGCTGAAACAGAGGGGTTGAAACAGAGGGCGAGAAACAGAGGGTGAGAAACAGAGGGGCTGAAACAGAGGGGCTGAAACAGAGGGGCTGCAACAGAGGGCGAGAAACAGAGGGGCTGAAACAGATGGCAAGAAACAGAGGAGCTGAAACAGACGGCGAGAAAGAGAGGGGCTGAAACAGAGCGGCTGAAACAGAGGGCGAGAAACAGAGGCGCTTAAACAGAGGGGCTGAAACAGAGGGGCTGAAACAGAGGGCGAGAAACAGAGGGGCAGAAACAGAGGTCGAGAAACAGAGGGGCTGAAACAGAGGGGCTGAAACAGAGGGGCTGAAACAGAGGGGCTGAAACAGAGGGCGAGAAACAGAGGGGCTGAAACAGAGGGGCTGAAAAAGATGGGCTGAAACAGATGGGCTGAAACTGAGGAGCTGAAACAGAGGGGCTGAAACAGAGGGGCTGAAACAGAGGGGCTGAAACAGAGGGCGAGAAACAGAGGGGCTGAAACAGAGGGGCTGAAACAGAGGGGCTGAAACAGAGGGCGAGAAACAGAGGGGCTGAAACAGAGGGGCTGAAACAGAGGGCGAGAAACAGAGGGCGAGAAACAGAGGGCGAGAAACAGAGGGCAGAAACAGAGGGCGAGAAAGAGAGGGCGAGAAACAGAGGGCGAGAAACAGAGGGGCTGAAACAGACGGGCTGAAACAGAGGGGTTGAAACAGAGGGGCTGAAACAGAGGGGCTGCAACAGAGGGCGAGAAACAGAGGGGCTGAAACAGACGGCGAGAAACAGATGGGCTGAAACAGAGGGCGAGAAACAGAGGGGCTGAAACAGACGGGCTGAAACAGAGGGGCTGAAACAGAGGGCGAGAAACAGAGGGGCTGAAACAGTGAAGCTGAAACAGAGGGGCTGAAACAGAGGGGCTGAAACAGAGGGCGAGAAACAGTGGGCGAGAAACAGAGGGCGAGAAACAGAGGGGCTGAAACAGAGGGGCTGAAACAGAGTGGCTGAAACAGAGGGCGAGAAACAGAGGGCGAGAAACAGAGAGCGAGAAACAGGGCGAAAAACAGAGGGCGTGAAATACAGGGCGAGAAACAGAGGGGCTGAAACAGAGGGGCTGAAAGAGACGGGCTGAAACAGAGGGGCTGAAACAGAGGGCGAGAAACAGAGGGCGAGAAACAGCGGGGCTGAAACAGAGGGGCTGATACAGAGGGGCTGAAAAGGTGGGGCTGAAACAGAGGGCGAGAAACAGAGGGGCTGAAGCAGAGGGCGAGAAACAGAGGGGCTGAAACAGAGGGGCTGATACAGAGGGGCTGAAACAGAGGGGCTGAAACAGAGGGGCTGAAACAGAAGGGCTGAAACATTGGGGCAGAAACAGAGGGGATGAAACAGAGGGGCTGTAACAGAGGGCGAGAAACAGAGGGGCTGAAACAGAGTGCGAGAAACAGATGGTCTGAAACCGAGGGCGAGAAAAAGATTGCGAGAAACAGAGGGGCTGAAACAGAGGGGCTGAAACAGAGGGGCTGAAACAGAGGGCGAGAAACAGAGGGGCTGAAACAGAGGGGCGAAAACAGAGGGGCTGAAACAGAGGGGCTGAAACAGAGGGCGAGAAACAGAGGGGCTGCAACAGAGGGGCTGAAACAGAGGGGCTGAAACTGAGGGGCTGAAACAGAGGGCGAGAAACAGAGGGGCTGAAACAGAGGTCGAGAAACAGAGGGGCTGAAACAGAGGGCGAGAAACTGAGGGCGAGAAACAGAGGGGCTGAAACAGAGGTGCTGAAACAGAGGGGCTGAAACAGAGGGTCTGAAACAGAGGGCGAGAAACAGAGGGGCTGAAACAGAGGGGCTGAAACAGAGGGGCTGAAACAGAGGGGCAGAAACAGAGGGCGAGAAACAGAGGGGCTGAAACAGAGGGGCTGAAACAGAGGGGCTGAAACAGAGGGGCTGAAACAGATGGGCTGAAACAGAGGGGCTGAAACAGAGTGGCTGAAACAGTGGGCGAGAAATAGAGGGCGAGAAACAGAGGGGCTGAAACAGAGGGGCTGAAACAGAGGGCGAGAAACAGAGGGGCTTAAACAGAGGGGGTGAAACAGAGGGGCTGAAACAGAGGGCGAGAAACAGAGGGGCTGAAACTGAGGTCGAGAAACAGAGGGGCTGAAACAGAGGGGCTGAAACAGTGGGGCTGAAACAGAGGGGCTGAAACAGAGGGCGAGAAACAGAGGGGCTGAAACATAGGGGCTGAAACAGAGGGGCTGAAACAGATGGGCTGAAACTGAGGGGCTGAAACAGAGGAGCTGAAACAGAGGGGCTGAAACAGAGGGGCTGAAACAGAGGGCGAGAAACAGAGGGGCTGGAACAGAGGGGCTGAAACAGAGGGCGAGAAACAGAGGGACTGAAACAGAGGGACTGAAACAGAGGGGCTGAAACAGAGGGCGAGAAACAGAGGGCGAGAAACAGAGGGCGAGAAACAGAGGGCGAGAAACAGAGGGCAAGAAAAAGAGGGCGAGAAACAGAGGGGCTGAAACTGAGGGGCTGAAACAGAGGGGTTGAAACAGAGGGGCTGAAACAGAGGGGACGCAACAGAGGGCGAGAAACAGAGGAGCTGAAACAGAGGGCGAGAAACAGAGGGGCTGAAACAGAGGGCGAAAAACAGAGAGGCTGAAACAGAGGGACTGAAACAGAGGGGCTGAAACAGAGGGGCTGAAACAGAGGTCGAGAAACAGAGGGGCTGAAACAGAGGGGCTGAAACAGAGGGGCTGAAACAGAGGGGCTGCAACAGAGGGCGAGAAACAGAGAGGCTGAAACAGAGGGCGAGAAACAGAGGGGCTGAAACAGAGGGCGAGAAACAGAGGGGCTGAAACAGAGGGGCTGAAACAGAGGGGCTGAAACAGAGGGGCTGAAACAGAGGGCGAGAAACAGAGGGCCAGAAACAGAGAGCGAGAAACAGAGGGCGAGAAACAGAAGGCGAGAAACAGAGGGGCTGAAACAGAGGGGCTGAAACAGAGGGTGAGAAACAGAGGGCGAGAAAGAGAGAGCGAGAAACAGAGGGCGAGAAACAGAGGGCGAGAAACAGAGGGCCAGAAACAGAGGGGCTGAAACAGAGGGGCTGAAAGAGACGGGCTGAAACTGAGGGTCTGAAACAGAGGGCGAGAAACAGAGGGCGAGAAACAGAGGGGCTGAAACAGAGGGGCTGATACAGAGGGGCTGAAACAGAGGGGCTGAAACAGAGGGCGAGAAACAGAGGGGCTGAAACAGAGGGCGAGAAACAGAGGGGCTGAAACAGAGGGGCTGAAACAGAGGGGCTGAAACAGAGGGGCTGAAACAGAGGGCGAGAAACAGAGGGGCTGAAACAGAGGGGCTGAAACAGAGGGGCTGAAACAGATGGGCTGAAACTGAGGGGCTGAAACAGAGGAGCTGAAACAGAGGGGCTGAAACAGAGGGCCTGAAACAGAGGGCGAGAAACAGAGGGGCTGAAACAGAAGGGCTGAAACAGAGGGGCTGAAACAGAGGGCGAGAAACAGAGGGCGAGAAACAGAGGGCGAGAAACAGAGGGCGAGAAACAGAGGGCGAGAAAAAGAGGTCGAGAAACAGAGGGGCTGAAACTGAGGGGCTGAAACAGAGGGGTTGAAACAGAGGGGCTGAAACAGAGGGGACGCAACAGAGGGCGAGAAACAGAGGAGCTGAAACAGAGGGCGAGAAACAGAGGGGCTGAAACAGAGGGCGAAAAACAGAGAGGCTGAAACAGAGGGACTGAAACAGAGGGGCTGAAACAGAGGGAGAGAAACAGAGGGGCTGAAACAGAGGGGCTGAAACAGAGGGGCTGAAACAGAGGGGCTGCAACAGAGGGCGAGAAACAGAGAGGCTGAAACAGAGGGCGAGAAACAGAGGGGCTGAAACAGAGGGCGAGAAACAGAGGGGCTGAAACAGAGGGGCTGAAACAGAGGGGCTGAAACAGAGGGGCTGAAACAGAGGGCGAGAAACAGAGGGGCTGAAACAGAGGAGCTGAAACAGAGGGGCTGAAACCGAGGGGCTGAAACAGAGGGCGATGAACAGAGGGCGAGAAACAGAGAGCGAGAAACAGAGGGCGAGAAACAGAGGAGCTGAAACAGAGGGCGAGAAACAGAGGGGCTGAAACAGAGGGCGAAAAACAGAGAGGCTGAAACAGAGGGACTGAAACAGAGGGGCTGAAACAGAGGGAGAGAAACAGAGGGGCTGAAACAGAGGGGCTGAAACAGAGGGGCTGAAACAGAGGGGCTGCAACAGAGGGCGAGAAACAGAGAGGCTGAAACAGAGGGCGAGAAACAGAGGGGCTGAAACAGAGGGCGAGAAACAGAGGGGCTGAAACAGAGGGGCTGAAACAGAGGGGCTGAAACAGAGGGGCTGAAACAGAGGGCGAGAAACAGAGGGGCTGAAACAGAGGAGCTGAAACAGAGGGGCTGAAACCGAGGGGCTGAAACAGAGGGCGATGAACAGAGGGCGAGAAACAGAGAGCGAGAAACAGAGGGCGAGAAACAGAGGGCGTGAAATAGAGGGCGAGAAACAGAGGGGCTGAAACAGAGGGGCTGAAAGAGACGGGCTGAAACAGAGGGGCTGAAACAGAGGGCGAGAAACAGAGGGCGAGAAACAGCAGGGCTGAAACAGAGGGGCAGATACAGAGGGGCTGAAACAGTGGTGCTGAAACAGAGGGCGCCAAACAGAGGGGCTGAAACAGAGGGCCTGAAACAGAGGGCGAGAAACAGAGGGCGAGAAACAGAGGGGCTGAAACAGAGGGGCTGAAACAGAAGGGCTGAAACAGAGGGGCTGAAACAGAGGGGCTGAAACAGAGGGGCTGAAACAGAGGGGCTGCAACAGAGGGCGAGAAACAGAGGGGCTGAAACAGATGGCAAGAAACAGAGGGGCTGAAACAGAGGGCGAGAAACAGAGGGGCTGAAACAGAGGGGCTGAAACAGAGGGCGAGAAACAGAGGGGCTTAAACAGAGGGGCTGAAAGAAAGGGTCTGAAACAGAGGGGCTGAAACAGAGGGCGAGAAACAGAGGGGCTGAAACAGAGGTCGATAAACAGAGGGGCTAAAACAGAGGGGCTGAAACAGAGGGGCTGAAACAGAGGGGCTGAAACAGAGGGCGAGAAACAGAGGGGCTGAAACAGAGGGGCTGAAACAGAGGGGCTGAAACAGAGGGGCTGAAACAGAGGGCGAGAAACAGAGGGGCTGAAACAGAGGGGCTGAAACAGAGCGGCTGAAACAGAGGGTGAGAAACAGAGGGGCTGAAACAGGGGGGCTGAAACAGAGGGGCTGAAACAGAGGGGTTGAAACAGAGGGGCTGAAAAAGAGGGGCTGCAACAGAGGGCGAGAAACAGAGGGGCTGAAACAGAGGGCGAGAAACATAGGGGCTGAAACAGAGGGCGAGAAACAGAGGGGCTGAAACAGTTGGGCTGAAACAGAGGGGCTGAAACAGAGGGGCTGAAACAGAGGGCGAGAAACAGAGGGGCTGAAACAGAGGGGCTGAAACAGAGGGGTTGAAACAGAGGGCGAGAAACAGAGGGTGAGAAACAGAGGGGCTGAAACAGAGGGGCTGAAACAGAGGGGCTGCAACAGAGGGCGAGAAACAGAGGGGCTGAAACAGATGGCAAGAAACAGAGGAGCTGAAACAGACGGCGAGAAAGAGAGGGGCTGAAACAGAGCGGCTGAAACAGAGGGCGAGAAACAGAGGCGCTTAAACAGAGGGGCTGAAACAGAGGGGCTGAAACAGAGGGCGAGAAACAGAGGGGCAGAAACAGAGGTCGAGAAACAGAGGGGCTGAAACAGAGGGGCTGAAACAGAGGGGCTGAAACAGAGGGGCTGAAACAGAGGGCGAGAAACAGAGGGGCTGAAACAGAGGGGCTGAAAAAGATGGGCTGAAACAGATGGGCTGAAACTGAGGAGCTGAAACAGAGGGGCTGAAACAGAGGGGCTGAAACAGAGGGGCTGAAACAGAGGGCGAGAAACAGAGGGGCTGAAACAGAGGGGCTGAAACAGAGGGGCTGAAACAGAGGGCGAGAAACAGAGGGGCTGAAACAGAGGGGCTGAAACAGAGGGCGAGAAACAGAGGGCGAGAAACAGAGGGCGAGAAACAGAGGGCAGAAACAGAGGGCGAGAAAGAGAGGGCGAGAAACAGAGGGCGAGAAACAGAGGGGCTGAAACAGACGGGCTGAAACAGAGGGGTTGAAACAGAGGGGCTGAAACAGAGGGGCTGCAACAGAGGGCGAGAAACAGAGGGGCTGAAACAGACGGCGAGAAACAGATGGGCTGAAACAGAGGGCGAGAAACAGAGGGGCTGAAACAGACGGGCTGAAACAGAGGGGCTGAAACAGAGGGCGAGAAACAGAGGGGCTGAAACAGTGAAGCTGAAACAGAGGGGCTGAAACAGAGGGGCTGAAACAGAGGGCGAGAAACAGTGGGCGAGAAACAGAGGGCGAGAAACAGAGGGGCTGAAACAGAGGGGCTGAAACAGAGTGGCTGAAACAGAGGGCGAGAAACAGAGGGCGAGAAACAGAGAGCGAGAAACAGGGCGAAAAACAGAGGGCGTGAAATACAGGGCGAGAAACAGAGGGGCTGAAACAGAGGGGCTGAAAGAGACGGGCTGAAACAGAGGGGCTGAAACAGAGGGCGAGAAACAGAGGGCGAGAAACAGCGGGGCTGAAACAGAGGGGCTGATACAGAGGGGCTGAAAAGGTGGGGCTGAAACAGAGGGCGAGAAACAGAGGGGCTGAAGCAGAGGGCGAGAAACAGAGGGGCTGAAACAGAGGGGCTGATACAGAGGGGCTGAAACAGAGGGGCTGAAACAGAGGGGCTGAAACAGAAGGGCTGAAACATTGGGGCAGAAACAGAGGGGATGAAACAGAGGGGCTGTAACAGAGGGCGAGAAACAGAGGGGCTGAAACAGAGTGCGAGAAACAGATGGTCTGAAACCGAGGGCGAGAAAAAGATTGCGAGAAACAGAGGGGCTGAAACAGAGGGGCTGAAACAGAGGGGCTGAAACAGAGGGCGAGAAACAGAGGGGCTGAAACAGAGGGGCGAAAACAGAGGGGCTGAAACAGAGGGGCTGAAACAGAGGGCGAGAAACAGAGGGGCTGCAACAGAGGGGCTGAAACAGAGGGGCTGAAACTGAGGGGCTGAAACAGAGGGCGAGAAACAGAGGGGCTGAAACAGAGGTCGAGAAACAGAGGGGCTGAAACAGAGGGCGAGAAACTGAGGGCGAGAAACAGAGGGGCTGAAACAGAGGTGCTGAAACAGAGGGGCTGAAACAGAGGGTCTGAAACAGAGGGCGAGAAACAGAGGGGCTGAAACAGAGGGGCTGAAACAGAGGGGCTGAAACAGAGGGGCAGAAACAGAGGGCGAGAAACAGAGGGGCTGAAACAGAGGGGCTGAAACAGAGGGGCTGAAACAGAGGGGCTGAAACAGATGGGCTGAAACAGAGGGGCTGAAACAGAGTGGCTGAAACAGTGGGCGAGAAATAGAGGGCGAGAAACAGAGGGGCTGAAACAGAGGGGCTGAAACAGAGGGCGAGAAACAGAGGGGCTTAAACAGAGGGGGTGAAACAGAGGGGCTGAAACAGAGGGCGAGAAACAGAGGGGCTGAAACTGAGGTCGAGAAACAGAGGGGCTGAAACAGAGGGGCTGAAACAGTGGGGCTGAAACAGAGGGGCTGAAACATAGGGCGAGAAACAGAGGGGCTGAAACATAGGGGCTGAAACAGAGGGGCTGAAACAGATGGGCTGAAACTGAGGGGCTGAAACAGAGGAGCTGAAACAGAGGGGCTGAAACAGAGGGGCTGAAACAGAGGGCGAGAAACAGAGGGGCTGGAACAGAGGGGCTGAAACAGAGGGCGAGAAACAGAGGGACTGAAACAGAGGGACTGAAACAGAGGGGCTGAAACAGAGGGC
The DNA here is from genome assembly GCF_030684315.1 of Stegostoma tigrinum. Lineage (NCBI taxonomy): Eukaryota > Metazoa > Chordata > Chondrichthyes > Orectolobiformes > Stegostomatidae > Stegostoma > Stegostoma tigrinum. The sequence goes on along the minus strand of NW_026728193.1, from coordinate 191,006 downwards.
GAGAAACAGAGGGCGAGAAACAGAGGGCGAGAAACAGAGGGCGAGAAACAGAGGGCAAGAAAAAGAGGGCGAGAAACAGAGGGGCTGAAACTGAGGGGCTGAAACAGAGGGGTTGAAACAGAGGGGCTGAAACAGAGGGGACGCAACAGAGGGCGAGAAACAGAGGAGCTGAAACAGAGGGCGAGAAACAGAGGGGCTGAAACAGAGGGCGAAAAACAGAGAGGCTGAAACAGAGGGACTGAAACAGAGGGGCTGAAACAGAGGGGCTGAAACAGAGGTCGAGAAACAGAGGGGCTGAAACAGAGGGGCTGAAACAGAGGGGCTGAAACAGAGGGGCTGCAACAGAGGGCGAGAAACAGAGAGGCTGAAACAGAGGGCGAGAAACAGAGGGGCTGAAACAGAGGGCGAGAAACAGAGGGGCTGAAACAGAGGGGCTGAAACAGAGGGGCTGAAACAGAGGGGCTGAAACAGAGGGCGAGAAACAGAGGGCCAGAAACAGAGAGCGAGAAACAGAGGGCGAGAAACAGAAGGCGAGAAACAGAGGGGCTGAAACAGAGGGGCTGAAACAGAGGGTGAGAAACAGAGGGCGAGAAAGAGAGAGCGAGAAACAGAGGGCGAGAAACAGAGGGCGAGAAACAGAGGGCCAGAAACAGAGGGGCTGAAACAGAGGGGCTGAAAGAGACGGGCTGAAACTGAGGGTCTGAAACAGAGGGCGAGAAACAGAGGGCGAGAAACAGAGGGGCTGAAACAGAGGGGCTGATACAGAGGGGCTGAAACAGAGGGGCTGAAACAGAGGGGACGCAACAGAGGGGCTGAAACAGAGGGCGAGAAACAGAGGGGCTGAAACAGAGGGGCTGAAACAGAGGGGCTGAAACAGAGGGGCTGAAACAGAGGGCGAGAAACAGAGGGGCTGAAACAGAGGGGCTGAAACAGAGGGGCTGAAACAGATGGGCTGAAACTGAGGGGCTGAAACAGAGGAGCTGAAACAGAGGGGCTGAAACAGAGGGCCTGAAACAGAGGGCGAGAAACAGAGGGGCTGAAACAGAAGGGCTGAAACAGAGGGGCTGAAACAGAGGGCGAGAAACAGAGGGCGAGAAACAGAGGGCGAGAAACAGAGGGCGAGAAACAGAGGGCGAGAAAAAGAGGTCGAGAAACAGAGGGGCTGAAACTGAGGGGCTGAAACAGAGGGGTTGAAACAGAGGGGCTGAAACAGAGGGGACGCAACAGAGGGCGAGAAACAGAGGAGCTGAAACAGAGGGCGAGAAACAGAGGGGCTGAAACAGAGGGCGAAAAACAGAGAGGCTGAAACAGAGGGACTGAAACAGAGGGGCTGAAACAGAGGGAGAGAAACAGAGGGGCTGAAACAGAGGGGCTGAAACAGAGGGGCTGAAACAGAGGGGCTGCAACAGAGGGCGAGAAACAGAGAGGCTGAAACAGAGGGCGAGAAACAGAGGGGCTGAAACAGAGGGCGAGAAACAGAGGGGCTGAAACAGAGGGGCTGAAACAGAGGGGCTGAAACAGAGGGGCTGAAACAGAGGGCGAGAAACAGAGGGGCTGAAACAGAGGAGCTGAAACAGAGGGGCTGAAACCGAGGGGCTGAAACAGAGGGCGATGAACAGAGGGCGAGAAACAGAGAGCGAGAAACAGAGGGCGAGAAACAGAGGGCGTGAAATAGAGGGCGAGAAACAGAGGGGCTGAAACAGAGGGGCTGAAAGAGACGGGCTGAAACAGAGGGGCTGAAACAGAGGGCGAGAAACAGAGGGCGAGAAACAGCGGGGCTGAAACAGAGGGGCAGATACAGAGGGGCTGAAACAGTGGTGCTGAAACAGAGGGCGCCAAACAGAGGGGCTGAAACAGAGGGCCTGAAACAGAGGGCGAGAAACAGAGGGCGAGAAACAGAGGGGCTGAAACAGAGGGGCTGAAACAGAAGGGCTGAAACAGAGGGGCTGAAACAGAGGGGCTGAAACAGAGGGGCTGAAACAGAGGGGCTGCAACAGAGGGCGAGAAACAGAGGGGCTGAAACAGATGGCAAGAAACAGAGGGGCTGAAACAGAGGGCGAGAAACAGAGGGGCTGAAACAGAGGGGCTGAAACAGAGGGCGAGAAACAGAGGGGCTTAAACAGAGGGGCTGAAAGAAAGGGTCTGAAACAGAGGGGCTGAAACAGAGGGCGAGAAACAGAGGGGCTGAAACAGAGGTCGATAAACAGAGGGGCTAAAACAGAGGGGCTGAAACAGAGGGGCTGAAACAGAGGGGCTGAAACAGAGGGCGAGAAACAGAGGGGCTGAAACAGAGGGGCTGAAACAGAGGGGCTGAAACAGAGGGGCTGAAACAGAGGGCGAGAAACAGAGGGGCTGAAACAGAGGGGCTGAAACAGAGCGGCTGAAACAGAGGGTGAGAAACAGAGGGGCTGAAACAGGGGGGCTGAAACAGAGGGGCTGAAACAGAGGGGTTGAAACAGAGGGGCTGAAAAAGAGGGGCTGCAACAGAGGGCGAGAAACAGAGGGGCTGAAACAGAGGGCGAGAAACATAGGGGCTGAAACAGAGGGCGAGAAACAGAGGGGCTGAAACAGAGGGGCTGAAACAGAGGGGCTGAAACAGAGGGGCTGAAACAGAGGGCGAGAAACAGAGGGGCTGAAACAGAGGGGCTGAAACAGAGGGGTTGAAACAGAGGGCGAGAAACAGAGGGTGAGAAACAGAGGGGCTGAAACAGAGGGGCTGAAACAGAGGGGCTGCAACAGAGGGCGAGAAACAGAGGGGCTGAAACAGATGGCAAGAAACAGAGGGGCTGAAACAGAGGGCGAGAAAGAGAGGGGCTGAAACAGAGCGGCTGAAACAGAGGGCGAGAAACAGAGGCGCTTAAACAGAGGGGCTGAAACAGAGGGGCTGAAACAGAGGGCGAGAAACAGAGGGGCTGAAACAGAGGTCGAGAAACAGAGGGGCTGAAACAGAGGGGCTGAAACAGAGGGGCTGAAACAGAGGGGCTGAAACAGAGGGCGAGAAACAGAGGGGCTGAAACAGAGGGGCTGAAAAAGAGGGGCTGAAACAGATGGGCTGAAACTGAGGAGCTGAAACAGAGGGGCTGAAACAGAGGGGCTGAAACAGAGGGGCTGAAACAGAGGGCGAGAAACAGAGGGGCTGAAACAGAGGGGCTGAAACAGAGGGCGAGAAACAGAGGGGCTGAAACAGAGGGGCTGAAACAGAGGGCGAGAAACAGAGGGCGAGAAACAGAGGGCGAGAAACAGAGGGCAGAAACAGAGGGCGAGAAAGAGAGGGCGAGAAACAGAGGGCGAGAAACAGAGGGGCTGAAACAGAGGGGCTGAAACAGAGGGGTTGAAACAGAAGGGCTGAAACAGAGGGGCTGCAACAGAGGGCGAGAAACAGAGGGGCTGAAACAGACGGCGAGAAACAGATGGGCTGAAACAGAGGGCGAGAAACAGAGGGGCTGAAACAGACGGGCTGAAACAGAGGGGCTGAAACAGAGGGCGAGAAACAGAGGGGCTGAAACAGTGAAGCTGAAACAGAGGGGCTGAAACAGAGGGGCTGAAACAGAGGGCGAGAAACAGTGGGCGAGAAACAGAGGGCGAGAAACAGAGGGGCTGAAACAGAGGGGCTGAAACAGAGTGGCTGAAACAGAGGGCGAGAAACAGAGGGCGAGAAACAGAGAGCGAGAAACAGGGCGAAAAACAGAGGGCGTGAAATACAGGGCGAGAAACAGAGGGGCTGAAACAGAGGGGCTGAAAGAGACGGGCTGAAACAGAGGGGCTGAAACACAGGGCGAGAAACAGAGGACGAGAAACAGCGGGGCTGAAACAGAGGGGCTGATACAGAGGGGCTGAAAAGGTGGGGCTGAAACAGAGGGCGAGAAACAGAGAGGCTGAAGCAGAGGGCGAGAAACAGAGGGGCTGAAACAGAGGGGCTGATACAGAGGGGCTGAAACAGAGGGGCTGAAACAGAGGGGCTGAAACAGAAGGGCTGAAACATTGGGGCAGAAACAGAGGGGATGAAACAGAGGGGCTGAAACAGAGGGCGAGAAACAGAGGGGCTGAAACAGAGTGCGAGAAACAGATGGTCTGAAACCGAGGGCGAGAAACAGATTGCGAGAAACAGAGGGGCTGAAACAGAGGGGCTGAAACAGAGGGGCTGAAACAGAGGGCGAGAAACAGAGGGGCTGAAACAGAGGGGCGAAAACAGAGGGGCTGAAACAGAGGGGCTGAAACAGAGGGCGAGAAACAGAGGGGCTGCAACAGAGGGGCTGAAACAGAGGGGCTGAAACTGAGGGGCTGAAACAGAGGGCGAGAAACAGAGGGGCTGAAACAGAGGTCGAGAAACAGAGGGGCTGAAACAGAGGGCGAGAAACTGAGGGCGAGAAACAGAGGGGCTGAAACAGAGGGGCTGAAACAGAGGGGCTGAAACAGAGGGTCTGAAACAGAGGGCGAGAAACAGAGGGGCTGAAACAGAGGGGCTGAAACAGAGGGGCTGAAACAGAGGGGCAGAAACAGAGGGCGAGAAACAGAGGGGCTGAAACAGAGGGGCTGAAACAGAGGGGCTGAAACAGAGGGGCTGAAACAGATGGGCTGAAACAGAGGGGCTGAAACAGAGTGGCTGAAACAGTGGGCGAGAAATAGAGGGCGAGAAACAGAGGGGCTGAAACAGAGGGGCTGAAACAGAGGGCGAGAAACAGAGGGGCTTAAACAGAGGGGGTGAAACAGAGGGGCTGAAACAGAGGGCGAGAAACAGAGGGGCTGAAACTGAGGTCGAGAAACAGAGGGGCTGAAACAGAGGGGCTGAAACAGTGGGGCTGAAACAGAGGGGCTGAAACAGAGGGCGAGAAACAGAGGGGCTGAAACATAGGGGCTGAAACAGAGGGGCTGAAACAGATGGGCTGAAACTGAGGGGCTGAAACAGAGGAGCTGAAACAGAGGGGCTGAAACAGAGGGGCTGAAACAGAGGGCGAGAAACAGAGGGGCTGGAACAGAGGGGCTGAAACAGAGGGCGAGAAACAGAGGGACTGAAACAGAGGGACTGAAACAGAGGGGCTGAAACAGAGGGCGAGAAACAGAGGGCGAGAAACAGAGGGCGAGAAACAGAGGGCGAGAAACAGAGGGCGAGAAAAAGAGGGCGAGAAACAGAGGGGCTGAAACTGAGGGGCTGAAACAGAGGGGTTGAAACAGAGGGGCTGAAACAGAGGGGACGCAACAGAGGGCGAGAAACAGAGGAGCTGAAACAGAGGGCGAGAAACAGAGGGGCTGAAACAGAGGGCGAAAAACAGAGAGGCTGAAACAGAGGGACTGAAACAGAGGGGCTGAAACAGAGGGGCTGAAACAGAGGGAGAGAAACAGAGGGGCTGAAACAGAGGGGCTGAAACAGAGGGGCTGAAACAGAGGGGCTGCAACAGAGGGCGAGAAACAGAGAGGCTGAAACAGAGGGCGAGAAACAGAGGGGCTGAAAAAGAGGGCGAGAAACAGAGGGGCTGAAACAGAGGGGCTGAAACAGAGGGGCTGAAACAGAGGGGCTGAAACAGAGGGCGAGAAACAGAGGGCCAGAAACAGAGAGCGAGAAACAGAGGGCGAGAAACAGAAGGCGAGAAACAGAGGGGCTGAAACAGAGGGGCTGAAACAGAGGGTGAGAAACAGAGGGCGAGAAAGAGAGAGCGAGAAACAGAGGGCGAGAAACAGAGGGCGAGAAACAGAGGGCCAGAAACAGAGGGGCTGAAACAGAGGGGCTGAAAGAGACGGGCTGAAACTGAGGGTCTGAAACAGAGGGCGAGAAACAGAGGGCGAGAAACAGAGGGGCTGAAACAGAGGGGCTGATACAGAGGGGCTGAAACAGAGGGGCTGAAACAGAGGGCGAGAAACAGAGGGGCTGAAACAGAGGGCGAGAAACAGAGGGGCTGAAACAGAGGGGCTGAAACAGAGGGGCTGAAACAGAGGGGCTGAAACAGAGGGCGAGAAACAGAGGGGCTGAAACAGAGGGGCTGAAACAGAGGGGCTGAAACAGATGGGCTGAAACTGAGGGGCTGAAACAGAGGAGCTGAAACAGAGGGGCTGAAACAGAGGGCCTGAAACAGAGGGCGAGAAACAGAGGGGCTGAAACAGAAGGGCTGAAACAGAGGGGCTGAAACAGAGGGGCTGAAACAGAGGGGCTGAAACAGAGGGCGAGAAACAGAGGGGCTGAAACAGAGGGGCTGAAACAGAGGGGCTGAAACAGAGGGGCTGAAACAGAGGGCGAGAAACAGAGGGGCTGAAACAGAGGGGCTGAAACAGAGGGGTTGAAACAGAGGGCGAGAAACAGAGGGCGAGAAACAGAGGGGCTGAAACAGAGGGGCTGAAACAGAGGGGCTGCAACAGAGGGCGAGAAACAGAGGGGCTGAAACAGATGGCAAGAAACAGAGGGGCTGAAACAGAGGGCGAGAAAGAGAGGGGCTGAAACAGAGCGGCTGAAACAGAGGGCGAGAAACAGAGGCGCTTAAACAGAGGGGCTGAAACAGAGGGGCTGAAACAGAGGGCGAGAAACAGAGGGGCTGAAACAGAGGTCGAGAAACAGAGGGGCTGAAACAGAGGGGCTGAAACAGAGGGGCTGAATCAGAGGGGCTGAAACAGAGGGCGAGAAACAGAGGGGCTGAAACAGAGGGGCTGAAACAGAGGGGCTGAAACAGATGGGCTGAAACTGAGGAGCTGAAACAGAGGGGCTGAAACAGAGGGGCTGAAACAGAGGGGCTGAAACAGAGGGCGAGAAACAGAGGGGCTGAAACAGAGGGGCTGAAACAGAGGGGCTGAAACAGAGGGCGAGAAACAGAGGGGCTGAAACAGAGGGGCTGAAACAGAGGGCGAGAAACAGAGGGCGAGAAACAGAGGGCGACAAAAGAGGGCAGAAACAGAGGGCGAGAAAGAGAGGGCGAGAAACAGAGGGCGAGAAACAGAGGGGCTGAAACAGAGGGGCTGAAACAGAGGGGTTGAAACAGAGGGGCTGAAACAGAGGGGCTGCAACAGAGGGCGAGAAACAGAGGGGCTGAAACAGACGGCGAGAAACAGATGGGCTGAAACAGAGGGCGAGAAACAGAGGGGCTGAAACAGTGAAGCTGAAACAGAGGGGCTGAAACAGAGGGGCTGAAACAGAGGGCGAGAAACAGTGGGCGAGAAACAGAGGGCGAGAAACAGAGGGGCTGAAACAGAGGGGCTGAAACAGAGTGGCTGAAACAGAGGGCGAGAAACAGAGGGCGAGAAACAGAGAGCGAGAAACAGGGCGAAAAACAGAGGGCGTGAAATAGAGGGCGAGAAACAGAGGGGCTGAAACAGAGGGGCTGAAAGAGACGGGCTGAAACAGAGGGGCTGAAACAGAGGGCGAGAAACAGAGGGCGAGAAACAGCGGGGCTGAAACAGAGGGGCTGATACAGAGGGGCTGAAACAGTGGGGCTGAAACAGAGGGCGAGAAACAGAGGGGCTGAAGCAGAGGGCGAGAAACAGAGGGGCTGAAACAGAGGGGCTGATACAGAGGGGCTGAAACAGAGGGGCTGAAACAGAGGGGCTGAAACAGAAGGGCTGAAACATTGGGGCAGAAACAGAGGGGCTGAAACAGAGGGGCTGAAACAGAGGGCGAGAAACAGAGGGGCTGAAACAGAGTGCGAGAAACAGAGGGTCTGAAACCGAGGGCGAGAAACAGATTGCGAGAAACAGAGGGGCTGAAACAGAGGGGCTGAAACAGAGGGGCTGAAACAGAGGGCGAGAAACAGAGGGGCTGAAACAGAGGGGCGAAAACAGAGGGGCTGGAACAGAGGGGCTGAAACAGAGGGCGAGAAACAGAGGGACTGAAACAGAGGGACTGAAACAGAGGGGCTGAAACAGAGGGCGAGAAACAGAGGGCGAGAAACAGAGGGCGAGAAACAGAGGGCGAGAAACAGAGGGCGAGAAAAAGAGGGCGAGAAACAGAGGGGCTGAAACTGAGGGCGAGAAACAGAGGGGTTGAAACAGAGGGGCTGAAACAGAGGGGACGCAACAGAGGGCGAGAAACAGAGGAGCTGAAACAGAGGGCGAGAAACAGAGGGGCTGAAACAGAGGGCGAGAAACAGAGAGGCTGAAACAGAGGGACTGAAACAGAGGGGCTGAAACAGAGGGGCTGAAACAGAGGGAGAGAAACAGAGGGGCTGAAACAGAGGGGCTGAAACAGAGGGGCTGAAACAGAGGGGCTGCAACAGAGGGCGAGAAACAGAGAGGCTGAAACAGAGGGCGAGAAACAGAGGGGCTGAAACAGAGGGCGAGAAACAGAGGGGCTGAAACAGAGGGGCTGAAACAGAGGGGCTGAAACAGAGGGGCTGAAACAGAGGGTGAGAAACAGAGGGCCAGAAACAGAGAGCGAGAAACAGAGGGCGAGAAACAGAAGGCGAGAAACAGAGGGGCTGAAACAGAGGGGCTGAAACAGAGGGTGAGAAACAGAGGGCGAGAAAGAGAGAGCGAGAAACAGAGGGCGAGAAACAGAGGGCGAGAAACAGAGGGCCAGAAACAGAGGGGCTGAAACAGAGGGGCAGAAAGAGACGGGCTGAAACTGAGGGTCTGAAACAGAGGGCGAGAAACAGAGGGCGAGAAACAGAGGGGCTGAAACAGAGGGGCTGATACAGAGGGGCTGAAACAGAGGGGCTGAAACAGAGGGCGAGAAACAGAGGGGCTGAAACAGAGGGCGAGAAACAGAGGGGCTGAAACAGAGGGGCTGAAACAGAGGGGCTGAAACAGAGGGGCTGAAACAGAGGGCGAGAAACAGAGGGGCTGAAACAGAGGGGCTGAAAGAGAGGGGCTGAAACAGATGGGCTGAAACTGAGGGGCTGAAACAGAGGAGCTGAAACAGAGGGGCTGAAACAGAGGGCCTGAAACAGAGGGCGAGAAACAGAGGGGCTGAAACAGAAGGGCTGAAACAGAGGGGCTGAAACAGAGGGGCTGAAACAGATGGCGAGAAACAGAGGGTGAGAAACAGAGAGCGAGAAACAGAGGGCGAGAAACAGAGGGGCTGAAACAGAGGGCGAGAAACAGAGGGGCTGAAACAGAGGGGCTGAAAGAGACGGGCTGAAACAGAGGGGCTGAAACAGAGGGCGAGAAACAGAGGGCGAGAAACAGCGGGGCTGAAACAGAGCGGCTGATACAGAGGGGCTGAAACAGTGGGGCTGAAACAGTTGGCGAGAAACAGAGGGGCTGAAACAGAGGGTGAGAAACAGCGGGGCTGAAACAGAGGGGCTGAAACAGAGGGGCTGAAACAGAGGGGCTGAAACAGAGGGCGAGAAACAGAGGGCCAGAAACAGAGAGCGAGAAACAGAGGGCGAGAAACAGAAGGCGAGAAACAGAGGGGCTGAAACAGAGGGGCTAAAACAGAGGGTGAGAAACAGAGTGCGAGAAACAGAGAGCGAGAAACAGAGGGCGAGAAACAGAGGGCGAGAAACAGAGGGCCAGAAACAGAGGGGCTGAAACAGAGGGGCTGAATGAGACGGGCTGAAACAGAGGGTCTGAATCAGAGGGCGAGAAACAGAGGGCGAGAAACAGAGGGGCTGAAACAGAGGGGCTGATACAGAGGGGCTGAAACAGAGGGGCTGAAACAGAGGGCGAGAAACAGAGGGGCTGAAACAGAGGGCGAGAAACAGAGGGGCTGAAACAGAGGGGCTGAAACAGAGGGGCTGAAACAGAGGGGCTGAAACAGAGGGCGAGAAACAGAGGGGCTGAAACAGAGGGGCTGAAACAGAGGGGCTGAAACAGATGGGCTGAAACTGAGGGGCTGAAACAGAGGAGCTGAAACAGAGGGGCTGAAACAGAGGGCCTGAAACAGAGGGCGAGAAACAGAGGGCCTGAAACAGAGGGGCTGAAACAGAGGGCGAGAACCAGAGGGCGAGAAACAGAGGGCGAGAAACAGAGGGCGAAAAACAGAGGGCGTGAAATAGAGGGCGAGAAACAGAGGGGCTGAAACAGAGGGGCTGAAAGAGACGGGCTGAAACAGAGGGGCTGAAACAGAGGGCGAGAAACAGAGGGCGAGAAACAGCGGGGTTGAAACAGAGGGGCTGATACAGAGGGGCTGAAACAGTGGGGCTGAAACAGAGGGCGAGAAACAGAGGGGCTGAAGCAGAGGGCGAGAAACAGAGGGGCTGAAACAGAGGGGCTGATACAGCGGGGCTGAAACAGAGGGGCTGAAACAGAGGGGCTGAAACAGAGGGGCTGAAACAGATGGGCTGAAACAGAGGGGCAGAAACAGAGTGGCTGAAACAGTGGGCGAGAAATAGAGGGCGAGAAACAGAGGGGCTGAAACAGAGGGGCTGAAACAGAGGGCGAGAAACAGAGGGGCTTAAACAGAGGGGGTGAAACAGAGGGGCTGAAACAGAGGGCGAGAAACAGAGGGGCTGAAACTGAGGTCGAGAAACAGAGGGGCTGAAACAGAGGGGCTGAAACAGTGCGGCTGAAACAGAGGGGCTGAAACAGAGGGCGAGAAACAGAGGGGCTGAAAGATAGGGGCTGAAACAGAGGGGCTGAAACAGATGGGCTGAAACTGAGGGGCTGAAACAGAGGAGCTGAAACAGAGGGGCTGAAACAGAGGGGCTGAAACAGAGGGCGAGAAACAGAGGGGCTGGAACAGAGGGGCTGAAACAGAGGGCGAGAAACAGAGGGACTGAAACAGAGGGACTGAAACAGAGGGGCTGAAACAGAGGGCGAGAAACAGAGGGCGAGAAACAGAGGGCGAGAAACAGAGGGCGAGAAACAGAGGGCGAGAAAAAGAGGGCGAGAAACAGAGGGGCTGAAACTGAGGGGCTGAAACAGAGGGGTTGAAACAGTGGGGCTGAAACAGAGGGGACGCAACAGAGGGCGAGAAACAGAGGAGCTGAAACAGAGGGCGAGAAACAGAGGGGCTGAAACAGAGGGCGAAAAACAGAGAGGCTGAAACAGAGGGACTGAAACAGAGGGGCTGAAACAGAGGGGCTGAAACAGAGGGAGAGAATCAGAGGGGCTGAAACAGAGGGGCTGAAACAGAGGGGCTGAAACAGAGGGGCTGCAACAGAGGGCGAGAAACAGAGAGGCTGAAACAGAGGGCGAGAAACAGAGGGGCTGAAACAGAGGGCGAGAAACAGAGGGGCTGAAACAGAGGGGCTGAAACAGAGGGGCTGAAACAGAGGGGCTGAAACAGAGGGCGAGAAACAGAGGGCCAGAAACAGAGAGCGAGAAACAGAGGGCGAGAAACAGAAGGCGAGAAACAGAGGGGCTGAAACAGAGGGGCTGAAACAGAGGGGCTGAAACAGAGGGGCTGAAACAGAGGGCGAGAAACAGAGGGCCAGAAACAGAGAGCGAGAAACAGAGGGCGAGAAACAGAAGGCGAGAAACAGAGGGGCTGAAACAGAGGGGCTGAAACAGAGGGTGAGAAACAGAGGGCGAGAAAGAGAGAGCGAGAAACAGAGGGCGAGAAACAGAGGGCGAGAAACAGAGGGCCAGAAACAGAGGGGCTGAAACAGAGGGGCTGAAAGAGACGGGCTGAAACTGAGGGTCTGAAACAGAGGGCGAGAAACAGAGGGCGAGAAACAGAGGGGCTGAAACAGAGGGGCTGATACAGAGGGGCTGAAACAGAGGGGCTGAAACAGAGGGCGAGAAACAGAGGGGCTGAAACAGAGGGCGAGAAACAGAGGGGCTGAAACAGAGGGGCTGAAACAGAGGGGCTGAAACAGAGGGCGAGAAACAGAGGGGCTGAAACAGAGGGGCTGAAACAGAGGGGCTGAAACAGATGGGCTGAAACTGAGGGGCTGAAACAGAGGAGGTGAAACAGAGGGGCTGAAACAGAGGGCCTGAAACAGAGGGCGAGAAACAGAGGGGCTGAAACAGAAGGGCTGAAACAGAGGGGCTGAAACAGAGGGGCTGAAACAGAGGGGCTGAAACAGAGGGCGAGAAACAGAGGGACTGAAACAGAGGGACTGAAACAGAGGGGCTGAAACAGAGGGCGAGAAACAGAGGGCGAGAAACAGAGGGCGAGAAACAGAGGGCGAGAAACAGAGGGCGAGAAAAAGAGGGCGAGAAACAGAGGGGCTGAAACTGAGGGGCTGAAACAGAGGGGTTGAAACAGAGGGGCTGAAACAGAGGGGACGCAACAGAGGGCGAGAAACAGAGGAGCTGAAACAGAGGGCGAGAAACAGAGGGGCTGAAACAGAGGGCGAAAAACAGAGAGGCTGAAACAGAGGGACTGAAACAGAGGGGCTGAAACAGAGGGAGAGAAACAGAGGGGCTGAAACAGAGGGGCTGAAACAGAGGGGCTGAAACAGAGGGGCTGCAACAGAGGGCGAGAAACAGAGAGGCTGAAACAGAGGGCGAGAAACAGAGGGGCTGAAACAGAGGGCGAGAAACAGAGGGGCTGAAACAGAGGGGCTGAAACAGAGGGGCTGAAACAGAGGGGCTGAAACAGAGGGCGAGAAACAGAGGGGCTGAAACAGAGGAGCTGAAACAGAGGGGCTGAAACCGAGGGGCTGAAACAGAGGGCGATGAACAGAGGGCGAGAAACAGAGAGCGAGAAACAGAGGGCGAGAAACAGAGGGCGTGAAATAGAGGGCGAGAAACAGAGGGGCTGAAACAGAGGGGCTGAAAGAGACGGGCTGAAACAGAGGGGCTGAAACAGAGGGCGAGAAACAGAGGGCGAGAAACAGCGGGGCTGAAACAGAGGGGCAGATACAGAGGGGCTGAAACAGTGGTGCTGAAACAGAGGGCGCCAAACAGAGGGGCTGAAACAGAGGGCCTGAAACAGAGGGCGAGAAACAGAGGGCGAGAAACAGAGGGGCTGAAACAGAGGGGCTGAAACAGAGGGGCTGCAACAGAGGGCGAGAAACAGAGGGGCTGAAACAGATGGCAAGAAACAGAGGGGCTGAAACAGAGGGCGAGAAACAGAGGGGCTGAAACAGAGGGGCTGAAACAGAGGGCGAGAAACAGAGGGGCTTAAACAGAGGGGCTGAAAGAAAGGGTCTGAAACAGAGGGGCTGAAACAGAGGGCGAGAAACAGAGGGGCTGAAACAGAGGTCGATAAACAGAGGGGCTAAAACAGAGGGGCTGAAACAGAGGGGCTGAAACAGAGGGGCTGAAACAGAGGGCGAGAAACAGAGGGGCTGAAACAGAGGGGCTGAAACAGAGGGGCTGAAACAGAGGGGCTGAAACAGAGGGCGAGAAACAGAGGGGCTGAAACAGAGGGGCTGAAACAGAGCGGCTGAAACAGAGGGTGAGAAACAGAGGGGCTGAAACAGGGGGGCTGAAACAGAGGGGCTGAAACAGAGGGGTTGAAACAGAGGGGCTGAAAAAGAGGGGCTGCAACAGAGGGCGAGAAACAGAGGGGCTGAAACAGAGGGCGAGAAACATAGGGGCTGAAACAGAGGGCGAGAAACAGAGGGGCTGAAACAGAGGGGCTGAAACAGAGGGGCTGAAACAGAGGGGCTGAAACAGAGGGCGAGAAACAGAGGGGCTGAAACAGTGGGGCTGAAACAGAGGGGTTGAAACAGAGGGCGAGAAACAGAGGGTGAGAAACAGAGGGGCTGAAACAGAGGGGCTGAAACAGAGGGGCTGCAACAGAGGGCGAGAAACAGAGGGGCTGAAACAGATGGCAAGAAACAGAGGGGCTGAAACAGAGGGCGAGAAAGAGAGGGGCTGAAACAGAGCGGCTGAAACAGAGGGCGAGAAACAGAGGCGCTTAAACAGAGGGGCTGAAACAGAGGGGCTGAAACAGAGGGCGAGAAACAGAGGGGCTGAAACAGAGGTCGAGAAACAGAGGGGCTGAAACAGAGGGGCTGAAACAGAGGGGCTGAAACAGAGGGGCTGAAACAGAGGGCGAGAAACAGAGGGGCTGAAACAGAGGGGCTGAAAAAGAGGGGCTGAAACAGATGGGCTGAAACTGAGGAGCTGAAACAGAGGGGCTGAAACAGAGGGGCTGAAACAGAGGGGCTGAAACAGAGGGCGAGAAACAGAGGGGCTGAAACAGAGGGGCTGAAACAGAGGGGCTGAAACAGAGGGCGAGAAACAGAGGGGCTGAAACAGAGGGGCTGAAACAGAGGGCGAGAAACAGAGGGCGAGAAACAGAGGGCGAGAAACAGAGGGCAGAAACAGAGGGCGAGAAAGAGAGGGCGAGAAACAGAGGGCGAGAAACAGAGGGGCTGAAACAGAGGGGCTGAAACAGAGGGGTTGAAACAGAGGGGCTGAAACAGAGGGGCTGCAACAGAGGGCGAGAAACAGAGGGGCTGAAACAGACGGCGAGAAACAGATGGGCTGAAACAGAGGGCGAGAAACAGAGGGGCTGAAACAGACGGGCTGAAACAGAGGGGCTGAAACAGAGGGCGAGAAACAGAGGGGCTGAAACAGTGAAGCTGAAACAGAGGGGCTGAAACAGAGGGGCTGAAACAGAGGGCGAGAAACAGTGGGCGAGAAACAGAGGGCGAGAAACAGAGGGGCTGAAACAGAGGGGCTGAAACAGAGTGGCTGAAACAGAGGGCGAGAAACAGAGGGCGAGAAACAGAAGGCGAGAAACAGAGGGGCTGAAACAGAGGGGCTAAAACAGAGGGTGAGAAACAGAGTGCGAGAAACAGAGAGCGAGAAACAGAGGGCGAGAAACAGAGGGCGAGAAACAGAGGGCCAGAAACAGAGGGGCTGAAACAGAGGGGCTGAATGAGACGGGCTGAAACAGAGGGTCTGAATCAGAGGGCGAGAAACAGAGGGCGAGAAACAGAGGGGCTGAAACAGAGGGGCTGATACAGAGGGGCTGAAACAGAGGGGCTGAAACAGAGGGCGAGAAACAGAGGGGCTGAAACAGAGGGCGAGAAACAGAGGGGCTGAAACAGAGGGGCTGAAACAGAGGGGCTGAAACAGAGGGGCTGAAACAGAGGGCGAGAAACAGAGGGGCTGAAACAGAGGGGCTGAAACAGAGGGGCTGAAACAGATGGGCTGAAACTGAGGGGCTGAAACAGAGGAGCTGAAACAGAGGGGCTGAAACAGAGGGCCTGAAACAGAGGGCGAGAAACAGAGGGCCTGAAACAGAGGGGCTGAAACAGAGGGCGAGAACCAGAGGGCGAGAAACAGAGGGCGAGAAACAGAGGGCGAAAAACAGAGGGCGTGAAATAGAGGGCGAGAAACAGAGGGGCTGAAACAGAGGGGCTGAAAGAGACGGGCTGAAACAGAGGGGCTGAAACAGAGGGCGAGAAACAGAGGGCGAGAAACAGCGGGGTTGAAACAGAGGGGCTGATACAGAGGGGCTGAAACAGTGGGGCTGAAACAGAGGGCGAGAAACAGAGGGGCTGAAGCAGAGGGCGAGAAACAGAGGGGCTGAAACAGAGGGGCTGATACAGCGGGGCTGAAACAGAGGGGCTGAAACAGAGGGGCTGAAACAGAGGGGCTGAAACAGATGGGCTGAAACAGAGGGGCAGAAACAGAGTGGCTGAAACAGTGGGCGAGAAATAGAGGGCGAGAAACAGAGGGGCTGAAACAGAGGGGCTGAAACAGAGGGCGAGAAACAGAGGGGCTTAAACAGAGGGGGTGAAACAGAGGGGCTGAAACAGAGGGCGAGAAACAGAGGGGCTGAAACTGAGGTCGAGAAACAGAGGGGCTGAAACAGAGGGGCTGAAACAGTGCGGCTGAAACAGAGGGGCTGAAACAGAGGGCGAGAAACAGAGGGGCTGAAAGATAGGGGCTGAAACAGAGGGGCTGAAACAGATGGGCTGAAACTGAGGGGCTGAAACAGAGGAGCTGAAACAGAGGGGCTGAAACAGAGGGGCTGAAACAGAGGGCGAGAAACAGAGGGGCTGGAACAGAGGGGCTGAAACAGAGGGCGAGAAACAGAGGGACTGAAACAGAGGGACTGAAACAGAGGGGCTGAAACAGAGGGCGAGAAACAGAGGGCGAGAAACAGAGGGCGAGAAACAGAGGGCGAGAAACAGAGGGCGAGAAAAAGAGGGCGAGAAACAGAGGGGCTGAAACTGAGGGGCTGAAACAGAGGGGTTGAAACAGTGGGGCTGAAACAGAGGGGACGCAACAGAGGGCGAGAAACAGAGGAGCTGAAACAGAGGGCGAGAAACAGAGGGGCTGAAACAGAGGGCGAAAAACAGAGAGGCTGAAACAGAGGGACTGAAACAGAGGGGCTGAAACAGAGGGGCTGAAACAGAGGGAGAGAATCAGAGGGGCTGAAACAGAGGGGCTGAAACAGAGGGGCTGAAACAGAGGGGCTGCAACAGAGGGCGAGAAACAGAGAGGCTGAAACAGAGGGCGAGAAACAGAGGGGCTGAAACAGAGGGCGAGAAACAGAGGGGCTGAAACAGAGGGGCTGAAACAGAGGGGCTGAAACAGAGGGGCTGAAACAGAGGGCGAGAAACAGAGGGCCAGAAACAGAGAGCGAGAAACAGAGGGCGAGAAACAGAAGGCGAGAAACAGAGGGGCTGAAACAGAGGGGCTGAAACAGAGGGGCTGAAACAGAGGGGCTGAAACAGAGGGCGAGAAACAGAGGGCCAGAAACAGAGAGCGAGAAACAGAGGGCGAGAAACAGAAGGCGAGAAACAGAGGGGCTGAAACAGAGGGGCTGAAACAGAGGGTGAGAAACAGAGGGCGAGAAAGAGAGAGCGAGAAACAGAGGGCGAGAAACAGAGGGCGAGAAACAGAGGGCCAGAAACAGAGGGGCTGAAACAGAGGGGCTGAAAGAGACGGGCTGAAACTGAGGGTCTGAAACAGAGGGCGAGAAACAGAGGGCGAGAAACAGAGGGGCTGAAACAGAGGGGCTGATACAGAGGGGCTGAAACAGAGGGGCTGAAACAGAGGGCGAGAAACAGAGGGGCTGAAACAGAGGGCGAGAAACAGAGGGGCTGAAACAGAGGGGCTGAAACAGAGGGGCTGAAACAGAGGGCGAGAAACAGAGGGGCTGAAACAGAGGGGCTGAAACAGAGGGGCTGAAACAGATGGGCTGAAACTGAGGGGCTGAAACAGAGGAGGTGAAACAGAGGGGCTGAAACAGAGGGCCTGAAACAGAGGGCGAGAAACAGAGGGGCTGAAACAGAAGGGCTGAAACAGAGGGGCTGAAACAGAGGGGCTGAAACAGAGGGGCTGAAACAGAGGGCGAGAAACAGAGGGACTGAAACAGAGGGACTGAAACAGAGGGGCTGAAACAGAGGGCGAGAAACAGAGGGCGAGAAACAGAGGGCGAGAAACAGAGGGCGAGAAACAGAGGGCGAGAAAAAGAGGGCGAGAAACAGAGGGGCTGAAACTGAGGGGCTGAAACAGAGGGGTTGAAACAGAGGGGCTGAAACAGAGGGGACGCAACAGAGGGCGAGAAACAGAGGAGCTGAAACAGAGGGCGAGAAACAGAGGGGCTGAAACAGAGGGCGAAAAACAGAGAGGCTGAAACAGAGGGACTGAAACAGAGGGGCTGAAACAGAGGGAGAGAAACAGAGGGGCTGAAACAGAGGGGCTGAAACAGAGGGGCTGAAACAGAGGGGCTGCAACAGAGGGCGAGAAACAGAGAGGCTGAAACAGAGGGCGAGAAACAGAGGGGCTGAAACAGAGGGCGAGAAACAGAGGGGCTGAAACAGAGGGGCTGAAACAGAGGGGCTGAAACAGAGGGGCTGAAACAGAGGGCGAGAAACAGAGGGGCTGAAACAGAGGAGCTGAAACAGAGGGGCTGAAACCGAGGGGCTGAAACAGAGGGCGATGAACAGAGGGCGAGAAACAGAGAGCGAGAAACAGAGGGCGAGAAACAGAGGGCGTGAAATAGAGGGCGAGAAACAGAGGGGCTGAAACAGAGGGGCTGAAAGAGACGGGCTGAAACAGAGGGGCTGAAACAGAGGGCGAGAAACAGAGGGCGAGAAACAGCGGGGCTGAAACAGAGGGGCAGATACAGAGGGGCTGAAACAGTGGTGCTGAAACAGAGGGCGCCAAACAGAGGGGCTGAAACAGAGGGCCTGAAACAGAGGGCGAGAAACAGAGGGCGAGAAACAGAGGGGCTGAAACAGAGGGGCTGAAACAGAGGGGCTGCAACAGAGGGCGAGAAACAGAGGGGCTGAAACAGATGGCAAGAAACAGAGGGGCTGAAACAGAGGGCGAGAAACAGAGGGGCTGAAACAGAGGGGCTGAAACAGAGGGCGAGAAACAGAGGGGCTTAAACAGAGGGGCTGAAAGAAAGGGTCTGAAACAGAGGGGCTGAAACAGAGGGCGAGAAACAGAGGGGCTGAAACAGAGGTCGATAAACAGAGGGGCTAAAACAGAGGGGCTGAAACAGAGGGGCTGAAACAGAGGGGCTGAAACAGAGGGCGAGAAACAGAGGGGCTGAAACAGAGGGGCTGAAACAGAGGGGCTGAAACAGAGGGGCTGAAACAGAGGGCGAGAAACAGAGGGGCTGAAACAGAGGGGCTGAAACAGAGCGGCTGAAACAGAGGGTGAGAAACAGAGGGGCTGAAACAGGGGGGCTGAAACAGAGGGGCTGAAACAGAGGGGTTGAAACAGAGGGGCTGAAAAAGAGGGGCTGCAACAGAGGGCGAGAAACAGAGGGGCTGAAACAGAGGGCGAGAAACATAGGGGCTGAAACAGAGGGCGAGAAACAGAGGGGCTGAAACAGAGGGGCTGAAACAGAGGGGCTGAAACAGAGGGGCTGAAACAGAGGGCGAGAAACAGAGGGGCTGAAACAGTGGGGCTGAAACAGAGGGGTTGAAACAGAGGGCGAGAAACAGAGGGTGAGAAACAGAGGGGCTGAAACAGAGGGGCTGAAACAGAGGGGCTGCAACAGAGGGCGAGAAACAGAGGGGCTGAAACAGATGGCAAGAAACAGAGGGGCTGAAACAGAGGGCGAGAAAGAGAGGGGCTGAAACAGAGCGGCTGAAACAGAGGGCGAGAAACAGAGGCGCTTAAACAGAGGGGCTGAAACAGAGGGGCTGAAACAGAGGGCGAGAAACAGAGGGGCTGAAACAGAGGTCGAGAAACAGAGGGGCTGAAACAGAGGGGCTGAAACAGAGGGGCTGAAACAGAGGGGCTGAAACAGAGGGCGAGAAACAGAGGGGCTGAAACAGAGGGGCTGAAAAAGAGGGGCTGAAACAGATGGGCTGAAACTGAGGAGCTGAAACAGAGGGGCTGAAACAGAGGGGCTGAAACAGAGGGGCTGAAACAGAGGGCGAGAAACAGAGGGGCTGAAACAGAGGGGCTGAAACAGAGGGGCTGAAACAGAGGGCGAGAAACAGAGGGGCTGAAACAGAGGGGCTGAAACAGAGGGCGAGAAACAGAGGGCGAGAAACAGAGGGCGAGAAACAGAGGGCAGAAACAGAGGGCGAGAAAGAGAGGGCGAGAAACAGAGGGCGAGAAACAGAGGGGCTGAAACAGAGGGGCTGAAACAGAGGGGTTGAAACAGAGGGGCTGAAACAGAGGGGCTGCAACAGAGGGCGAGAAACAGAGGGGCTGAAACAGACGGCGAGAAACAGATGGGCTGAAACAGAGGGCGAGAAACAGAGGGGCTGAAACAGACGGGCTGAAACAGAGGGGCTGAAACAGAGGGCGAGAAACAGAGGGGCTGAAACAGTGAAGCTGAAACAGAGGGGCTGAAACAGAGGGGCTGAAACAGAGGGCGAGAAACAGTGGGCGAGAAACAGAGGGCGAGAAACAGAGGGGCTGAAACAGAGGGGCTGAAACAGAGTGGCTGAAACAGAGGGCGAGAAACAGAGGGCGAGAAACAGAGAGCGAGAAACAGGGCGAAAAACAGAGGGCGTGAAATACAGGGCGAGAAACAGAGGGGCTGAAACAGAGGGGCTGAAAGAGACGGGCTGAAACAGAGGGGCTGAAACAGAGGGCGAGAAACAGAGGGCGAGAAACAGCGGGGCTGAAACAGAGGGGCTGATACAGAGGGGCTGAAAAGGTGGGGCTGAAACAGAGGGCGAGAAACAGAGGGGCTGAAGCAGAGGGCGAGAAACAGAGGGGCTGAAACAGAGGGGCTGATACAGAGGGGCTGAAACAGAGGGGCTGAAACAGAGGGGCTGAAACAGAAGGGCTGAAACATTGGGGCAGAAACAGAGGGGATGAAACAGAGGGGCTGAAACAGAGGGCGAGAAACAGAGGGGCTGAAACAGAGTGCGAGAAACAGATGGTCTGAAACCGAGGGCGAGAAACAGATTGCGAGAAACAGAGGGGCTGAAACAGAGGGGCTGAAACAGAGGGGCTGAAACCGAGGGCGAGAAACAGAGGGGCTGAAACAGAGGGGCGAAAACAGAGGGGCTGAAACAGAGGGGCTGAAACAGAGGGCGACAAACAGAGGGGCTGCAACAGAGGGGCTGAAACAGAGGGGCTGAAACTGAGGGGCTGAAACAGAGGGCGAGAAACAGAGGGGCTGAAACAGAGGTCGAGAAACAGAGGGGCTGAAACAGAGGGCGAGAAACTGAGGGCGAGAAACAGAGGGGCTGAAACAGAGGGGCTGAAACAGAGGGGCTGAAACAGAGGGTCTGAAACAGAGGGCGAGAAACAGAGGGGCTGAAACAGAGGGGCTGAAACAGAGGGGCTGAAACAGAGGGGCAGAAACAGAGGGCGAGAAACAGAGGGGCTGAAACAGAGGGGCTGAAACAGAGGGGCTGAAACAGAGGGGCTGAAACAGATGGGCTGAAACAGAGGGGCTGAAACAGAGTGGCTGAAACAGTGGGCGAGAAATAGAGGGCGAGAAACAGAGGGGCTGAAACAGAGGGGCTGAAACAGAGGGCGAGAAACAGAGGGGCTTAAACAGAGGGGGTGAAACAGAGGGGCTGAAACAGAGGGCGAGAAACAGAGGGGCTGAAACTGAGGTCGAGAAACAGAGGGGCTGAAACAGAGGGGCTGAAACAGTGGGGCTGAAACAGAGGGGCTGAAACAGAGGGCGAGAAACAGAGGGGCTGAAACATAGGGGCTGAAACAGAGGGGCTGAAACAGAGGGCGAGAAACAGAGGGGCTGAAACAGAGGGCGAGAAACAGAGGGGCTGAAACAGAGGGGCTGAAACAGAGGGGCTGAAACAGAGGGGCTGAAACAGAGGGCGAGAAACAGAGGGGCTGAAACAGAGGGGCTGAAACAGAGGGGCTGAAACAGATGGGCTGAAACTGAGGGGCTGAAACAGAGGAGCTGAAACAGAGGGGCTGAAACAGAGGGCCTGAAACAGAGGGCGAGAAACAGAGGGCCTGAAACAGAGGGGCTGAAACAGAGGGCGAGAACCAGAGGGCGAGAAACAGAGGGCGAGAAACAGAGGGCGAAAAACAGAGGGCGTGAAATAGAGGGCGAGAAACAGAGGGGCTGAAACAGAGGGGCTGAAAGAGACGGGCTGAAACAGAGGGGCTGAAACAGAGGGCGAGAAACAGAGGGCGAGAAACAGCGGGGTTGAAACAGAGGGGCTGATACAGAGGGGCTGAAACAGTGGGGCTGAAACAGAGGGCGAGAAACAGAGGGGCTGAAGCAGAGGGCGAGAAACAGAGGGGCTGAAACAGAGGGGCTGATACAGCGGGGCTGAAACAGAGGGGCTGAAACAGAGGGGCTGAAACAGAGGGGCTGAAACAGATGGGCTGAAACAGAGGGGCAGAAACAGAGTGGCTGAAACAGTGGGCGAGAAATAGAGGGCGAGAAACAGAGGGGCTGAAACAGAGGGGCTGAAACAGAGGGCGAGAAACAGAGGGGCTTAAACAGAGGGGGTGAAACAGAGGGGCTGAAACAGAGGGCGAGAAACAGAGGGGCTGAAACTGAGGTCGAGAAACAGAGGGGCTGAAACAGAGGGGCTGAAACAGTGCGGCTGAAACAGAGGGGCTGAAACAGAGGGCGAGAAACAGAGGGGCTGAAAGATAGGGGCTGAAACAGAGGGGCTGAAACAGATGGGCTGAAACTGAGGGGCTGAAACAGAGGAGCTGAAACAGAGGGGCTGAAACAGAGGGGCTGAAACAGAGGGCGAGAAACAGAGGGGCTGGAACAGAGGGGCTGAAACAGAGGGCGAGAAACAGAGGGACTGAAACAGAGGGACTGAAACAGAGGGGCTGAAACAGAGGGCGAGAAACAGAGGGCGAGAAACAGAGGGCGAGAAACAGAGGGCGAGAAACAGAGGGCGAGAAAAAGAGGGCGAGAAACAGAGGGGCTGAAACTGAGGGGCTGAAACAGAGGGGTTGAAACAGTGGGGCTGAAACAGAGGGGACGCAACAGAGGGCGAGAAACAGAGGAGCTGAAACAGAGGGCGAGAAACAGAGGGGCTGAAACAGAGGGCGAAAAACAGAGAGGCTGAAACAGAGGGACTGAAACAGAGGGGCTGAAACAGAGGGGCTGAAACAGAGGGAGAGAATCAGAGGGGCTGAAACAGAGGGGCTGAAACAGAGGGTCTGAAACAGAGGGGCTGCAACAGAGGGCGAGAAACAGAGAGGCTGAAACAGAGGGCGAGAAACAGAGGGGCTGAAACAGAGGGCGAGAAACAGAGGGGCTGAAACAGAGGGGCTGAAACAGAGGGGCTGAAACAGAGGGGCTGAAACAGAGGGCGAGAAACAGAGGGCCAGAAACAGAGAGCGAGAAACAGAGGGCGAGAAACAGAAGGCGAGAAACAGAGGGGCTGAAACAGAGGGGCTGAAACAGAGGGGCTGAAACAGAGGGGCTGAAACAGAGGGCGAGAAACAGAGGGCCAGAAACAGAGAGCGAGAAACAGAGGGCGAGAAACAGAAGGCGAGAAACAGAGGGGCTGAAACAGAGGGGCTGAAACAGAGGGTGAGAAACAGAGGGCGAGAAAGAGAGAGCGAGAAACAGAGGGCGAGAAACAGAGGGCGAGAAACAGAGGGCCAGAAACAGAGGGGCTGAAACAGAGGGGCTGAAAGAGACGGGCTGAAACTGAGGGTCTGAAACAGAGGGCGAGAAACAGAGGGCGAGAAACAGAGGGGCTGAAACAGAGGGGCTGATACAGAGGGGCTGAAACAGAGGGGCTGAAACAGAGGGCGAGAAACAGAGGGGCTGAAACAGAGGGCGAGAAACAGAGGGGCTGAAACAGAGGGGCTGAAACAGAGGGGCTGAAACAGAGGGCGAGAAACAGAGGGGCTGAAACAGAGGGGCTGAAACAGAGGGGCTGAAACAGATGGGCTGAAACTGAGGGGCTGAAACAGAGGAGGTGAAACAGAGGGGCTGAAACAGAGGGCCTGAAACAGAGGGCGAGAAACAGAGGGGCTGAAACAGAAGGGCTGAAACAGAGGGGCTGAAACAGAGGGGCTGAAACAGAGGGGCTGAAACAGAGGGCGAGAAACAGAGGGACTGAAACAGAGGGACTGAAACAGAGGGGCTGAAACAGAGGGCGAGAAACAGAGGGCGAGAAACAGAGGGCGAGAAACAGAGGGCGAGAAACAGAGGGCGAGAAAAAGAGGGCGAGAAACAGAGGGGCTGAAACTGAGGGGCTGAAACAGAGGGGTTGAAACAGAGGGGCTGAAACAGAGGGGACGCAACAGAGGGCGAGAAACAGAGGAGCTGAAACAGAGGGCGAGAAACAGAGGGGCTGAAACAGAGGGCGAAAAACAGAGAGGCTGAAACAGAGGGACTGAAACAGAGGGGCTGAAACAGAGGGAGAGAAACAGAGGGGCTGAAACAGAGGGGCTGAAACAGAGGGGCTGAAACAGAGGGGCTGCAACAGAGGGCGAGAAACAGAGAGGCTGAAACAGAGGGCGAGAAACAGAGGGGCTGAAACAGAGGGCGAGAAACAGAGGGGCTGAAACAGAGGGGCTGAAACAGAGGGGCTGAAACAGAGGGGCTGAAACAGAGGGCGAGAAACAGAGGGGCTGAAACAGAGGAGCTGAAACAGAGGGGCTGAAACCGAGGGGCTGAAACAGAGGGCGATGAACAGAGGGCGAGAAACAGAGAGCGAGAAACAGAGGGCGAGAAACAGAGGGCGTGAAATAGAGGGCGAGAAACAGAGGGGCTGAAACAGAGGGGCTGAAAGAGACGGGCTGAAACAGAGGGGCTGAAACAGAGGGCGAGAAACAGAGGGCGAGAAACAGCGGGGCTGAAACAGAGGGGCAGATACAGAGGGGCTGAAACAGTGGTGCTGAAACAGAGGGCGCCAAACAGAGGGGCTGAAACAGAGGGCCTGAAACAGAGGGCGAGAAACAGAGGGCGAGAAACAGAGGGGCTGAAACAGAGGGGCTGAAACAGAGGGGCTGCAACAGAGGGCGAGAAACAGAGGGGCTGAAACAGATGGCAAGAAACAGAGGGGCTGAAACAGAGGGCGAGAAACAGAGGGGCTGAAACAGAGGGGCTGAAACAGAGGGCGAGAAACAGAGGGGCTTAAACAGAGGGGCTGAAAGAAAGGGTCTGAAACAGAGGGGCTGAAACAGAGGGCGAGAAACAGAGGGGCTGAAACAGAGGTCGATAAACAGAGGGGCTAAAACAGAGGGGCTGAAACAGAGGGGCTGAAACAGAGGGGCTGAAACAGAGGGCGAGAAACAGAGGGGCTGAAACAGAGGGGCTGAAACAGAGGGGCTGAAACAGAGGGGCTGAAACAGAGGGCGAGAAACAGAGGGGCTGAAACAGAGGGGCTGAAACAGAGCGGCTGAAACAGAGGGTGAGAAACAGAGGGGCTGAAACAGGGGGGCTGAAACAGAGGGGCTGAAACAGAGGGGTTGAAACAGAGGGGCTGAAAAAGAGGGGCTGCAACAGAGGGCGAGAAACAGAGGGGCTGAAACAGAGGGCGAGAAACATAGGGGCTGAAACAGAGGGCGAGAAACAGAGGGGCTGAAACAGAGGGGCTGAAACAGAGGGGCTGAAACAGAGGGGCTGAAACAGAGGGCGAGAAACAGAGGGGCTGAAACAGTGGGGCTGAAACAGAGGGGTTGAAACAGAGGGCGAGAAACAGAGGGTGAGAAACAGAGGGGCTGAAACAGAGGGGCTGAAACAGAGGGGCTGCAACAGAGGGCGAGAAACAGAGGGGCTGAAACAGATGGCAAGAAACAGAGGGGCTGAAACAGAGGGCGAGAAAGAGAGGGGCTGAAACAGAGCGGCTGAAACAGAGGGCGAGAAACAGAGGCGCTTAAACAGAGGGGCTGAAACAGAGGGGCTGAAACAGAGGGCGAGAAACAGAGGGGCTGAAACAGAGGTCGAGAAACAGAGGGGCTGAAACAGAGGGGCTGAAACAGAGGGGCTGAAACAGAGGGGCTGAAACAGAGGGCGAGAAACAGAGGGGCTGAAACAGAGGGGCTGAAAAAGAGGGGCTGAAACAGATGGGCTGAAACTGAGGAGCTGAAACAGAGGGGCTGAAACAGAGGGGCTGAAACAGAGGGGCTGAAACAGAGGGCGAGAAACAGAGGGGCTGAAACAGAGGGGCTGAAACAGAGGGGCTGAAACAGAGGGCGAGAAACAGAGGGGCTGAAACAGAGGGGCTGAAACAGAGGGCGAGAAACAGAGGGCGAGAAACAGAGGGCGAGAAACAGAGGGCAGAAACAGAGGGCGAGAAAGAGAGGGCGAGAAACAGAGGGCGAGAAACAGAGGGGCTGAAACAGAGGGGCTGAAACAGAGGGGTTGAAACAGAGGGGCTGAAACAGAGGGGCTGCAACAGAGGGCGAGAAACAGAGGGGCTGAAACAGACGGCGAGAAACAGATGGGCTGAAACAGAGGGCGAGAAACAGAGGGGCTGAAACAGACGGGCTGAAACAGAGGGGCTGAAACAGAGGGCGAGAAACAGAGGGGCTGAAACAGTGAAGCTGAAACAGAGGGGCTGAAACAGAGGGGCTGAAACAGAGGGCGAGAAACAGTGGGCGAGAAACAGAGGGCGAGAAACAGAGGGGCTGAAACAGAGGGGCTGAAACAGAGTGGCTGAAACAGAGGGCGAGAAACAGAGGGCGAGAAACAGAGAGCGAGAAACAGGGCGAAAAACAGAGGGCGTGAAATACAGGGCGAGAAACAGAGGGGCTGAAACAGAGGGGCTGAAAGAGACGGGCTGAAACAGAGGGGCTGAAACAGAGGGCGAGAAACAGAGGGCGAGAAACAGCGGGGCTGAAACAGAGGGGCTGATACAGAGGGGCTGAAAAGGTGGGGCTGAAACAGAGGGCGAGAAACAGAGGGGCTGAAGCAGAGGGCGAGAAACAGAGGGGCTGAAACAGAGGGGCTGATACAGAGGGGCTGAAACAGAGGGGCTGAAACAGAGGGGCTGAAACAGAAGGGCTGAAACATTGGGGCAGAAACAGAGGGGATGAAACAGAGGGGCTGAAACAGAGGGCGAGAAACAGAGGGGCTGAAACAGAGTGCGAGAAACAGATGGTCTGAAACCGAGGGCGAGAAACAGATTGCGAGAAACAGAGGGGCTGAAACAGAGGGGCTGAAACAGAGGGGCTGAAACCGAGGGCGAGAAACAGAGGGGCTGAAACAGAGGGGCGAAAACAGAGGGGCTGAAACAGAGGGGCTGAAACAGAGGGCGAGAAACAGAGGGGCTGCAACAGAGGGGCTGAAACAGAGGGGCTGAAACTGAGGGGCTGAAACAGAGGGCGAGAAACAGAGGGGCTGAAACAGAGGTCGAGAAACAGAGGGGCTGAAACAGAGGGCGAGAAACTGAGGGCGAGAAACAGAGGGGCTGAAACAGAGGGGCTGAAACAGAGGGGCTGAAACAGAGGGTCTGAAACAGAGGGCGAGAAACAGAGGGGCTGAAACAGAGGGGCTGAAACAGAGGGGCTGAAACAGAGGGGCAGAAACAGAGGGCGAGAAACAGAGGGGCTGAAACAGAGGGGCTGAAACAGAGGGGCTGAAACAGAGGGGCTGAAACAGATGGGCTGAAACAGAGGGGCTGAAACAGAGTGGCTGAAACAGTGGGCGAGAAATAGAGGGCGAGAAACAGAGGGGCTGAAACAGAGGGGCTGAAACAGAGGGCGAGAAACAGAGGGGCTTAAACAGAGGGGGTGAAACAGAGGGGCTGAAACAGAGGGCGAGAAACAGAGGGGCTGAAACTGAGGTCGAGAAACAGAGGGGCTGAAACAGAGGGGCTGAAACAGTGGGGCTGAAACAGAGGGGCTGAAACAGAGGGCGAGAAACAGAGGGGCTGAAACATAGGGGCTGAAACAGAGGGGCTGAAACAGATGGGCTGAAACTGAGGGGCTGAAACAGAGGAGCTGAAACAGAGGGGCTGAAACAGAGGGGCTGAAACAGAGGGCGAGAAACAGAGGGGCTGGAACAGAGGGGCTGAAACAGAGGGCGAGAAACAGAGGGACTGAAACAGAGGGACTGAAACAGAGGGGCTGAAACAGAGGGCGAGAAACAGAGGGCGAGAAACAGAGGGCGAGAAACAGAGGGCGAGAAACAGAGGGCGAGAAAAAGAGGGCGAGAAACAGACGGGCTGAAACTGAGGGGCTGAAACAGAGGGGTTGAAACAGAGGGGCTGAAACAGAGGGGACGCAACAGAGGGCGAGAAACAGAGGAGCTGAAACAGAGGGCGAGAAACAGAGGGGCTGAAACAGAGGGCGAAAAACAGAGAGGCTGAAACAGAGGGACTGAAACAGAGGGGCTGAAACAGAGGGGCTGAAACAGAGGGAGAGAAACAGAGGGGCTGAAACAGAGGGGCTGAAACAGAGGGGCTGAAACAGAGGGGCTGCAACAGAGGGCTTGAAACAGAGAGGCTGAAACAGAGGGCGAGAAACAGAGGGGCTTGAAAAGAGGGCGAGAAACAGAGGGGCTGAAACAGAGGGGCTGAAACAGAGGGGCTGAAACAGAGGGGCTGAAACAGAGGGCGAGAAACAGAGGGCCAGAAACAGAGAGCGAGAAACAGAGGGCGAGAAACAGAAGGCGAGAAACAGAGGGGCTGAAACAGAGGGGCTGAAACAGAGGGTGAGAAACAGAGGGCGAGAAAGAGAGAGCGAGAAACAGAGGGCGAGAAACAGAGGGCGAGAAACAGAGGGCCAGAAACAGAGGGGCTGAAACAGAGGGGCTGAAAGAGACGGGCTGAAACTGAGGGTCTGAAACAGAGGGCGAGAAACAGAGGGCGAGAAACAGAGGGGCTGAAACAGAGGGGCTGATACAGAGGGGCTGAAACAGAGGGGCTGAAACAGAGGGCGAGAAACAGAGGGGCTGAAACAGAGGGCGAGAAACAGAGGGGCTGAAACAGAGGGGCTGAAACAGAGGGGCTGAAACAGAGGGGCTGAAACAGAGGGCGAGAAACAGAGGGGCTGAAACAGAGGGGCTGAAACAGAGGGGCTGAAACAGATGGGCTGAAACTGAGGGGCTGAAACAGAGGAGCTGAAACAGAGGGGCTGAAACAGAGGGCCTGAAACAGAGGGCGAGAAACAGAGGGGCTGAAACAGAAGGGCTGAAACAGAGGGGCTGAAACAGAGGGGCTGAAACAGAGGGGCTGAAACAGAGGGCAAGAAACAGAGGGGCTGAAACAGAGGGGCTGAAACAGAGGGGCTGAAACAGAGGGGCTGAAACAGAGGGCGAGAAACAGAGGGGCTGAAACAGAGGGGCTGAAACAGAGGGGTTGAAACAGAGGGCGAGAAACAGAGGGCGAGAAACAGAGGGGCTGAAACAGAGGGGCTGAAACAGAGGGGCTGCAACAGAGGGCGAGAAACAGAGGGGCTGAAACAGATGGCAAGAAACAGAGGGGCTGAAACAGAGGGCGAGAAAGAGAGGGGCTGAAACAGAGCGGCTGAAACAGAGGGCGAGAAACAGAGGCGCTTAAACAGAGGGGCTGAAACAGAGGGGCTGAAACAGAGGGCGAGAAACAGAGGGGCTGAAACAGAGGTCGAGAAACAGAGGGGCTGAAACAGAGGGGCTGAAACAGAGGGGCTGAAATAGAGGGGCTGAAACAGAGGGCGAGAAACAGAGGGGCTGAAACAGAGGGGCTGAAACAGAGGGGCTGAAACAGATGGGCTGAAACTGAGGAGCTGAAACAGAGGGGCTGAAACAGAGGGGCTGAAACAGAGGGGCTGAAACAGAGGGCGAGAAACAGAGGGGCTGAAACAGAGGGCGAGAAACAGAGGGCGAGAAACAGCGGGGCTGAAACAGAGGGGCAGATACAGAGGGGCTGAAACAGTGGTGCTGAAACAGAGGGCGCCAAACAGAGGGGCTGAAACAGAGGGCCTGAAACAGAGGGCGAGAAACAGAGGGCGAGAAACAGAGGGGCTGAAACAGAGGGGCTGAAACAGAGGGGCTGCAACAGAGGGCGAGAAACAGAGGGGCTGAAACAGATGGCAAGAAACAGAGGGGCTGAAACAGAGGGCGAGAAACAGAGGGGCTGAAACAGAGGGGCTGAAACAGAGGGCGAGAAACAGAGGGGCTTAAACAGAGGGGCTGAAAGAAAGGGTCTGAAACAGAGGGGCTGAAACAGAGGGCGAGAAACAGAGGGGCTGAAACAGAGGTCGATAAACAGAGGGGCTAAAACAGAGGGGCTGAAACAGAGGGGCTGAAACAGAGGGGCTGAAACAGAGGGCGAGAAACAGAGGGGCTGAAACAGAGGGGCTGAAACAGAGGGGCTGAAACAGAGGGGCTGAAACAGAGGGCGAGAAACAGAGGGGCTGAAACAGAGGGGCTGAAACAGAGCGGCTGAAACAGAGGGTGAGAAACAGAGGGGCTGAAACAGGGGGGCTGAAACAGAGGGGCTGAAACAGAGGGGTTGAAACAGAGGGGCTGAAAAAGAGGGGCTGCAACAGAGGGCGAGAAACAGAGGGGCTGAAACAGAGGGCGAGAAACATAGGGGCTGAAACAGAGGGCGTGAAACAGAGGGGCTGAAACAGAGGGGCTGAAACAGAGGGGCTGAAACAGAGGGGCTGAAACAGAGGGCGAGAAACAGAGGGGCTGAAACAGAGGGGCTGAAACAGAGGGGTTGAAACAGAGGGCGAGAAACAGAGGGTGAGAAACAGAGGGGCTGAAACAGAGGGGCTGAAACAGAGGGGCTGCAACAGAGGGCGAGAAACAGAGGGGCTGAAACAGATGGCAAGAAACAGAGGGGCTTTAACAGAGGGCGAGAAAGAGAGGGGCTGAAACAGAGCGGCTGAAACAGAGGGCGAGAAACAGAGGCGCTTAAACAGAGGGGCTGAAACAGAGGGGCTGAAACAGAGGGCGAGAAACAGAGGGGCTGAAACAGAGGTCGAGAAACAGAGGGGCTGAAACAGAGGGGCTGAAACAGAGGGGCTGAAACAGAGGGGCTGAAACAGAGGGCGAGAAACAGAGGGGCTGAAACAGAGGGGCTGAAAAAGAGGGGCTGAAACAGATGGGCTGAAACTGAGGAGCTGAAACAGAGGGGCTGAAACAGAGGGGCTGAAACAGAGGGGCTGAAACAGAGGGCGAGAAACAGAGGGGCTGAAACAGAGGGGCTGAAACAGAGGGGCTGAAACAGAGGGCGAGAAACAGAGGGGCTGAAACAGAGGGGCTGAAACAGAGGGCGAGAAACAGAGGGCGAGAAACAGAGGGCGAGAAACAGAGGGCAGAAACAGAGGGCGAGAAAGAGAGGGCGAGAAACAGAGGGCGAGAAACAGAGGGGCTGAAACAGAGGGGCTGAAACAGAGGGGTTGAAACAGAGGGGCTGAAACAGAGGGGCTGCAACAGAGGGCGAGAAACAGAGGGGCTGAAACAGACGGCGAGAAACAGATGGGCTGAAACAGAGGGCGAGAAACAGAGGGGCTGAAACAGACGGGCTGAAACAGAGGGGCTGAAACAGAGGGCGAGAAACAGAGGGGCTGTAACAGTGAAGCTGAAACAGAGGGGCTGAAACAGAGGGGCTGAAACAGAGGGCGAGAAACAGTGGGCGAGAAACAGAGGGCGAGAAACAGAGGGGCTGAAACAGAGGGGCTGAAACAGAGTGGCTGAAACAGAGGGCGAGAAACAGAGGGCGAGAAACAGAGAGCGAGAAACAGGGCGAAAAACAGAGGGCGTGAAATACAGGGCGAGAAACAGAGGGGCTGAAACAGAGGGGCTGAAAGAGACGGGCTGAAACAGAGGGGCTGAAACAGAGGGCGAGAAACAGAGGGCGAGAAACAGCGGGGCTGAAACAGAGGGGCTGATACAGAGGGGCTGAAAAGGTGGGGCTGAAACAGAGGGCGAGAAACAGAGGGGCTGAAGCAGAGGGCGAGAAACAGAGGGGCTGAAACAGAGGGGCTGATACAGAGGGGCTGAAACAGAGGGGCTGAAACAGAGGGGCTGAAACAGAAGGGCTGAAACATTGGGGCAGAAACAGAGGGGATGAAACAGAGGGGCTGAAACAGAGGGCGAGAAACAGAGGGGCTGAAACAGAGTGCGAGAAACAGATGGTCTGAAACCGAGGGCGAGAAACAGATTGCGAGAAACAGAGGGGCTGAAACAGAGGGGCTGAAACAGAGGGGCTGAAACAGAGGGCGAGAAACAGAGGGGCTGAAACAGAGGGGCGAAAACAGAGGGGCTGAAACAGAGGGGCTGAAACAGAGGGCGAGAAACAGAGGGGCTGCAACAGAGGGGCTGAAACAGAGGGGCTGAAACTGAGGGGCTGAAACAGAGGGCGAGAAACAGAGGGGCTGAAACAGAGGTCGAGAAACAGAGGGGCTGAAACAGAGGGCGAGAAACTGAGGGCGAGAAACAGAGGGGCTGAAACAGAGGGGCTGAAACAGAGGGGCTGAAACAGAGGGTCTGAAACAGAGGGCGAGAAACAGAGGGGCTGAAACAGAGGGGCTGAAACAGAGGGGCTGAAACAGAGGGGCAGAAACAGAGGGCGAGAAACAGAGGGGCTGAAACAGAGGGGCTGAAACAGAGGGGGTGAAACAGAGGGGCTGAAACAGATGGGCTGAAACAGAGGGGCTGAAACAGAGTGGCTGAAACAGTGGGCGAGAAATAGAGGGCGAGAAACAGAGGGGCTGAAACAGAGGGGCTGAAACAGAGGGCGAGAAACAGAGGGGCTTAAACAGAGGGGGTGAAACAGAGGGGCTGAAACAGAGGGCGAGAAACAGAGGGGCTGAAACTGAGGTCGAGAAACAGAGGGGCTGAAACAGAGGGGCTGAAACAGTGGGGCTGAAACAGAGGGGCTGAAACACAGGGCGAGAAACAGAGGGGCTGAAACATAGGGGCTGAAACAGAGGGGCTGAAACAGATGGGCTGAAACTGAGGGGCTGAAACAGAGGAGCTGAAACAGAGGGGCTGAAACAGAGGGGCTGAAACAGAGGGCGAGAAACAGAGGGGCTGGAACAGAGGGGCTGAAACAGAGGGCGAGAAACAGAGGGACTGAAACAGAGGGACTGAAACAGAGGGGCTGAAACAGAGGGCGAGAAACAGAGGGCGAGAAACAGAGGGCGAGAAACAGAGGGCGAGAAACAGAGGGCGAGAAAAAGAGGGCGAGAAACAGAGGGGCTGAAACTGAGGGGCTGAAACAGAGGGGTTGAAACAGAGGGGCTGAAACAGAGGGGACGCAACAGAGGGCGAGAAACAGAGGAGCTGAAACAGAGGGCGAGAAACAGAGGGGCTGAAACAGAGGGCGAAAAACAGAGAGGCTGAAACAGAGGGACTGAAACAGAGGGGCTGAAACAGAGGGGCTGAAACAGAGGGAGAGAAACAGAGGGGCTGAAACAGAGGGGCTGAAACAGAGGGGCTGAAACAGAGGGGCTGCAACAGAGGGCGAGAAACAGAGAGGCTGAAACAGAGGGCGAGAAACAGAGGGGCTGAAAAAGAGGGCGAGAAACAGAGGGGCTGAAACAGAGGGGCTGAAACAGAGGGGCTGAAACAGAGGGGCTGAAACAGAGGGCGAGAAACAGAGGGCCAGAAACAGAGAGCGAGAAACAGAGGGCGAAAAACAGAAGGCGAGAAACAGA
Organism: Stegostoma tigrinum; assembly: GCF_030684315.1. NCBI lineage: Eukaryota > Metazoa > Chordata > Chondrichthyes > Orectolobiformes > Stegostomatidae > Stegostoma > Stegostoma tigrinum. Next base: position 158,309 of record NW_026728193.1, on the reverse strand, counting down.
GGGGCTGAAACAGAGGGGCTGAAACAGAGGGTGAGAAACAGAGGGCGAGAAAGAGAGAGCGAGAAACAGAGGGCGAGAAACAGAGGGCGAGAAACAGAGGGCCAGAAACAGAGGGGCTGAAACAGAGGGGCTGAAAGAGACGGGCTGAAACTGAGGGTCTGAAACAGAGGGCGAGAAACAGAGGGCGAGAAACAGAGGGGCTGAAACAGAGGGGCTGATACAGAGGGGCTGAAACAGAGGGGCTGAAACAGAGGGCGAGAAACAGAGGGGCTGAAACAGAGGGCGAGAAACAGAGGGGCTGAAACAGAGGGGCTGAAACAGAGGGGCTGAAACAGAGGGGCTGAAACAGAGGGCGAGAAACAGATGGGCTGAAACAGAGGGGCTGAAACAGAGGGGCTGAAACAGATGGGCTGAAACTGAGGGGCTGAAACAGAGGAGCTGAAACAGAGGGGCTGAAACAGAGGGCCTGAAACAGAGGGCGAGAAACAGAGGGGCTGAAACAGAAGGGCTGAAACAGAGGGGCTGAAACAGAGGGGCTGAAACAGAGGGGCTGAAACAGAGGGCGAGAAACAGAGGGGCTGAAACAGAGGGGCTGAAACAGAGGGGCTGAAACAGAGGGGCTGAAACAGAGGGCGAGAAACAGAGGGGCTGAAACAGAGGGGCTGAAACAGAGGGGTTGAAACAGAGGGCGAGAAACAGAGGGCGAGAAACAGAGGGGCTGAAACAGAGGGGCTGAAACAGAGGGGCTGCAACAGAGGGCGAGAAACAGAGGGGCTGAAACAGATGGCAAGAAACAGAGGGGCTGAAACAGAGGGCGAGAAAGAGAGGGGCTGAAACAGAGCGGCTGAAACAGAGGGCGAGAAACAGAGGCGCTTAAACAGAGGGGCTGAAACAGAGGGGCTGAAACAGAGGGCGAGAAACAGAGGGGCTGAAACAGAGGTCGAGAAACAGAGGGGCTGAAACAGAGGGGCTGAAACAGAGGGGCTGAAATAGAGGGGCTGAAACAGAGGGCGAGAAACAGAGGGGCTGAAACAGAGGGGCTGAAACAGAGGGGCTGAAACAGATGGGCTGAAACTGAGGAGCTGAAACAGAGGGGCTGAAACAGAGGGGCTGAAACAGAGGGGCTGAAACAGAGGGCGAGAAACAGAGGGGCTGAAACAGAGGGGCTGAAACAGAGGGGCTGAAACAGAGGGCGAGAAACAGAGGGGCTGAAACAGAGGGGCTGAAACAGAGGGCGAGAAACAGAGGGCGAGAAACAGAGGGCGACAAAAGAAGGCAGAAACAGAGGGCGAGAAAGAGAGGGCGAGAAACAGAGGGCGAGAAACAGAGGGGCTGAAACAGAGGGGCTGAAACAGAGGGGTTGAAACAGAGGGGCTGAAACAGCGGGGCTGCAACAGAGGGCGAGAAACAGAGGGGCTGAAACAGACGGCGAGAAACAGATGGGCTGAAACAGAGGGCGAGAAACAGAGGGGCTGAAACAGTGAAGCTGAAACAGAGGGGCTGAAACAGAGGGGCTGAAACAGAGGGCGAGAAACAGTGGGCGAGAAACAGAGGGCGAGAAACAGAGGGGCTGAAACAGAGGGGCTGAAACAGAGTGGCTGAAACAGAGGGCGAGAAACAGAGGGCGAGAAACAGAGAGCGAGAAACAGGGCGAAAAACAGAGGGCGTGAAATAGAGGGCGAGAAACAGAGGGGCTGAAACAGAGGGGCTGAAAGAGACGGGCTGAAACAGAGGGGCTGAAACAGAGGGCGAGAAACAGAGGGCGAGAAACAGCGGGGCTGAAACAGAGGGGCTGATACAGAGGGGCTGAAACAGTGGGGCTGAAACAGAGGGCGAGAAACAGAGGGGCTGAAGCAGAGGGCGAGAAACAGAGGGGCTGAAACAGAGGGGCTGATACAGAGGGGCTGAAACAGAGGGGCTGAAACAGAGGGGCTGAAACAGAAGGGCTGAAACATTGGGGCAGAAACAGAGGGGCTGAAACAGAGGGGCTGAAACAGAGGGCGAGAAACAGAGGGGCTGAAACAGAGTGCGAGAAACAGAGGGTCTGAAACCGAGGGCGAGAAACAGATTGCGAGAAACAGAGGGGCTGAAACAGAGGGGCTGAAACAGAGGGGCTGAAACAGAGGGCGAGAAACAGAGGGGCTGAAACAGAGGGGCGAAAACAAAGGGGCTGGAACAGAGGGGCTGAAACAGAGGGCGAGAAACAGAGGGACTGAAACAGAGGGACTGAAACAGAGGGGCTGAAACAGAGGGCGAGAAACAGAGGGCGAGAAACAGAGGGCGAGAAACAGAGGGCGAGAAACAGAGGGCGAGAAAAAGAGGGCGAGAAACAGAGGGGCTGAAACTGAGGGCGAGAAACAGAGGGGTTGAAACAGAGGGGCTGAAACAGAGGGGACGCAACAGAGGGCGAGAAACAGAGGAGCTGAAACAGAGGGCGAGAAACAGAGGGGCTGAAACAGAGGGCGAGAAACAGAGAGGCTGAAACAGAGGGACTGAAACAGAGGGGCTGAAACAGAGGGGCTGAAACAGAGGGAGAGAAACAGAGGGGCTGAAACAGAGGGGCTGAAACAGAGGGGCTGAAACAGAGGGGCTGCAACAGAGGGCGAGAAACAGAGAGGCTGAAACAGAGGGCGAGAAACAGAGGGGCTGAAACAGAGGGCGAGAAACAGAGGGGCTGAAACAGAGGGGCTGAAACAGAGGGGCTGAAACAGAGGGGCTGAAACAGAGGGCGAGAAACAGAGGGCCAGAAACAGAGAGCGAGAAACAGAGGGCGAGAAACAGAAGGCGAGAAACAGAGGGGCTGAAACAGAGGGGCTGAAACAGAGGGTGAGAAACAGAGGGCGAGAAAGAGAGAGCGAGAAACAGAGGGCGAGAAACAGAGGGCGAGAAACAGAGGGCCAGAAACAGAGGGGCTGAAACAGAGGGGCAGAAAGAGACGGGCTGAAACTGAGGGTCTGAAACAGAGGGCGAGAAACAGAGGGCGAGAAACAGAGGGGCTGAAACAGAGGGGCTGATACAGAGGGGCTGAAACAGAGGGGCTGAAACAGAGGGCGAGAAACAGAGGGGCTGAAACAGAGGGCGAGAAACAGAGGGGCTGAAACAGAGGGGCTGAAACAGAGGGGCTGAAACAGAGGGGCTGAAACAGAGGGCGAGAAACAGAGGGGCTGAAACAGAGGGGCTGAAAGAGAGGGGCTGAAACAGATGGGCTGAAACTGAGGGGCTGAAACAGAGGAGCTGAAACAGAGGGGCTGAAACAGAGGGCCTGAAACAGAGGGCGAGAAACAGAGGGGCTGAAACAGAAGGGCTGAAACAGAGGGACTGAAACAGAGGGGCTGAAACAGATGGCGAGAAACAGAGGGTGAGAAACAGAGAGCGAGAAACAGAGGGCGAGAAACAGAGGGGCTGAAACAGAGGGCGAGAAACAGAGGGGCTGAAACAGAGGGGCTGAAAGAGACGGGCTGAAACAGAGGGGCTGAAACAGAGGGCGAGAAACAGAGGGCGAGAAACAGCGGGGCTGAAACAGAGCGGCTGATACAGAGGGGCTGAAACAGTGGGGCTGAAACAGAGGGCGAGAAACAGAGGGGCTGAAACAGAGGGGCTGAAACAGAGGGCGAGAAACAGAGGGGCTTAAACAGAGGGGCTGAAAGAAAGGGTCTGAAACAGAGGGGCTGAAACAGAGGGCGAGAAACAGAGGGGCTGAAACAGAGGTCGATAAACAGAGGGGCTAAAACAGAGGGGCTGAAACAGAGGGGCTGAAACAGAGGGGCTGAAACAGAGGGCGAGAAACAGAGGGGCTGAAACAGAGGGGCTGAAACAGAGGGGCTGAAACAGAGGGGCTGAAACAGAGGGCGAGAAACAGAGGGGCTGAAACAGAGGGGCTGAAACAGAGCGGCTGAAACAGAGGGTGAGAAACAGAGGGGCTGAAACAGGGGGGCTGAAACAGAGGGGCTGAAACAGAGGGGTTGAAACAGAGGGGCTGAAAAAGAGGGGCTGCAACAGAGGGCGAGAAACAGAGGGGCTGAAACAGAGGGCGAGAAACATAGGGGCTGAAACAGAGGGCGAGAAACAGAGGGGCTGAAACAGAGGGGCTGAAACAGAGGGGCTGAAACAGAGGGGCTGAAACAGAGGGCGAGAAACAGAGGGGCTGAAACAGAGGGGCTGAAACAGAGGGGTTGAAACAGAGGGCGAGAAACAGAGGGTGAGAAACAGAGGGGCTGAAACAGAGGCGCTGAAACAGAGGGGCTGCAACAGAGGGCGAGAAACAGAGGGGCTGAAACAGATGGCAAGAAACAGAGGGGCTGAAACAGAGGGCGAGAAAGAGAGGGGCTGAAACAGAGCGGCTGAAACAGAGGGCGAGAAACAGAGGCGCTTAAACAGAGGGGCTGAAACAGAGGGGCTGAAACAGAGGGCGAGAAACAGAGGGGCTGAAACAGAGGTCGAGAAACAGAGGGGCTGAAACAGAGGGGCTGAAACAGAGGGGCTGAAACAGAGGGCGAGAAACAGAGGGGCTGAAACAGAGGGGCTGAAAAAGAGGGGCTGAAACAGATGGGCTGAAACTGAGGAGCTGAAACAGAGGGGCTGAAACAGAGGGGCTGAAACAGAGGGGCTGAAACAGAGGGCGAGAAACAGAGGGGCTGAAACAGAGGGGCTGAAACAGAGGGGCTGAAACAGAGGGCGAGAAACAGAGGGGCTGAAACAGAGGGGCTGAAACAGAGGGCGAGAAACAGAGGGCGAGAAACAGAGGGCGAGAAACAGAGGGCAGAAACAGAGGGCGAGAAAGAGAGGGCGAGAAACAGAGGGCGAGAAACAGAGGGGCTGAAACAGAGGGGCTGAAACAGAGGGGTTGAAACAGAGGGGCTGAAACAGAGGGGCTGCAACAGAGGGCGAGAAACAGAGGGGCTGAAACAGACGGCGAGAAACAGATGGGCTGAAACAGAGGGCGAGAAACAGAGGGGCTGAAACAGACGGGCTGAAACAGAGGGGCTGAAACAGAGGGCGAGAAACAGAGGGGCTGAAACAGTGAAGCTGAAACAGAGGGGCTGAAACAGAGGGGCTGAAACAGAGGGCGAGAAACAGAGGGGCTGAAACAGAGGGGCTGAAACAGAGTGGCTGAAACAGAGGGCGAGAAACAGAGGGCGAGAAACAGAGAGCGAGAAACAGGGCGAAAAACAGAGGGCGTGAAATACAGGGCGAGAAACAGAGGGGCTGAAACAGAGGGGCTGAAAGAGACGGGCTGAAACAGAGGGGCTGAAACAGAGGGCGAGAAACAGAGGGCGAGAAACAGCGGGGCTGAAACAGAGGGGCTGATACAGAGGGGCTGAAAAGGTGGGGCTGAAACAGAGGGCGAGAAACAGAGGGGCTGAAGCAGAGGGCGAGAAACAGAGGGGCTGAAACAGAGGGGCTGATACAGAGGGGCTGAAACAGAGGGGCTGAAACAGAGGGGCTGAAACAGAAGGGCTGAAACATTGGGGCAGAAACAGAGGGGATGAAACAGAGGGGCTGAAACAGAGGGCGAGAAACAGAGGGGCTGAAACAGAGTGCGAGAAACAGATGGTCTGAAACCGAGGGCGAGAAACAGATTGCGAGAAACAGAGGGGCTGAAACAGAGGGGCTGAAACAGAGGGGCTGAAACAGAGGGCGAGAAACAGAGGGGCTGAAACAGAGGGGCGAAAACAGAGGGGCTGAAACAGAGGGGCTGAAACAGAGGGCGAGAAACAGAGGGGCTGCAACAGAGGGGCTGAAACAGAGGGGCTGAAACTGAGGGGCTGAAACAGAGGGCGAGAAACAGAGGGGCTGAAACAGAGGTCGAGAAACAGAGGGGCTGAAACAGAGGGCGAGAAACTGAGGGCGAGAAACAGAGGGGCTGAAACAGAGGGGCTGAAACAGAGGGGCTGAAACAGAGGGTCTGAAACAGAGGGCGAGAAACAGAGGGGCTGAAACAGAGGGGCTGAAACAGAGGGGCTGAAACAGAGGGGCAGAAACAGAGGGCGAGAAACAGAGGGGCTGAAACAGAGGGGCTGAAACAGAGGGGCTGAAACAGAGGGGCTGAAACAGATGGGCTGAAACAGAGGGGCTGAAACAGAGTGGCTGAAACAGTGGGCGAGAAATAGAGGGCGAGAAACAGAGGGGCTGAAACAGAGGGGCTGAAACAGAGGGCGAGAAACAGAGGGGCTTAAACAGAGGGGGTGAAACAGAGGGGCTGAAACAGAGGGCGAGAAACAGAGGGGCTGAAACTGAGGTCGAGAAACAGAGGGGCTGAAACAGAGGGGCTGAAACAGTGGGGCTGAAACAGAGGGGCTGAAACAGAGGGCGAGAAACAGAGGGGCTGAAACATAGGGGCTGAAACAGAGGGGCTGAAACAGATGGGCTGAAACTGAGGGGCTGAAACAGAGGAGCTGAAACAGAGGGGCTGAAACAGAGGGGCTGAAACAGAGGGCGAGAAACAGAGGGGCTGGAACAGAGGGGCTGAAACAGAGGGCGAGAAACAGAGGGACTGAAACAGAGGGACTGAAACAGAGGGGCTGAAACAGAGGGCGAGAAACAGAGGGCGAGAAACAGAGGGCGAGAAACAGAGGGCGAGAAACAGAGGGCGAGAAAAAGAGGGGCTGAAACTGAGGGGCTGAAACAGAGGGGTTGAAACAGAGGGGCTGAAACAGAGGGGACGCAACAGAGGGCGAGAAACAGAGGAGCTGAAACAGAGGGCGAGAAACAGAGGGGCTGAAACAGAGGGCGAAAAACAGAGAGGCTGAAACAGAGGGACTGAAACAGAGGGGCTGAAACAGAGGGGCTGAAACAGAGGGAGAGAAACAGAGGGGCTGAAACAGAGGGGCTGAAACAGAGGGGCTGAAACAGAGGGGCTGCAACAGAGGGCGAGAAACAGAGAGGCTGAAACAGAGGGCGAGAAACAGAGGGGCTGAAAAAGAGGGCGAGAAACAGAGGGGCTGAAACAGAGGGGCTGAAACAGAGGGGCTGAAACAGAGGGGCTGAAACAGAGGGCGAGAAACAGAGGGCCAGAAACAGAGAGCGAGAAACAGAGGGCGAGAAACAGAAGGCGAGAAACAGAGGGGCTGAAACAGAGGGGCTGAAACAGAGGGTGAGAAACAGAGGGTGAGAAAGAGAGAGCGAGAAACAGAGGGCGAGAAACAGAGGGCGAGAAACAGAGGGCCAGAAACAGAGGGGCTGAAACAGAGGGGCTGAAAGAGACGGGCTGAAACTGAGGGTCTGAAACAGAGGGCGAGAAACAGAGGGCGAGAAACAGAGGGGCTGAAACAGAGGGGCTGATACAGAGGGGCTGAAACAGAGGGGCTGAAACAGAGGGCGAGAAACATAGGGGCTGAAACAGAGGGCGAGAAACAGAGGGGCTGAAACAGAGGGGCTGAAACAGAGGGGCTGAAACAGAGGGGCTGAAACAGAGGGCGAGAAACAGAGGGGCTGAAACAGAGGGGCTGAAACAGAGGGGCTGAAACAGATGGGCTGAAACTGAGGGGCTGAAACAGAGGAGCTGAAACAGAGGGGCTGAAACAGAGTGCCTGAAACAGAGGGCGAGAAACAGAGGGGCTGAAACAGAAGGGCTGAAACAGAGGGGCTGAAACAGAGGGGCTGAAACAGAGGGGCTGAAACAGAGGGCGAGAAACAGAGGGGCTGAAACAGAGGGGCTGAAACAGAGGGGCTGAAACAGAGGGGCTGAAACAGAGGGCGAGAAACAGAGGGGCTGAAACAGAGGGGCTGAAACAGAGGGGTTGAAACAGAGGGCGAGAAACAGAGGGCGAGAAACAGAGGGGCTGAAACAGAGGGGCTGAAACAGAGGGGCTGCAACAGAGGGCGAGAAACAGAGGGGCTGAAACAGATGGCAAGAAACAGAGGGGCTGAAACAGAGGGCGAGAAAGAGAGGGGCTGAAACAGAGCGGCTGAAACAGAGGGCGAGAAACAGAGGAGCTTAAACAGAGGGGCTGAAACAGAGGGGCTGAAACAGAGGGCGAGAAACAGAGGGGCTGAAACAGAGGTCGAGAAACAGAGGGGCTGAAACAGAGGGGCTGAAACAGAGGGGCTGAAATAGAGGGGCTGAAACAGAGGGCGAGAAACAGAGGGGCTGAAACAGAGGGGCTGAAACAGAGGGGCTGAAACAGATGGGCTGAAACTGAGGAGCTGAAACAGAGGGGCTGAAACAGAGGGGCTGAAACAGAGGGGCTGAAACAGAGGGCGAGAAACAGAGGGGCTGAAACAGAGGGGCTGAAACAGAGGGGCTGAAACAGAGGGCGAGAAACAGAGGGGCTGAAACAGAGGGGCTGAAACAGAGGGCGAGAAACAGAGGGCGAGAAACAGAGGGCGACAAAAGAGGGCAGAAACAGAGGGCGAGAAAGAGAGGGCGAGAAACAGAGGGCGAGAAACAGAGGGGCTGAAACAGAGGGGCTGAAACAGAGGGGTTGAAACAGAGGGGCTGAAACAGAGGGGCTGCAACAGAGGGCGAGAAACAGAGGGGCTGAAACAGACGGCGAGAAACAGATGGGCTGAAACAGAGGGCGAGAAACAGAGGGGCTGAAACAGTGAAGCTGAAACAGAGGGGCTGAAACAGAGGGGCTGAAACAGAGGGCGAGAAACAGTGGGCGAGAAACAGAGGGCGAGAAACAGAGGGGCTGAAACAGAGGGGCTGAAACAGAGTGGCTGAAACAGAGGGCGAGAAACAGAGGGCGAGAAACAGAGAGCGAGAAACAGGGCGAAAAACAGAGGGCGTGAAATAGAGGGCGAGAAACAGAGGGGCTGAAACAGAGGGGCTGAAAGAGACGGGCTGAAACAGAGGGTCTGAAACAGAGGCCGAGAAACAGAGGGCGAGAAACAGCGGGGCTGAAACAGAGGGGCTGATACAGAGGGGCTGAAACAGTGGGGCTGAAACAGAGGGCGAGAAACAGAGGGGCTGAAGCAGAGGGCGAGAAACACAGGGGCTGAAACAGAGGGGCTGATACAGAGGGGCTGAAACAGAGGGGCTGAAACAGAGGGGCTGAAACAGAAGGGCTGAAACATTGGGGCAGAAACAGAGGGGCTGAAACAGAGGGGCTGAAACAGAGGGCGAGAAACAGAGGGGCTGAAACAGAGTGCGAGAAACAGAGGGTCTGAAACCGAGGGCGAGAAACAGATTGCGAGAAACAGAGGGGCTGAAACAGAGGGGCTGAAACAGAGGGGCTGAAACAGAGGGCGAGAAACAGAGGGGTTGAAACAGAGGGGCGAAAACAGAGGGGCTGGAACAGAGGGGCTGAAACAGAGGGCGAGAAACAGAGGGACTGAAACAGAGGGACTGAAACAGAGGGGCTGAAACAGAGGGCGAGAAACAGAGGGCGAGAAACAGAGGGCGAGAAACAGAGGGCGAGAAACAGAGGGCGAGAAAAAGAGGGCGAGAAACAGAGGGGCTGAAACTGAGGGCGAGAAACAGAGGGGTTGAAACAGAGGGGCTGAAACAGAGGGGACGCAACAGAGGGCGAGAAACAGCGGGGCTGAAACAGAGGGGCTGATACAGAGGGGCTGAAACAGTGGGGCTGAAACAGAGGGCGAGAAACAGAGGGGCTGAAGCAGAGGGCGAGAAACAGAGGGGCTGAAACAGAGGGGCTGATACAGAGGGGCTGAAACAGAGGGGCTGAAACAGAGGGGCTGAAACAGAAGGGCTGAAACATTGGGGCAGAAACAGAGGGGCTGAAACAGAGGGGCTGAAACAGAGGGCGAGAAACAGAGGGGCTGAAACAGAGTGCGAGAAACAGAGGGTCTGAAACCGAGGGCGAGAAACAGATTGCGAGAAACAGAGGGGCTGAAACAGAGGGGCTGAAACAGAGGGGCTGAAACAGAGGGCGAGAAACAGAGGGGCTGAAACAGAGGGGCGAAAACAGAGGGGCTGGAACAGAGGGGCTGAAACAGAGGGCGAGAAACAGAGGGACTGAAACAGAGGGACTGAAACAGAGGGGCTGAAACAGAGGGCGAGAAACAGAGGGCGAGAAACAGAGGGCGAGAAACAGAGGGCGAGAAACAGAGGGCGAGAAAAAGAGGGCGAGAAACAGAGGGGCTGAAACTGAGGGCGAGAAACAGAGGGGTTGAAACAGAGGGGCTGAAACAGAGGGGACGCAACAGAGGGCGAGAAACAGAGGAGCTGAAACAGAGGGCGAGAAACAGAGGGGCTGAAACAGAGGGCGAGAAACAGAGAGGCTGAAACAGAGGGACTGAAACAGAGGGGCTGAAACAGAGGGGCTGAAACAGAGGGAGAGAAACAGAGGGGCTGAAACAGAGGGGCTGAAACAGAGGGGCTGAAACAGAGGGGCTGCAACAGAGGGCGAGAAACAGAGAGGCTGAAACAGAGGGCGAGAAACAGAGGGGCTGAAACAGAGGGCGAGAAACAGAGGGGCTGAAACAGAGGGGCTGAAACAGAGGGGCTGAAACAGAGGGGCTGAAACAGAGGGCGAGAAACAGAGGGCCAGAAACAGAGAGCGAGAAACAGAGGGCGAGAAACAGAAGGCGAGAAACAGAGGGGCTGAAACAGAGGGGCTGAAACAGAGGGTGAGAAACAGAGGGCGAGAAAGAGAGAGCGAGAAACAGAGGGCGAAAAACAGAGGGCGAGAAACAGAGGGCCAGAAACAGAGGGGCTGAAACAGAGGGGCAGAAAGAGACGGGCTGAAACTGAGGGTCTGAAACAGAGGGCGAGAAACAGAGGGCGAGAAACAGAGGGGCTGAAACAGAGGGGCTGATACAGAGGGGCTGAAACAGAGGGGCTGAAACAGAGGGCGAGAAACAGAGGGGCTGAAACAGAGGGCGAGAAACAGAGGGGCTGAAACAGAGGGGCTGAAACAGAGGGGCTGAAACAGAGGGGCTGAAACAGAGGGCGAGAAACAGAGGGGCTGAAACAGAGGGGCTGAAAGAGAGGGGCTGAAACAGATGGGCTGAAACTGAGGGGCTGAAACAGAGGAGCTGAAACAGAGGGGCTGAAACAGAGGGCCTGAAACAGAGGGCGAGAAACAGAGGGGCTGAAACAGAAGGGCTGAAACAGAGGGGCTGAAACAGAGGGGCTGAAACAGATGGCGAGAAACAGAGGGTGAGAAACAGAGAGCGAGAAACAGAGGGCGAGAAACAGAGGGGCTGAAACAGAGGGCGAGAAACAGAGGGGCTGAAACAGAGGGGCTGAAAGAGACGGGCTGAAACAGAGGGGCTGAAACAGAGGGCGAGAAACAGAGGGCGAGAAACAGCGGGGCTGAAACAGAGCGGCTGATACAGAGGGGCTGAAACAGTGGGGCTGAAACAGAGGGCGAGAAACAGAGGGGCTGAAACAGAGGGTGAGAAACAGCGGGGCTGAAACAGAGGGGCTGAAACAGAGGGGCTGAAACAGAGGGGCTGAAACAGAGGGCGAGAAACAGAGGGCCAGAAACAGAGAGCGAGAAACAGAGGGCGAGAAACAGAAGGCGAGAAACAGAGGGGCTGAAACAGAGGGGCTAAAACAGAGGGTGAGAAACAGAGGGCGAGAAACAGAGAGCGAGAAACAGAGGGCGAGAAACAGAGGGCGAGAAACAGAGGGCCAGAAACAGAGGGGCTGAAACAGAGGGGCTGAATGAGACGGGCTGAAACAGAGGGTCTGAATCAGAGGGCGAGAAACAGAGGGCGAGAAACAGAGTGGCTGAAACAGAGGGGCTGATACAGAGGGGCTGAAACAGAGGGGCTGAAACAGAGGGCGAGAAACAGAGGGGCTGAAACAGAGGGCGAGAAACAGAGGGGCTGAAACAGAGGGGCTGAAACAGAGGGGCTGAAACAGAGGGGCTGAAACAGAGGGCGAGAAACAGAGGGGCTGAAACAGAGGGGCTGAAACAGAGGGGCTGAAACAGATGGGCTGAAACTGAGGGGCTGAAACAGAGGAGCTGAAACAGAGGGGCTGAAACAGAGGGCCTGAAACAGAGGGCGAGAAACAGAGGGGCTGAAACAGAGGGGCTGAAACAGAGGGCGAGAACCAGAGGGCGAGAAACAGAGGGCGAGAAACAGAGGGCGAAAAACAGAGGGCGTGAAATAGAGGGCGAGAAACAGAGGGGCTGAAACAGAGGGGCTGAAAGAGACGGGCTGAAACAGAGGGGCTGAAACAGAGGGCGAGAAACAGAGGGCGAGAAACAGCGGGGTTGAAACAGAGGGGCTGATACAGAGGGGCTGAAACAGTGGGGCTGAAACAGAGGGCGAGAAACAGAGGGGCTGAAGCAGAGGGCGAGAAACAGAGGGGCTGAAACAGAGGGGCTGATACAGAGGGGCTGAAACAGAGGGGCTGAAACAGAGGGGCTGAAACAGAGGGGCTGAAACAGATGGGCTGAAACAGAGGGGCAGAAACAGAGTGGCTGAAACAGTGGGCGAGAAATAGAGGGCGAGAAACAGAGGGGCTGAAACAGAGGGGCTGAAACAGAGGGCGAGAAACAGAGGGGCTTAAACAGAGGGGGTGAAACAGAGGGGCTGAAACAGAGGGCGAGAAACAGAGGGGCTGAAACTGAGGTCGAGAAACAGAGGGGCTGAAACAGAGAGGCTGAAACAGTGCGGCTGAAACAGAGGGGCTGAAACAGAGGGCGAGAAACAGAGGGGCTGAAAGATAGGGGCTGAAACAGAGGGGCTGAAACAGATGGGCTGAAACTGAGGGGCTGAAACAGAGGAGCTGAAACAGAGGGGCTGAAACAGAGGGGCTGAAACAGAGGGCGAGAAACAGAGGGGCTGGAACAGAGGGGCTGAAACAGAGGGCGAGAAACAGAGGGACTGAAACAGAGGGACTGAAACAGAGGGGCTGAAACAGAGGGCGAGAAACAGAGGGCGAGAAACAGAGGGCGAGAAACAGAGGGCGAGAAACAGAGGGCGAGAAAAAGAGGGCGAGAAACAGAGGGGCTGAAACTGAGGGGCTGAAACAGAGGGGTTGAAACAGAGGGGCTGAAACAGAGGGGACGCAACAGAGGGCGAGAAACAGAGGAGCTGAAACAGAGGGCGAGAAACAGAGGGGCTGAAACAGAGGGCGAGAAACAGAGAGGCTGAAACAGAGGGACTGAAACAGAGGGGCTGAAACAGAGGGGCTGAAACAGAGGGAGAGAATCAGAGGGGCTGAAACAGAGGGGCTGAAACAGAGGGGCTGAAACAGAGGGGCTGCAACAGAGGGCGAGAAACAGAGAGGCTGAAACAGAGGGCGAGAAACAGAGGGGCTGAAACAGAGGGCGAGAAACAGAGGGGCTGAAACAGAGGGGCTGAAACAGAGGGGCTGAAACAGAGGGGCTGAAACAGAGGGCGAGAAACAGAGGGCCAGAAACAGAGAGCGAGAAACAGAGGGCGAGAAACAGAAGGCGAGAAACAGAGGGGCTGAAACAGAGGGTCTGAAACAGAGGGTGAGAAACAGAGGGCGAGAAAGAGAGAGCGAGAAACAAAGGGCGAGACACAGAGGGCGAGAAACAGAGGGCCAGAAACAGAGGGGCTGAAACAGAGGGGCTGAAAGAGACGGGCTGAAACAGAGGGACTGAAACAGAGGGCGAGAAACAGAGGGCGAGAAACAGAGGGGCTGAAACAGAGGGGCTGATACAGAGGGGCTGAAACAGAGGGGCTGAAACAGAGGGCGAGAAACAGAGGGGCTGATACAGAGGGCGAGAAACAGAGGGGCTGAAACAGAGGGGCTGAAACAGAGGGGCTGAAACAGAGGGGCTGAAACAGAGGGCGAGAAACAGAGGGGCTGAAACAGATGGCAAGAAACAGAGGGGCTGAAACAGATGGGCTGAAACTGAGGGGCTGAAACAGAGGAGCTGAAACAGAGGGGCTGAAACAGAGGGCCTGAAACAGAGGGCGAGAAACAGAGGGGCTGAAACAGAAGGGCTGAAACAGAGGGGCTGAAACAGAGGGGCTGAAACAGATGGCGAGAAACAGAGGGCGAGAAACAGAGAGCGAGAAACAGAGGGCGAGAAACAGAGGGGCTGAAACAGAGGGCGAGAAACAGAGGGGCTGAAACAGAGGGGCTGAAAGAGACGGGCTGAAACAGAGGGGCTGAAACAGAGGGCGAGAAACAGAGGGCGAGAAACAGCGGGGCTGAAACAGAGCGGGCTGATACAGAGGGGCTGAAACAGTGGGGCTGAAACAGAGGGCGAGAAACAGAGGGGCTGAAACAGAGGGTGAGAAACAGCGGGGCTGAAACAGAGGGGCTGAAACAGAGGGGCTGAAACAGAGGGGCTGAAACAGAGGGCGAGAAACAGAGGGCCAGAAACAGAGAGCGAGAAACAGAGGGCGAGAAACAGAAGGCGAGAAACAGAGGGGCTGAAACAGAGGGGCTAAAACAGAGGGTGAGAAACAGAGGGCGAGAAACAGAGAGCGAGAAACAGAGGGCGAGAAACAGAGGGCGAGAAACAGAGGGCCAGAAACAGAGGGGCTGAAACAGAGGGGCTGAATGAGACGGGCTGAAACAGAGGGTCTGAAACAGAGGGCGAGAAACAGAGGGCGAGAAACAGAGGGGCTGAAACAGAGGGGCTGATACAGAGGGGCTGAAACAGAGGGGCTGAAACAGAGGGCGAGAAACAGAGGGGCTGAAACAGAGGGCGAGAAACAGAGGGGCTGAAACAGAGGGGCTGAAACAGAGGGGCTGAAACAGAGGGGCTGAAACAGAGGGCGAGAAACAGAGGGGCTGAAACAGAGGGGCTGAAACAGAGGGGCTGAAACAGATGGGCTGAAACTGAGGGGCTGAAACAGAGGAGCTGAAACAGAGGGGCTGAAACAGAGGGCCTGAAACAGAGGGCGAGAAACAGAGGGGCTGAAACAGAGGGGCTGAAACAGAGGGCGAGAACCAGAGGGCGAGAAACAGAGGGCGAGAAACAGAGGGCGAGAAACAGAGGGCGAGAAAAAGAGGGCGAGAAACAGAGGGGCTGAAACTGAGGGGCTGAAACAGAGGGGTTGAAACAGAGGGGCTGAAACAGAGGGGACGCAACAGAGGGCGAGAAACAGACGAGCTGAAACAGAGGGCGAGAAACAGAGGGGCTGAAACAGAGGGCGAGAAACAGAGGGGCTGAAACAGAGGGGCTGAAACAGAGGGGTTGAAACAGAGGGCGAGAAACAGAGGGCGAGAAACAGAGGGGCTGAAACAGAGGGGCTGAAACAGAGGGGCTGCAACAGAGGGCGAGAAACAGAGGGGCTGTAACAGATGGCAAGAAACAGAGGGGCTGAAACAGAGGGCGAGAAAGAGAGGGGCTGAAACAGAGCGGCTGAAACAGAGGGCGAGAAACAGAGGCGCTTAAACAGAGGGGCTGAAACAGAGGGGCTGAAACAGAGGGCGAGAAACAGAGGGGCTGAAACAGAGGGCGAGAAACAGAGGGGCTGAAACAGAGGGGCTGAAACAGAGGGGCTGAAACAGAGGGTCTGAAACAGAGGGCGAGAAACAGAGGGGCTGAAACAGAGGGGCTGAAAGAGAGGGGCTGAAACAGATGGGCTGAAACAGAGGGGCTGAAACAGAGGAGCTGAAACAGAGGGGCTGAAACAGAGGGCCTGAAACAGAGGGCGAGAAACAGAGGGGCTGAAACAGAAGGGCTGAAACAGAGGGGCTGAAACAGAGGGGCTGAAACAGATGGCGAGAAACAGAGGGTGAGAAACAGAGAGCGAGAAACAGAGGGCGAGAAACAGAGGGGCTGAAACAGAGGGCGAGAAACAGAGGGGCTGAAACAGAGGGGCTGAAAGAGACGGGCTGAAACAGAGGGGCTGAAACAGAGGGCGAGAAACAGAGGGCGAGAAACAGCGGGGCTGAAACAGAGCGGCTGATACAGAGGGGCTGAAACAGTGGGGCTGAAACAGAGGGCGAGAAACAGAGGGGCTGAAACAGAGGGTGAGAAACAGCGGGGCTGAAACAGAGGGGCTGAAACAGAGGGGCTGAAACAGAGGGGCTGAAACAGAGGGCGAGAAACAGAGGGCCAGAAACAGAGAGCGAGAAACAGAGGGCGAGAAACAGAAGGCGAGAAACAGAGGGGCTGAAACAGAGGGGCTAAAACAGAGGGTGAGAAACAGAGGGCGAGAAACAGAGAGCGAGAAACAGAGGGCGAGAAACAGAGGGCGAGAAACAGAGGGCCAGAAACAGAGGGGCTGAAACAGAGGGGCTGAATGAGACGGGCTGAAACAGAGGGTCTGAATCAGAGGGCGAGAAACAGAGGGCGAGAAACAGAGGGGCTGAAACAGAGGGGCTGATACAGAGGGGCTGAAACAGAGGGGCTGAAACAGAGGGCGAGAAACAGAGGGGCTGAAACAGAGGGCGAGAAACAGAGGGGCTGAAACAGAGGGGCTGAAACAGAGGGGCTGAAACAGAGGGGCTGAAACAGAGGGCGAGAAACAGAGGGGCTGAAACAGAGGGGCTGAAACAGAGGGGCTGAAACAGATGGGCTGAAACTGAGGGGCTGAAACAGAGGAGCTGAAACAGAGGGGCTGAAACAGAGGGCCTGAAACAGAGGGCGAGAAACAGAGGGGCTGAAACAGAGGGGCTGAAACAGAGGGCGAGAACCAGAGGGCGAGAAACAGAGGGCGAGAAACAGAGGGCGAAAAACAGAGGGCGTGAAATAGAGGGCGAGAAACAGAGGGGCTGAAACAGAGGGGCTGAAAGAGACGGGCTGAAACAGAGGGGCTGAAACAGAGGGCGAGAAACAGAGGGCGAGAAACAGCGGGGTTGAAACAGAGGGGCTGATACAGAGGGGCTGAAACAGTGGGGCTGAAACAGAGGGCGAGAAACAGAGGGGCTGAAGCAGAGGGCGAGAAACAGAGGGGCTGAAACAGAGGGGCTGATACAGAGGGGCTGAAACAGAGGGGCTGAAACAGAGGGGCTGAAACAGAGGGGCTGAAACAGATGGGCTGAAACAGAGGGGCAGAAACAGAGTGGCTGAAACAGTGGGCGAGAAATAGAGGGCGAGAAACAGAGGGGCTGAAACAGAGGGGCTGAAACAGAGGGCGAGAAACAGAGGGGCTTAAACAGAGGGGGTGAAACAGAGGGGCTGAAACAGAGGGCGAGAAACAGAGGGGCTGAAACTGAGGTCGAGAAACAGAGGGGCTGAAACAGAGGGGCTGAAACAGTGGGGCTGAAACAGAGGGGCTGAAACAGAGGGCGAGAAACGGAGGGGCTGAAAGATAGGGGCTGAAACAGAGGGGCTGAAACAGATGGGCTGAAACTGAGGGGCTGAAACAGAGGAGCTGAAACAGAGGGGCTGAAACAGAGGGGCTGAAACAGAGGGCGAGAAACAGAGGGGCTGGAACAGAGGGGCTGAAACAGAGGGCGAGAAACAGAGGGACTGAAACAGAGGGACTGAAACAGAGGGGCTGAAACAGAGGGCGAGAAACAGAGGGCGAGAAACAGAGGGCGAGAAACAGAGGGCGAGAAACAGAGGGCGAGAAAAAGAGGGCGAGAAACAGAGGGGCTGAAACTGAGGGGCTGAAACAGAGGGGTTGAAACAGAGGGGCTGAAACAGAGGGGACGCAACAGAGGGCGAGAAACAGAGGAGCTGAAACAGAGGGCGAGAAACAGAGGGGCTGAAACAGAGGGCGAGAAACAGAGAGGCTGAAACAGAGGGACTGAAACAGAGGGGCTGAAACAGAGGGGCTGAAACAGAGGGAGAGAATCAGAGGGGCTGAAACAGAGGGGCTGAAACAGAGGGGCTGAAACAGAGGGGCTGCAACAGAGGGCGAGAAACAGAGAGGCTGAAACAGAGGGCGAGAAACAGAGGGGCTGAAACAGAGGGCGAGAAACAGAGGGGCTGAAACAGAGGGGCTGAAACAGAGGGGCTGAAACAGAGGGGCTGAAACAGAGGGCGAGAAACAGAGGGCCAGAAACAGAGAGCGAGAAACAGAGGGCGAGAAACAGAAGGCGAGAAACAGAGGGGCTGAAACAGAGGGTCTGAAACAGAGGGTGAGAAACAGAGGGCGAGAAAGAGAGAGCGAGAAACAAAGGGCGAGACACAGAGGGCGAGAAACAGAGGGCCAGAAACAGAGGGGCTGAAACAGAGGGGCTGAAAGAGACGGGCTGAAACAGAGGGTCTGAAACAGAGGGCGAGAAACAGAGGGCGAGAAACAGAGGGGCTGAAACAGAGGGGCTGATACAGAGGGGCTGAAACAGAGGGGCTGAAACAGAGGGCGAGAAACAGAGGGGCTGATACAGAGGGCGAGAAACAGAGGGGCTGAAACAGAGGGGCTGAAACAGAGGGGCTGAAACAGAGGGGCTGAAACAGAGGGCGAGAAACAGAGGGGCTGAAACAGATGGCAAGAAACAGAGGGGCTGAAACAGATGGGCTGAAACTGAGGGGCTGAAACAGAGGAGCTGAAACAGAGGGGCTGAAACAGAGGGCCTGAAACAGAGGGCGAGAAACAGAGGGGCTGAAACAGAAGGGCTGAAACAGAGGGGCTGAAACAGAGGGGCTGAAACAGATGGCGAGAAACAGAGGGCGAGAAACAGAGAGCGAGAAACAGAGGGCGAGAAACAGAGGGGCTGAAACAGAGGGCGAAAAACAGAGGGGCTGAAACAGAGGGGCTGAAAGAGACGGGCTGAAACAGAGGGGCTGAAACAGAGGGCGAGAAACAGAGGGCGAGAAACAGCGGGGCTAAAACAGAGCGGGCTGATACAGAGGGGCTGAAACAGTGGGGCTGAAACAGAGGGCGAGAAACAGAGGGGCTGAAACAGAGGGTGAGAAACAGCGGGGCTGAAACAGAGGGGCTGAAACAGAGGGGCTGAAACAGAGGGGCTGAAACAGAGGGCGAGAAACAGAGGGCCAGAAACAGAGAGCGAGAAACAGAGGGCGAGAAACAGAAGGCGAGAAACAGAGGGGCTGAAACAGAGGGGCTAAAACAGAGGGTGAGAAACAGAGGGCGAGAAACAGAGAGCGAGAAACAGAGGGCGAGAAACAGAGGGCGAGAAACAGAGGGCCAGAAACAGAGGGGCTGAAACAGAGGGGCTGAATGAGACGGGCTGAAACAGAGGGTCTGAAACAGAGGGCGAGAAACAGAGGGCGAGAAACAGAGGGGCTGAAACAGAGGGGCTGATACAGAGGGGCTGAAAAAGAGGGGCTGAAACAGAGGGCGAGAAACAGAGGGGCTGAAACAGAGGGCGAGAAACAGAGGGGCTGAAACAGAGGGGCTGAAACAGAGGGGCTGAAACAGAGGGGCTGAAACAGAGGGCGAGAAACAGAGGGGCTGAAACAGAGGGGCTGAAACAGAGGGGCTGAAACAGATGGGCTGAAACTGAGGGGCTGAAACAGAGGAGCTGAAACAGAGGGGCTGAAACAGAGGGCCTGAAACAGAGGGCGAGAAACAGAGGGGCTGAAACAGAGGGGCTGAAACAGAGGGCGAGAACCAGAGGGCGAGAAACAGAGGGCGAGAAACAGAGGGCGAGAAACAGAGGGCGAGAAAAAGAGGGCGAGAAACAGATGGGCTGAAACTGAGGGGCTGAAACAGAGGGGTTGAAACAGAGGGGCTGAAACAGAGGGGACGCAACAGAGGGCGAGAAACAGACGAGCTGAAACAGAGGGCGAGAAACAGAGGGGCTGAAACAGAGGGCGAGAAACAGAGGGGCTGAAACAGAGGGGCTGAAACAGAGGGGTTGAAACAGAGGGCGAGAAACAGAGGGCGAGAAACAGAGGGGCTGAAACAGAGGGGCTGAAACAGAGGGGCTGCAACAGAGGGCGAGAAACAGAGGGGCTGAAACAGATGGCAAGAAACAGAGGGGCTGAAACAGAGGGCGAGAAAGAGAGGGGCTGAAACAGAGCGGCTGAAACAGAGGGCGAGAAACAGAGGCGCTTAAACAGAGGGGCTGAAACAGAGGGGCTGAAACAGAGGGCGAGAAACAGAGGGGCTGAAACAGAGGTCGCGAAACAGAGGGTCTGAAACAGAGGGGCTGAAACAGAGGGGCTGAAACAGAGGGGCTGAAACAGAGGGCGAGAAACAGAGGGGCTGAAACAGAGGGCGAGAAACAGAGGGGCTGAAACAGAGGGGCTGAAACAGAGGGGCTGAAACAGAGGGGCTGAAACAGAGGGCGAGAAACAGAGGGCGAGAAACAGCGGGGCTAAAACAGAGCGGGCTGATACAGAGGGGCTGAAACAGTGGGGCTGAAACAGAGGGCGAGAAACAGAGGGGCTGAAACAGAGGGTGAGAAACAGCGGGGCTGAAACAGAGGGGCTGAAACAGAGGGGCTGAAACAGAGGGGCTGAAACAGAGGGCGAGAAACAGAGGGCCAGAAACAGAGAGCGAGAAACAGAGGGCGAGAAACAGAAGGCGAGAAACAGAGGGGCTGAAACAGAGGGGCTAAAACAGAGGGTGAGAAACAGAGGGCGAGAAACAGAGAGCGAGAAACAGAGGGCGAGAAACAGAGGGCGAGAAACAGAGGGCCAGAAACAGAGGGGCTGAAACAGAGGGGCTGAATGAGACGGGCTGAAACAGAGGGTCTGAAACAGAGGGCGAGAAACAGAGGGCGAGAAACAGAGGGGCTGAAACAGAGGGGCTGATACAGAGGGGCTGAAACAGAGGGGCTGAAACAGAGGGCGAGAAACAGAGGGGCTGAAACAGAGGGCGAGAAACAGAGGGGCTGAAACAGAGGGGCTGAAACAGAGGGGCTGAAACAGAGGGGCTGAAACAGAGGGCGAGAAACAGAGGGGCTGAAACAGAGGGGCTGAAACAGAGGGGCTGAAACAGATGGGCTGAAACTGAGGGGCTGAAACAGAGGAGCTGAAACAGAGGGGCTGAAACAGAGGGCCTGAAACAGAGGGCGAGAAACAGAGGGGCTGAAACAGAGGGGCTGAAACAGAGGGCGAGAACCAGAGGGCGAGAAACAGAGGGCGAGAAACAGAGGGCGAGAAACAGAGGGCGAGAAAAAGAGGGCGAGAAACAGAGGGGCTGAAACTGAGGGGCTGAAACAGAGGGGTTGAAACAGAGGGGCTGAAACAGAGGGGACGCAACAGAGGGCGAGAAACAGACGAGCTGAAACAGAGGGCGAGAAACAGAGGGGCTGAAACAGAGGGCGAGAAACAGAGGGGCTGAAACAGAGGGGCTGAAACAGAGGGGTTGAAACAGAGGGCGAGAAACAGAGGGCGAGAAACAGAGGGGCTGAAACAGAGGGGCTGAAACAGAGGGGCTGCAACAGAGGGCGAGAAACAGAGGGGCTGTAACAGATGGCAAGAAACAGAGGGGCTGAAACAGAGGGCGAGAAAGAGAGGGGCTGAAACAGAGCGGCTGAAACAGAGGGCGAGAAACAGAGGCGCTTAAACAGAGGGGCTGAAACAGAGGGGCTGAAACAGAGGGCGAGAAACAGAGGGGCTGAAACAGAGGGCGAGAAACAGAGGGGCTGAAACAGAGGGGCTGAAACAGAGGGGCTGAAACAGAGGGGCTGAAACAGAGGGCGAGAAACAGAGGGGCTGAAACAGAGGGGCTGAAAGAGAGGGGCTGAAACAGATGGGCTGAAACAGAGGGGCTGAAACAGAGGAGCTGAAACAGAGGGGCTGAAACAGAGGGCCTGAAACAGAGGGCGAGAAACAGAGGGGCTGAAACAGAAGGGCTGAAACAGAGGGGCTGAAACAGAGGGGCTGAAACAGATGGCGAGAAACAGAGGGTGAGAAACAGAGAGCGAGAAACAGAGGGCGAGAAACAGAGGGGCTGAAACAGAGGGCGAGAAACAGAGGGGCTGAAACAGAGGGGCTGAAAGAGACGGGCTGAAACAGAGGGGCTGAAACAGAGGGCGAGAAACAGAGGGCGAGAAACAGCGGGGCTGAAACAGAGCGGCTGATACAGAGGGGCTGAAACAGTGGGGCTGAAACAGAGGGCGAGAAACAGAGGGGCTGAAACAGAGGGTGAGAAACAGCGGGGCTGAAACAGAGGGGCTGAAACAGAGGGGCTGAAACAGAGGGGCTGAAACAGAGGGCGAGAAACAGAGGGCCAGAAACAGAGAGCGAGAAACAGAGGGCGAGAAACAGAAGGCGAGAAACAGAGGGGCTGAAACAGAGGGGCTAAAACAGAGGGTGAGAAACAGAGGGCGAGAAACAGAGAGCGAGAAACAGAGGGCGAGAAACAGAGGGCGAGAAACAGAGGGCCAGAAACAGAGGGGCTGAAACAGAGGGGCTGAATGAGACGGGCTGAAACAGAGGGTCTGAATCAGAGGGCGAGAAACAGAGGGCGAGAAACAGAGGGGCTGAAACAGAGGGGCTGATACAGAGGGGCTGAAACAGAGGGGCTGAAACAGAGGGCGAGAAACAGAGGGGCTGAAACAGAGGGCGAGAAACAGAGGGGCTGAAACAGAGGGGCTGAAACAGAGGGGCTGAAACAGAGGGGCTGAAACAGAGGGCGAGAAACAGAGGGGCTGAAACAGAGGGGCTGAAACAGAGGGGCTGAAACAGATGGGCTGAAACTGAGGGGCTGAAACAGAGGAGCTGAAACAGAGGGGCTGAAACAGAGGGCCTGAAACAGAGGGCGAGAAACAGAGGGGCTGAAACAGAGGGGCTGAAACAGAGGGCGAGAACCAGAGGGCGAGAAACAGAGGGCGAGAAACAGAGGGCGAAAAACAGAGGGCGTGAAATAGAGGGCGAGAAACAGAGGGGCTGAAACAGAGGGGCTGAAAGAGACGGGCTGAAACAGAGGGGCTGAAACAGAGGGCGAGAAACAGAGGGCGAGAAACAGCGGGGTTGAAACAGAGGGGCTGATACAGAGGGGCTGAAACAGTGGGGCTGAAACAGAGGGCGAGAAACAGAGGGGCTGAAGCAGAGGGCGAGAAACAGAGGGGCTGAAACAGAGGGGCTGATACAGAGGGGCTGAAACAGAGGGGCTGAAACAGAGGGGCTGAAACAGAGGGGCTGAAACAGATGGGCTGAAACAGAGGGGCAGAAACAGAGTGGCTGAAACAGTGGGCGAGAAATAGAGGGCGAGAAACAGAGGGGCTGAAACAGAGGGGCTGAAACAGAGGGCGAGAAACAGAGGGGCTTAAACAGAGGGGGTGAAACAGAGGGGCTGAAACAGAGGGCGAGAAACAGAGGGGCTGAAACTGAGGTCGAGAAACAGAGGGGCTGAAACAGAGGGGCTGAAACAGTGGGGCTGAAACAGAGGGGCTTAAACAGAGGGCGAGAAACGGAGGGGCTGAAAGATAGGGGCTTAAACAGAGGGGCTGAAACAGATGGGCTGAAACTGAGGGGCTGAAACAGAGGAGCTGAAACAGAGGGGCTGAAACAGAGGGGCTGAAACAGAGGGCGAGAAACAGAGGGGCTGGAACAGAGGGGCTGAAACAGAGGGCGAGAAACAGAGGGACTGAAACAGAGGGACTGAAACAGAGGGGCTGAAACAGAGGGCGAGAAACAGAGGGCGAGAAACAGAGGGCGAGAAACAGAGGGCGAGAAACAGAGGGCGAGAAAAAGAGGGCGAGAAACAGAGGGGCTGAAACTGAGGGGCTGAAACAGAGGGGTTGAAACAGAGGGGCTGAAACAGAGGGGACGCAACAGAGGGCGAGAAACAGAGGAGCTGAAACAGAGGGCGAGAAACAGAGGGGCTGAAACAGAGGGCGAGAAACAGAGAGGCTGAAACAGAGGGACTGAAACAGAGGGGCTGAAACAGAGGGGCTGAAACAGAGGGAGAGAATCAGAGGGGCTGAAACAGAGGGGCTGAAACAGAGGGGCTGAAACAGAGGGGCTGCAACAGAGGGCGAGAAACAGAGAGGCTGAAACAGAGGGCGAGAAACAGAGGGGCTGAAACAGAGGGCGAGAAACAGAGGGGCTGAAACAGAGGGGCTGAAACAGAGGGGCTGAAACAGAGGGGCTGAAACAGAGGGCGAGAAACAGAGGGCCAGAAACAGAGAGCGAGAAACAGAGGGCGAGAAACAGAAGGCGAGAAACAGAGGGGCTGAAACAGAGGGTCTGAAACAGAGGGTGAGAAACAGAGGGCGAGAAAGAGAGAGCGAGAAACAAAGGGCGAGACACAGAGGGCGAGAAACAGAGGGCCAGAAACAGAGGGGCTGAAACAGAGGGGCTGAAAGAGACGGGCTGAAACAGAGGGTCTGAAACAGAGGGCGAGAAACAGAGGGCGAGAAACAGAGGGGCTGAAACAGAGGGGCTGATACAGAGGGGCTGAAACAGAGGGGCTGAAACAGAGGGCGAGAAACAGAGGGGCTGATACAGAGGGCGAGAAACAGAGGGGCTGAAACAGAGGGGCTGAAACAGAGGGGCTGAAACAGAGGGGCTGAAACAGAGGGCGAGAAACAGAGGGGCTGAAACAGATGGCAAGAAACAGAGGGGCTGAAACAGATGGGCTGAAACTGAGGGGCTGAAACAGAGGAGCTGAAACAGAGGGGCTGAAACAGAGGGCCTGAAACAGAGGGCGAGAAACAGAGGGGCTGAAACAGAAGGGCTGAAACAGAGGGGCTGAAACAGAGGGGCTGAAACAGATGGCGAGAAACAGAGGGCGAGAAACAGAGAGCGAGAAACAGAGGGCGAGAAACAGAGGGGCTGAAACAGAGGGCGAAAAACAGAGGGGCTGAAACAGAGGGGCTGAAAGAGACGGGCTGAAACAGAGGGGCTGAAACAGAGGGCGAGAAACAGAGGGCGAGAAACAGCGGGGCTAAAACAGAGCGGGCTGATACAGAGGGGCTGAAACAGTGGGGCTGAAACAGAGGGCGAGAAACAGAGGGGCTGAAACAGAGGGTGAGAAACAGCGGGGCTGAAACAGAGGGGCTGAAACAGAGGGGCTGAAACAGAGGGGCTGAAACAGTGGGCGAGAAACAGAGGGCCAGAAACAGAGAGCGAGAAACAGAGGGCGAGAAACAGAAGGCGAGAAACAGAGGGGCTGAAACAGAGGGGCTAAAACAGAGGGTGAGAAACAGAGGGCGAGAAACAGAGAGCGAGAAACAGAGGGCGAGAAACAGAGGGCGAGAAACAGAGGGCCAGAAACAGAGGGGCTGAAACAGAGGGGCTGAATGAGACGGGCTGAAACAGAGGGTCTGAAACAGAGGGCGAGAAACAGAGGGCGAGAAACAGAGGGGCTGAAACAGAGGGGCTGATACAGAGGGGCTGAAACAGAGGGGCTGAAACAGAGGGCGAGAAACAGAGGGGCTGAAACAGAGGGCGAGAAACAGAGGGGCTGAAACAGAGGGGCTGAAACAGAGGGTCTGAAACAGAGGGGCTGAAACAGAGGGCGAGAAACAGAGGGGCTGAAACAGAGGGGCTGAAACAGAGGGGCTGAAACAGATGGGCTGAAACTGAGGGGCTGAAACAGAGGAGCTGAAACAGAGGGGCTGAAACAGAGGGCCTGAAACAGAGGGCGAGAAACAGAGGGGCTGAAACAGAGGGGCTGAAACAGAGGGCGAGAACCAGAGGGCGAGAAACAGAGGGCGAGAAACAGAGGGCGAGAAACAGAGGGCGAGAAAAAGAGGGCGAGAAACAGATGGGCTGAAACTGAGGGGCTGAAACAGAGGGGTTGAAACAGAGGGGCTGAAACAGAGGGGACGCAACAGAGGGCGAGAAACAGACGAGCTGAAACAGAGGGCGAGAAACAGAGGGGCTGAAACAGAGGGCGAGAAACAGAGGGGCTGAAACAGAGGGGCTGAAACAGAGGGGTTGAAACAGAGGGCGAGAAACAGAGGGCGAGAAACAGAGGGGCTGAAACAGAGGGGCTGAAACAGAGGGGCTGCAACAGAGGGCGAGAAACAGAGGGGCTGAAACAGATGGCAAGAAACAGAGGGGCTGAAACAGAGGGCGAGAAAGAGAGGGGCTGAAACAGAGCGGCTGAAACAGAGGGCGAGAAACAGAGGCGCTTAAACAGAGGGGCTGAAACAGAGGGGCTGAAACAGAGGGCGAGAAACAGAGGGGCTGAAACAGAGGTCGAGAAACAGAGGGTCTGAAACAGAGGGGCTGAAACAGAGGGGCTGAAACAGAGGGGCTGAAACAGAGGGCGAGAAACAGAGGGGCTGAAACAGAGGGGCTGAAACAGAGGGTCTGAAACAGATGGGCTGAAACTGAGGAGCTGAAACAGAGGGGCTGAAACAGAGGGGCTGAAACAGAGGGGCTGAAACAGAGGGCGAGAAACAGAGGGGCTGAAACAGAGGGGCTGAAACAGAGGGGCTGAAACAGAGGGCGAGAAACAGAGGGGCTGAAACAGAGGGGCTGAAACAGAGGGCGAGAAACAGAGGGCGAGAAACAGAGGGCGAGAAACAGAGGGCAGAAACAGAGGGCGAGAAAGAGAGGGCGAGAAACAGAGGGCGAGAAACAGAGGGGCTGAAACAGAGGGGCTGAAACAGAGGGGTTGAAACAGAGGGGCTGAAACAGAGGGGCTGCAACAGAGGGCGAGAAACAGAGGGGCTGAAACAGACGGCGAGAAACAGATGGGCTGAAACAGAGGGCGAGAAACAGAGGGGCTGAAACAGAGGGGCTGAAACAGTGGGGCTGAAACAGAGGGCGAGAAACAGAGGGGCTGAAACAGAGGGGCTGAAACAGAGGGGCTGAAACAGAGGGGCTGAAACAGAGGGCGAGAAACAGTGGGCGAGTAACAGAGGGCGAGAAACAGAGGGGCTGAAACAGAGGGGCTGAAACAGAGGGGCTGAAACAGAGGGCGAGAAACAGAGGGCGAGAAACAGAGAGCGAGAAACAGGGCGAAAAACAGAGGGCGTGAAATAGAGGGCGAGAAACAGAGGGGCTGAAACAGAGGGGCTGAAAGAGACGTGCTGAAACAGAGGGGCTGAAACAGAGGGCGAGAAACAGAGGGCGAGAAACAGCGGGGCTGAAACAGAGGGGCTGATACAGAGGGGCTGAAACAGTGGGGCTGAAACAGAGGGCGAGAAACAGAGGGGCTGAAGCAGAGGGCGAGAAACAGAGGGGCTGAAACAGAGGGGCTGATATAGAGGGGCTGAAACAGAGGGTCTGAAACAGAGGGGCTGAAACAGAAGGGCTGAAACATTGGGGCTGAAACAGAGGGGCTGAAACAGAGGGGCTGAAACAGAGGGCGAGAAACAGAGGGGCTGAAACAGAGGGGCTGAAACAGAGGGGCTGAAACAGAGGGCGAGAAACAGAGGGGCTGAAACAGAGGGGCTGAAAGAGAGGGGCTGAAACAGATGGGCTGAAACTGAGGGGCTGAAACAGAGGAGCTGAAACAGAGGGGCTGAAACAGAGGGCCTGAAACAGAGGGCGAGAAACAGAGGGGCTGAAACAGAAGGGCTGAAACAGAGGGGCTGAAACAGAGGGGCTGAAACAGATGGCGAGAAACAGAGGGCGAGAAACAGAGAGCGAGAAACAGAGAGCGAGAAACAGAGGGGCTGAAACAGAGGGCGAGAAACAGAGGGGCTGAAACAGAGGGGCTGAAAGAGACGGGCTGAAACAGAGGGGCTGAAACAGAGGGCGAGAAACAGAGGGCGAGAAACAGCGGGGCTGAAACAGAGCGGCTGATACAGAGGGGCTGAAACAGTGGGGCTGAAACAGAGGGCGAGAAACAGAGGGGCTGAAACAGAGGGTGAGAAACAGCGGGGCTGAAACAGAGGGGCTGAAACAGAGGGGCTGAAACAGAGGGGCTGAAACAGAGGGCGAGAAACAGAGGGCCAGAAACAGAGAGCGAGAAACAGAGGGCGAGAAACAGAAGGCGAGAAACAGAGGGGCTGAAACAGAGGGGCTAAAACAGAGGGTGAGAAACAGAGGGCGAGAAACAGAGAGCGAGAAACAGAGGGCGAGAAACAGAGGGCGAGAAACAGAGGGCCAGAAACAGAGGGGCTGAAACAGAGGGGCTGAATGAGACGGGCTGAAACAGAGGGTCTGAATCAGAGGGCGAGAAACAGAGGGCGAGAAACAGAGGGGCTGAAACAGAGGGGCCGATACAGAGGGGCTGAAACAGAGGGGCTGAAACAGAGGGCGAGAAACAGAGGGGCTGAAACAGAGGGCGAGAAACAGAGGGGCTGAAACAGAGGGGCTGAAACAGAGGGAGAGAAACAGAGGGCGAGAAACAGAGGGGCTGAAACAGAGGGGCTGAAACAGAGGGGCTGAAACAGAGGGGCTGAAACAGATGGGCTGAAACTGAGGGGCTGAAACAGAGGAGCTGAAACAGAGGGGCTGAAACAGAGGGCCTGAAACAGAGGGCGAGAAACAGAGGGGCTGAAACAGAGGGGCTGAAACAGAGGGCGAGAACCAGAGGGCGAGAAACAGAGGGCGAGAAACAGAGGGCGAAAAACAGAGGGCGTGAAATAGAGGGCGAGAAACAGAGGGGCTGAAACAGAGGGGCTGAAAGAGACGGGCTGAAACAGAGGGGCTGAAACAGAGGGCGAGAAACAGAGGGCGAGAAACAGCGGGGCTGAAACAGAGGGGCTGATACAGAGGGGCTGAAACAGTGGGGCTGAAACAGAGGGCGAGAAACAGAGGGGCTGAAGCAGAGGGCGAGAATCAGAGGGGCTGAAACAGAGGGGCTGATACAGAGGGGCTGAAACAGAGGGGCTGAAACAGAGGGGCTGAAACAGAAGGGCTGAAACATTGGGGCTGAAACAGAGGGCGAGAAACAGTGGGGCTGAAACAGAGTGGGAGAAACAGAGGGGCTGAAACCGAGGGCGAGAAACAGATTGCGAGAAACAGAGGGGCTGAAACAGAGGGGCTGAAACAGAGGGGCTGAAACAGAGGGCGAGAAACAGAGGGGCTGAAACAGAGGTGCGAAAACAGAGGGGCTGAAACAGAGGGGCTGAAACAGAGGGCGAGAAACAGAGGGGCTGCAACAGAGGGGCTGAAACAGAGGGGCTCAAACTGAGGGGCTGAAACAGAGGGCGAGAAACAGAGGGGCTGAAACAGAGGTCGAGAAACAGAGGGGCTGAAACAGAGGGCGAGAAACTGAGGGCGAGAAACAGAGGGGCTGAAACAGAGGGGCTGAAACAGAGGGGCTGAAACAGAGGGTCTGAAACAGAGGGCGAGAAACAGAGGGGCTGAAACAGAGGGGCTGAAACAGAGGGGCTGAAACAGAGGGGCAGAAACAGAGGGCGAGAAACAGAGGGGCTGAAACAGAGGGGCTGAAACAGAGGGGCTGAAACAGAGGGGCTGAAACAGATGGGCTGAAACAGAGGGGCTGAAACAGAGTGGCTGAAACAGTGGGCGAGAAATAGAGGGCGAGAAACAGAGGGGCTGAACAGAGGGGCTGAAACAGAGGGCGAGAAACAGAGGGGCTTAAACAGAGGGGGTGAAACAGAGGGGCTGAAACAGAGGGCGAGAAACAGAGGGGCTGAAACTGAGGTCGAGAAACAGAGGGGCTGAAACAGAGGGGCTGAAACAGTGGGGCTGAAACAGAGGGGCTGAAACAGAGGGCGAGAAACAGAGGGGCTGAAACATAGGGGCTGAAACAGAGGGGCTGAAACAGATGGGCTGAAACTGAGGGGCTGAAACAGAGGAGCTGAAACAGAGGGGCTGAAACAGAAGGGCTGAAACAGAGGGCGAGAAACAGAGGGGCTGGAACAGAGGGGCTGAAACAGAGGGCGAGAAACAGAGGGACTGAAACAGAGGGACTGATACAGAGGGGCTGAAACAGAGGGCGAGAAACAGAGGGCGAGAAACAGAGGGCGAGAAACAGAGGGGCTGAAACAGAGGGCGAGAAACAGAGGGGCTGAAACAGAGGGGCTGAAACAGAGGGGCTGAAACAGAGGGCGAGAAACAGAGGGCCAGAAACAGAGAGCGAGAAACAGAGGGCGAGAAACAGAAGGCGAGAAACAGAGGGGCTGAAACAGAGGGGCTGAAACAGAGGGTGAGAAACAGAGGGCGAGAAACAGAGAGCGAGAAACAGAGGGCGAGACACAGAGGGCGAGAAACAGAGGGCCAGAAACAGACGGGCTGAAACAGAGGGGCTGAAAGAGACGGGCTGAAACAGAGGGTCTGAAACAGAGGGCGAGAAACAGAGGGCGAGAAACAGAGGGGCTGAAACAGAGGGGCTGATACAGAGGGGCTGAAACAGAGGGGCTGAAACAGAGGGCGAGAAACAGAGGGGCTGAAACAGAGGGGCTGAAACAGAGGGGCTGAAACAGAGGGGCTGAAACAGAGGGCGAGAAACAGAGGGGCTGAAACAGATGGCAAGAAACAGAGGGGCTGAAACAGATGGGCTGAAACTGAGGGGCTGAAACAGAGGAGCTGAAACAGAGGGGCTGAAACAGAGGGCCTGAAACAGAGGGCGAGAAACAGAGGGGCTGAAACAGAGGGGCTGAAACAGAGGGCGAGAACCAGAGGGCGAGAAACAGAGGGCGAGAAACAGAGGGCGAAAAACAGAGGGCGTGAAATAGAGGGCGAGAAACAGAGGGGCTGAAACAGAGGGGCTGAAAGAGACGGGCTGAAACAGAGGGGCTGAAACAGAGGGCGAGAAACAGAGGGCGAGAAACAGCGGGGCTGAAACAGAGGGGCTGATACAGAGGGGCTGAAACAGTGGGGCTGAAACAGAGGGCGAGAAACAGAGGGGCTGAAGCAGAGGGCGAGAATCAGAGGGGCTGAAACAGAGGGGCTGATACAGAGGGGCTGAAACAGAGGGGCTGAAACAGAGGGGCTGAAACAGAAGGGCTGAAACATTGGGGCTGAAACAGAGGGGCTGAAACAGAGGGGCTGAAACAGAGGGCGAGAAACAGTGGGGCTGAAACAGAGTGGGAGAAACAGAGGGGCTGAAACCGAGGGCGAGAAACAGATTGCGAGAAACAGAGGGGCTGAAACAGAGGGGCTGAAACAGAGGGGCTGAAACAGAGGGCGAGAAACAGAGGGGCTGAAACAGAGGTGCGAAAACAGAGGGGCTGAAACAGAGGGGCTGAAACAGAGGGCGAGAAACAGAGGGGCTGCAACAGAGGGGCTGAAACAGAGGGGCTGAAACTGAGGGGCTGAAACAGAGGGCGAGAAACAGAGGGGCTGAAACAGAGGTCGAGAAACAGAGGGGCTGAAACAGAGGGCGAGAAACTGAGGGCGAGAAACAGAGGGGCTGAAACAGAGGGGCTGAAACAGAGGGGCTGAAACAGAGGGTCTGAAACAGAGGGCGAGAAACAGAGGGGCTGAAACAGAGGGGCTGAAACAGAGGGGCTGAAACAGAGGGGCAGAAACAGAGGGCGAGAAACAGAGGGGCTGAAACAGAGGGGCTGAAACAGAGGGGCTGAAACAGAGGGGCTGAAACAGATGGGCTGAAACAGAGGGGCTGAAACAGAGTGGCTGAAACAGTGGGCGAGAAATAGAGGGCGAGAAACAGAGGGGCTGAAACAGAGGGGCTGAAACAGAGGGCGAGAAACAGAGGGGCTTAAACAGAGGGGGTGAAACAGAGGGGCTGAAACAGAGGGCGAGAAACAGAGGGGATGAAACTGAGGTCGAGAAACAGAGGGGCTGAAACAGAGGGGCTGAAACAGTGGGGCTGAAACAGAGGGGCTGAAACAGAGGGCGAGAAACAGAGGGGCTGAAAGATAGGGGCTGAAACAGAGGGGCTGAAACAGATGGGCTGAAACTGAGGGGCTGAAACAGAGGAGCTGAAACAGAGGGGCTGAAACAGAGGGGCTGAAACAGAGGGCGAGAAACAGAGGGGCTGGAACAGAGGGGCTGAAACAGAGGGCGAGAAACAGAGGGACTGAAACAGAGGGACTGAAACAGAGGGGCTGAAACAGAGGGCGAGAAACAGAGGGCGAGAAACAGAGGGCGAGAAACAGAGGGCGAGAAACAGAGGGCGAGAAAAAGAGGGCGAGAAACAGAGGGGCTGAAACTGAGGGGCTGAAACAGAGGGGTTGAAGCAGAGGGGCTGAAACAGAGGGGACGCAACAGAGGGCGAGAAACAGAGGAGCTGAAACAGAGGGCGAGAAACAGAGGGGCTGAAACAGAGGGCGAGAAACAGAGAGGCTGAAACAGAGGGACTGAAACAGAGGGGCTGAAACAGAGGGGCTGAAACAGAGGGAGAGAATCAGAGGGGCTGAAACAGAGGGGCTGAAACAGAGGGGCTGAAACAGAGGGGCTGCAACAGAGGGCGAGAAACAGAGAGGCTGAAACAGAGGGCGAGAAACAGAGGGGCTGAAACAGAGGGCGAGAAACAGAGGGGCTGAAACAGAGGGGCTGAAACAGAGGGGCTGAAACAGAGGGGCTGAAACAGAGGGCGAGAAACAGAGGGCCAGAAACAGAGAGCGAGAATCAGAGGGCGAGAAACAGAAGGCGAGAAACAGAGGGGCTGAAACAGAGGGGCTGAAACAGAGGGTGAGATACAGAGGGCGAGAAAGAGAGAGCGAGAAACAGAGGGCGAGACACAGAGGGCGAGAAACAGAGGGCCAGAAACAGAGGGGCTGAAACAGAGGGGCTGAAAGAGACGGGCTGAAACAGAGGGTCTGAAACAGAGGGCGAGAAACAGAGGGCGAGAAACAGAGGGGCTGAAACAGAGGGGCTGATACAGAGGGGCTGAAACAGAGGGGCTGAAACAGAGGGCGAGAAACAGAGGGGCTGAAACAGAGGGCGAGAAACAGAGGGGCTGAAACAGAGGGGCTGAAACAGAGGGGCTGAAACAGAGGGGCTGAAACAGAGGGCGAGAAACAGAGGGGCTGAAACAGATGGCAAGAAACAGAGGGGCTGAAACAGATGGGCTGAAACTGAGGGGCTGAAACAGAGGAGCTGAAACAGAGGGGCTGAAACAGAGGGCCTGAAACAGAGGGCGAGAAACAGAGGGGCTGAAACAGAAGGGCTGAAACAGAGGGGCTGAAACAGAGGGGCTGAATCAGATGGCGAGAAACAGAGGGCGAGAAACAGAGAGCGAGAAACAGAGGGCGAGAAACAGAGGGGCTGAAACAGAGGGCGAGAAACAGAGGGGCTGAAACAGAGGGGCTGAAAGAGACGGGCTGAAACAGAGGGGCTGAAACAGAGGGCGAGAAACAGAGGGCGAGAAACAGCGGGGCTGAAACAGAGCGGCTGATACAGAGGGGCTGAAACAGTGGGGCTGAAAAAGAGGGCGAGAAACAGAGGGGCTGAAACAGAGGGTGAGAAACAGCGGGGCTGAAACAGAGGGGCTGAAACAGAGGGGCTGAAACAGAGGGGCTGAAACAGAGGGCGAGAAACAGAGGGCCAGAAACAGAGAGCGAGAAACAGAGGGCGAGAAACAGAAGGCGAGAAACAGAGGGGCTGAACCAGAGGGGCTAAAACAGAGGGTGAGAAACAGAGGGCGAGAAACAGAGAGCGAGAAACAGAGGGCGAGAAACAGAGGGCGAGAAACAGAGGGCCAGAAACAGAGGGGCTGAAACAGAGGGGCTGAATGAGACGGGCTGAAACAGAGGTTCTGAAACAGAGGGCGAGAAACAGAGGGCGAGAAACAGAGGGGCTGAAACAGAGGGGCTGATACAGAGGGGCTGAAACAGAGGGGCTGAAACAGAGGGCGAGAAACAGAGGGGCTGAAACAGAGGGCGAGAAACAGAGGGGCTGAAACAGAGGGGCTGAAACAGAGGGGCTGAAACAGAGGGGCTGAAACAGAGGGCGAGAAACAGAGGGGCTGAAACAGAGGGGCTGAAACAGAGGGGCTGAAACAGATGGGCTGAAACTGAGGGGCTGAAACAGAGGAGCTGAAACAGAGGGGCTGAAACAGAGGGCCTGAAACAGAGGGCGAGAAACAGAGGGGCTGAAACAGAGGGGCTGAAACAGAGGGCGAGAACCAGAGGGCGAGAAACAGAGGGCGAGAAACAGAGGGCGAGAAACAGAGGGCGAGAAAAAGAGGGCGATAAACAGATGGGCTGAAACTGAGGGGCTGAAACAGAGGGGTTGAAACAGAGGGGCTGAAACAGAGGGGACGCAACAGAGGGCGAGAAACAGACGAGCTGAAACAGAGGGCGAGAAACAGAGGGGCTGAAACAGAGGGCGAGAAACAGAGGGGCTGAAACAGAGGGGCTGAAACAGAGGGGTTGAAACAGAGGGCGAGAAACAGAGGGCGTGAAACAGAGGGGCTGAAACAGAGGGGCTGAAACAGAGGGGCTGCAACAGAGGGCGAGAAACAGAGGGGCTGAAACAGATGGCAAGAAACAGAGGGGCTGAAACAGAGGGCGAGAAAGAGAGGGGCTGAAACAGAGCGGCTGAAACAGAGGGCGAGAAACAGAGGCGCTTAAACAGAGGGGCTGAAACAGAGGGGCTGAAACAGAGGGCGAGAAACAAAGGGGCTGAAACAGAGGTGCGAAAACAGAGGGTCTGAAACAGAGGGGCTGAAACAGAGGGGCTGAAACAGAGGGGCTGAAACAGAGGGCGAGAAACAGAGGGGCTGAAACAGAGGGGCTGAAACAGAGGGTCTGAAACAGATGGGCTGAAACTGAGGAGCTGAAACAGAGGGGCTGAAACAGAGGGGCTCAAACAGACGGGCTGAAACAGAGGGCGAGAAACAGAGGGGCTGAAACAGAGGGGCTGAAACAGAGGGTCTGAAACAGAGGGCGAGAAACAGAGGGGCTGAAACAGAGGGGCTGAAACAGAGGGCGAGAAACAGAGGGCGAGAAACAGAGGGCGAGAAACAGAGGGCAGAAACAGAGGGCGAGAAAGAGAGGGCGAGAAACAGAGGGCGAGAAACAGAGGGGCTGAAACAGAGGGGCTGAAACAGAGGGGTTGAAACAGAGGGGCTGAAACAGAGGGGCTGCAACAGAGGGCGAGAAACAGAGGGGCTGAAACAGACGGCGAGAAACAGATGGTCTGAAACAGAGGGCGAGAAACAGAGGGGCTGAAACAGAGGGGCTGAAACAGAGGGGCTGAAACAGAGGGCGAGAAACAGAGGGGCTGAAACAGAGGGGCTGAAACAGAGGGGCTGAAACAGAGGGGCTGAAACAGAGGGCGAGAAACAGTGGGCGAGAAACAGAGGGCGAGAAACAGAGGGGCTGAAACAGAGGGGCTGAAACAGAGGGCGTGAACCAGAGGGCGAGATACAGAGGGCGAGAAACAGAGGGCGAGAAACAGAGAGCGAGAAACAGGGCGAAAAACAGAGGGCGTGAAATAGAGGGCGAGAAACAGAGGGGCTGAAACAGAGGGGCTGAAAGAGACGGGCTGAAACAGAGGGGCTGAAACAGAGGGCGAGAAACAGAGGGCGAGAAACAGCGGGGCTGAAACAGAGGGGCTGATACAGAGGGGCTGAAACAGTGGGGCTGAATCAGAGGGCGAGAAACAGAGGGGCTGAAGCAGAGGGCGAGAAACAGAGGGGCTGAAACAGAGGGGCTGATATAGAGGGGCTGAAACAGAGGGTCTGAAACAGAGGGGCTGAAACAGAAGGGCTGAAACATTGGGGCTGAAACAGAGGGGCTGAAACAGAGGGGCTGAAACAGAGGGCGAGAAACAGAGGGGCTGAAACAGAGTGCGAGAAACAGAGGGGCTGAAACCGAGGCGAGAAACAGATTGCGAGAAACAGAGGGGCTGAAACAGAGGGGCTGAAACAGAGGGGCTGAAACAGAGGGCGAGAAACAGAGGGGCTGAAACAGAGGGGCGAAAACAGAGGGGCTGAAACAGAGGGGCTGAAACAGAGGGCGAGAAACAGAGGGGCTGCAACAGAGGGGCTGAAACAGAGGCGCTGAAACTGAGGGGCTGAAACAGAGGGCGAGAAACAGATGGGCTGAAACAGAGGGCGAGAAACAGAGGGGCTGAAACAGACGGCGAGAAACAGATGGGCTGAAACAGAGGGCGAGAAACAGAGGGGCTGAAACAGAGGGGCTGAAACAGAGGGGCTGAAACAGAGGGCGAGAAACAGAGGGGCTGAAACAGTGAAGCTGAAACAGAGGGGCTGAAACAGAGGGGCTGAAACAGAGGGCGAGAAACAGTGGGCGAGAAACAGAGTGCGAGAAACAGAGGGGCTGAAACAGAGGGGCTGAAACAGAGGGGCTGAAACAGAGGGCGAGAAACAGAGGGCGAGAAACAGAGAGCGAGAAACAGGGCGAAAAACAGAGGGCGTGAAATAGAGGGCGAGAAACAGAGGGGCTGAAACAGAGGGGCTGAAAGAGACGGGCTGAAACAGAGGGGCTGAAACAGAGGGCGAGAAACAGAGGGCGAGAAACAGCGGGGCTGAAACAGAGGGGCTGATACAGAGGGGCTGAAACAGTGGGGCTGAAACAGAGGGCGAGAAACAGAGGGGCTGAAGCAGAGGGCGAGAAACAGAGGGGCTGAAACAGAGGGGCTGATACAGAGGGGCTGAAGCAGAGGGGCTGAAACAGAGGGGCTGAAACAGAAGGGCTGAAACATTGGGGCTGAAACAGAGGGGCTGAAACAGAGGGGCTGAAACAGAGGGCGAGAAACAGAGGGGCTGAAACAGAGTGCGAGAAACAGAGGGGCTGAAACCGAGGGCGAGAAACAGATTGCGAGAAACAGAGGGGCTGAAACAGAGGGGCTGAAACAGAGGGGCTGAAACAGAGGGCGAGAAACAGAGGGGCTGAAACAGAGGGGCGAAAACAGAGGGGCTGAAACAGAGGGGCTGAAACAGAGGGCGAGAAACAGAGGGGCTGCAACAGAGGGGCTGAAACAGAGGCGCTGAAACTGAGGGGCTGAAACAGAGGGCGAGAAACAGAGGGGCTGAAACAGAGGGTCGAGAAACAGAGGGGCTGAAACAGAGGGCGAGAAACTGAGGGCGAGAAACAGAGGGGCTGAAACAGAGGGGCTGAAACAAAGGGTCTGAAACAGAGGGCGAGAAACAGAGGGGCTGAAACAGAGGGGCTGAAACAGAGGGGCTGAAACAGAGGGGCAGAAACAGAGGGCGAGAAACAGAGGGGCTGAAACAGAGGGGCTGAAACACAGGGGCTGAAACAGAGGGGCTGAAACAGATGGGCTGAAACAGAGGGGCTGAAACAGAGTGGCTGAAACAGTGGGCGAGAAATAGAGGGCGAGAAACAGAGGGGCTGAAACAGAGGGGCTGAAACAGAGGGCGAGAAACAGAGGGGCTTAAACAGAGGGGGTGAAACAGAGGGGCTGAAACAGAGGGCGAGAAACAGAGGGGCTGAAACTGAGGTCGAGAAACAGAGGGGTAGAAACAGAGGGTCTGAAACAGAGGGGCTGAAACAGAGGGGCTGAAACAGAGGGCGAGAAACAGAGGGGCTGAAACATAGGGGCTGAAACAGAGGGGCTGAAACAGATGGGCTGAAACTGAGGGGCTGAAACAGAGGAGCTGAAACAGAGGGGCTGAAACAGAGGGGCTGAAACAGAGGGCGAGAAACAGAGGGGCTGGAACAGAGGGGCTGAAACAGAGGGCGAGAAACAGAGGGACTGAAACAGAGGGACTGAAACAGAGGGGCTGAAACAGAGGGCGAGAAACAGAGGGCGAGAAACAGAGGGCGAGAAACAGAGGGCGAGAAACAGAGGGCGAGAAAAAGAGGGCGAGAAACAGAGGGGCTGAAACTGAGGGGCTGAAACAGAGGGGTTGAAACAGAGGGGCTGAAACAGAGGGGACGCAACAGAGGGCGAGAAACAGAGGAGCTGAAACAGAGGGCGAGAAACAGAGGGGCTGAAACAGAGGGCGAGAAACAGAGAGGCTGAAACAGAGGGACTGAAACAGAGGGGCTGAAACAGAGGGGCTGAAACAGAGGGAGAGAAACAGATGGGCTGAAACAGAGGGGCTGAAACAGAGGGGCTGAAACAGAGGGGCTGCAACAGAGGGCGAGAAACAGAGAGGCTGAAACAGAGGGCGAGAAACAGAGGGGCTGAAACAGAGGGCGAGAAACAGAGGGGCTGAAACAGAGGGGCTGAAACAGAGGGGCTGAAACAGAGGGGCTGAAACAGAGGGCGAGAAACAGAGGGGCTGAAACAGAGAGCGAGAAACAGAGGGCGAGAAACAGAAGGCGAGAAACAGAGGGGCTGAAACAGAGGGGCTGAAACAGAGGGTGAGAAACAGAGGGCGAGAAAGAGAGAGCGAGAAACAGAGGGCGAGAAACAGAGAGCGAGAAACAGAGGGCCAGAAACAGAGGGGCTGAAACAGAGGGGCTGAAAGAGACGGGCTGAAACTGAGGGTCTGAAACAGAGGGCGAGAAACAGAGGGGCTGAAACAGAGGGGCTGAAACAGAGGGGCTGAAACAGAGGGGCTGCAACAGAGGGCGAGAAAAAGAGAGGCTGAAACAGAGGGCGAGAAACAGAGGGGCTGAAACAGAGGGCGAGAAACAGAGGGGCTGAAACAGAGGGGCTGAAACAGAGGGCGAGAAACAGAGGGGCTGAAACAGAGGAGCTGAAACAGAGGGGCTGAAACAGAGGGGCTGAAACAGATGGCGAGAAACAGAGGGCGAGAAACAGAGAGCGAGAAACAGAGGGCGAGAAACAGAGGGCGTGAAATAGAGTGCGAGAAACAGAGGGACTGAAACAGAGGGGCTGAAAGAGACGGGCTGAAACAGAGGGGCTGAAACAGAGGGCGAGAAACAGAGGGCGAGAAACAGCGGGGCTGAAACAGAGCGGCTGATACAGAGGGGCTGAAACAGTTGGGCTGAAACAGAGGGCGAGAAACAGAGGGGCTGAAACAGAGGGCGAGAAACAGAGGGGCTGAAACAGAGGGGCTGAAACAGAGGGGCTGAAACAGAGGGGCTGAAACAGAGGGCGAGAAACAGAGGGCCAGAAACAGAGAGCGAGAAACAGAGGGCGAGAAACAGAAGGCGAGAAACAGAGGGGCTGAAACAGAGGGTGAGAAACAGAGGGCGAGAAACAGAGAGCGAGAAACAGAGGGCGAGAAACAGAGAGCGAGAAACAGAGGGCGAGAAACAGAGGGCGTGAAATAGAGGGCGAGAAACAGAGGGACTGAAACAGAGGGGCTGAAAGAGACGGGCTGAAACAGAGGGGCTGAAACAGAGGGCGAGAAACAGAGGGCGAGAAACAGCGGGGCTGAAACAGAGCGGCTGATACAGAGGGGCTGAAACAGTTGGGCTGAAACAGAGGGCGAGAAACAGAGGGGCTGAAACAGAGGGCGAGAAACAGAGGGGCTGAAACAGAGGGGCTGAAACAGAGGGGCTGAAACAGAGGGGCTGAAACAGAGGGCGAGAAACAGAGGGGCTGAAACAGAGGGGCTGAAAGAGAGGGGCTGAAACAGATGGGCTGAAACTGAGGGGCTGAAACAGAGGAGCTGAAACAGAGGGGCTGAAACAGAGGGCCTGAAACAGAGGGCGAGAAACAGAGGGGCTGAAACAGAGGGGCTGAAACAGAGGGGCTGAAACAGAGGGGCTGAAACAGATGGCGAGAAACAGAGGGCGAGAAACAGAGAGCGAGAAACAGAGGGCGAGAAACAGAGGGGCTGAAACAGAGGGCGAGAAACAGAGGGGCTGAAACAGAGGGGCTGAAAGAGACGGGCTGAAACAGAGGGGCTGAAACAGAGGGCGAGAAACAGAGGGGCTGAAACAGAGGGGCTGAAACAGAGGGGCTGAAACAGAGGGCGAGAAACAGAGGGGCTGAAACAGAGTGCGAGAAACAGAGGGGCTGAAACCGAGGGCGAGAAACAGATTGCGAGAAACAGAGGGGCTGAAACAGAGGGGCTGAAACAGAGGGGCTGAAACAGAGGGCGAGAAACAGAGGGGCTGAAACAGAGGGGCGAAAACAGAGGGGCTGAAACAGAGGGGCTGAAACAGAGGGCGAGAAACAGAGGGGCTGCAACAGAGGGGCTGAAACAGAGGCGCTGAAACTGAGGGGCTGAAACAGAGGGCGAGAAACAGAGGGGCTGAAACAGAGGGTCGAGAAACAGAGGGGCTGAAACAGAGGGCGAGAAACTGAGGGCGAGAAACAGAGGGGCTGAAACAGAGGGGCTGAAACAGAGGGTCTGAAACAGAGGGCGAGAAACAGAGGGGCTGAAACAGAGGGGCTGAAACAGAGGGGCTGAAACAGAGGGGCAGAAACAGAGGGCGAGAAACAGAGGGGCTGAAACAGAGGGGCTGAAACACAGGGGTTGAAACAGAGGGGCTGAAACAGATGGGCTGAAACAGAGGGGCTGAAACAGAGTGGCTGAAACAGTGGGCGAGAAATAGAGGGCGAGAAACAGAGGGGCTGAAACAGAGGGGCTGAAACAGAGGGCGAGAAACAGAGGGGCTTAAACAGAGGGGGTGAAACAGAGGGGCTGAAACAGAGGGCGAGAAACAGAGGGGCTGAAACTGAGGTCGAGAAACAGAGGGGTAGAAACAGAGGGTCTGAAACAGAGGGGCTGAAACAGAGGGGCTGAAACAGAGGGCGAGAAACAGAGGGGCTGAAACATAGGGGCTGAAACAGAGGGGCTGAAACAGATGGGCTGAAACTGAGGGGCTGAAACAGAGGAGCTGAAACAGAGGGGCTGAAACAGAGGGGCTGAAACAGAGGGCGAGAAACAGAGGGGCTGGAACAGAGGGGCTGAAACAGAGGGCGAGAAACAGAGGGACTGAAACAGAGGGACTGAAACAGAGGGGCTGAAACAGAGGGCGAGAAACAGAGGGCGAGAAACAGAGGGCGAGAAACAGAGGGCGAGAAACAGAGGGCGAGAAAAAGAGGGCGAGAAACAGAGGGGCTGAAACTGAGGGGCTGAAACAGAGGGGTTGAAACAGAGGGGCTGAAACAGAGGGGACGCAACAGAGGGCGAGAAACAGAGGAGCTGAAACAGAGGGCGAGAAACAGAGGGGCTGAAACAGAGGGCGAGAAACAGAGAGGCTGAAACAGAGGGACTGAAACAGATGGGCTGAAACAGAGGGGCTGAAACAGAGGGAGAGAAACAGATGGGCTGAAACAGAGGGGCTGAAACAGAGGGGCTGAAACAGAGGGGCTGCAACAGAGGGCGAGAAACAGAGAGGCTGAAACAGAGGGCGAGAAACAGAGGGGCTGAAACAGAGGGCGAGAAACAGAGGGGCTGAAACAGAGGGGCTGAAACAGAGGGGCTGAAACAGAGGGGCTGAAACAGAGGGCGAGAAACAGAGGGGCTGAAACAGAGAGCGAGAAACAGAGGGCGAGAAACAGAAGGCGAGAAACAGAGGGGCTGAAACAGAGGGGCTGAAACAGAGGGTGAGAAACAGAGGGCGAGAAAGAGAGAGCGAGAAACAGAGGGCGAGAAACAGAGAGCGAGAAACAGAGGGCCAGAAACAGAGGGGCTGAAACAGAGGGGCTGAAAGAGACGGGCTGAAACTGAGGGTCTGAAACAGAGGGCGAGAAACAGAGGGGCTGAAACAGAGGGGCTGAAACAGAGGTGCTGAAACAGAGGGGCTGCAACAGAGGGCGAGAAAAAGAGAGGCTGAAACAGAGGGCGAGAAACAGAGGGGCTGAAACAGAGGGCGAGAAACAGAGGGGCTGAAACAGAGGGGCTGAAACAGAGGGCGAGAAACAGAGGGGCTGAAACAGAGGAGCTGAAACAGAGGGGCTGAAACAGAGGGGCTGAAACAGATGGCGAGAAACAGAGGGCGAGAAACAGAGAGCGAGAAACAGAGGGCGAGAAACAGAGGGCGTGAAATAGAGTGCGAGAAACAGAGGGACTGAAACAGAGGGGCTGAAAGAGACGGGCTGAAACAGAGGGGCTGAAACAGAGGGCGAGAAACAGAGGGCGAGAAACAGCGGGGCTGAAACAGAGCGGCTGATACAGAGGGGCTGAAACAGTTGGGCTGAAACAGAGGGCGAGAAACAGAGGGGCTGAAACAGAGGGCGAGAAACAGAGGGGCTGAAACAGAGGGGCTGAAACAGAGGGGCTGAAACAGAGGGGCTGAAACAGAGGGCGAGAAACAGAGGCCAGAAACAGAGAGCGAGAAACAGAGGGCGAGAAACAGAAGGCGAGAAACAGAGGGGCTGAAACAGAGGGTGAGAAACAGAGGGCGAGAAACAGAGAGCGAGAAACAGAGGGCGAGAAACAGAGAGCGAGAAACAGAGGGCGAGAAACAGAGGGCGTGAAATAGAGGGCGAGAAACAGAGGGACTGAAACAGAGGGGCTGAAAGAGACGGGCTGAAACAGAGGGGCTGAAACAGAGGGCGAGAAACAGAGGGCGAGAAACAGCGGGGCTGAAACAGAGCGGCTGATACAGAGGGGCTGAAACAGTTGGGCTGAAACAGAGGGCGAGAAACAGAGGGGCTGAAACAGAGGGCGAGAAACAGAGGGGCTGAAACAGAGGGGCTGAAACAGAGGGGCTGAAACAGAGGGGCTGAAACAGAGGGCGAGAAACAGAGGGGCTGAAACAGAGGGGCTGAAAGAGAGGGGCTGAAACAGATGGGCTGAAACTGAGGGGCTGAAACAGAGGAGCTGAAACAGAGGGGCTGAAACAGAGGGCCTGAAACAGAGGGCGAGAAACAGAGGGGCTGAAACAGAGGGGCTGAAACAGAGGGGCTGAAACAGAGGGGCTGAAACAGATGGCGAGAAACAGAGGGCGAGAAACAGAGAGCGAGAAACAGAGGGCGAGAAACAGAGGGGCTGAAACAGAGGGCGAGAAACAGAGGGGCTGAAACAGAGGGGCTGAAAGAGACGGGCTGAAACAGAGGGGCTGAAACAGAGGGCGAGAAACAGAGGGCGAGAAACAGCGGGGCTGAAACAGAGCGGCTGATACAGAGGGGCTGAAACAGTGGGGCTGAAACAGAGGGCGAGAAACAGAGGGGCTGAAACAGAGGGCGAGAAACAGAGGGGCTGAAACAGAGGGGCTGAAACAGAGGGGCTGAAACAGAGGGGCTGAAACAGAGGGCGAGAAACAGAGGGCCAGAAACAGAGAGCGAGAAACAGAGGGCGTGAAACAGAAGGCGAGAAACAGAGGGGCTGAAACAGAGGGTGAGAAACAGAGGGCGAGAAACAGAGAGCGAGAAACAGAGGGCGAGAAACAGAGGGCGAGAAACAGAGGGCCAGAAACAGAGGGGCTGAAACAGAGGGGCTGAATGAGACGGGCTGAAACAGAGGGTCTGAAACAGAGGGCGAGAAACAGAGGGCGAGAAACAGAGGGGCTGATACAGAGGGGCTGAAACAGAGGGGCTGAAACAGAGGGCGAAAAACAGAGGGGCTCAAACAGAGGGCGAGAAACAGAGGGGCTGAAACAGAGGGGCTGAAACAGAGGGGCTGAAACAGAGGGGCTGAAACAGAGGGCGAGAAACAGAGGGGCTGAAACAGAGGGACTGAAACAGAGGGGCTGAAACAGATGGGCTGAAACTGAGGGGCTGAAACAGAGGAGCTGAAACAGAGGGGCTGAAACAGAGGGCCTGAAACAGAGGGCGAGAAACAGAGGGGCTGAAACAGAGGGGCTGAAACAGAGGGCGAGAACCAGAGGGCGAGAAACAGAGGGCGAGAAACAGAGGGCGAGAAACAGAGGGCGAGAAAAAGAGGGCGAGAAACAGATGGGCTGAAACTGAGGGGCTGAAACAGAGGGGTTGAAACAGAGGGGCTGAAACAGAGGGGACGCAACAGAGGGCGAGAAACAGACGAGCTGAAACAGAGGGCGAGAAACAGAGGGGCTGAAACAGAGGGACTGAAACAGAGGGGCTGAAACAGATGGGCTGAAACTGAGGGGCTGAAACAGAGGAGCTGAAACAGAGGGGCTGAAACAGAGGGCCTGAAACAGAGGGCGAGAAACAGAGGGGCTGAAACAGAGGGGCTGAAACAGAGGGCGTGAACCAGAGGGCGAGAAACAGAGGGCGAGAAACAGAGGGCGAGAAACAGAGGGCGAGAAAAAGAGGGCGAGAAACAGATGGGCTGAAACTGAGGGGCTGAAACAGAGGGGTTGAAACAGAGGGGCTGAAACAGAGGGGACGCAACAGAGGGCGAGAAACAGACGAGCTGAAACTGAGTGCGAGAAACAGAGGGGCTGAAACAGAGGGCGAGAAACAGAGAGGCTGAAACAGAGGGGCTGAAACAGAGGGGCTGAAACAGAGGGGCTGCAACAGAGGGCGAGAAACAGAGAGGCTGAAACAGAGGGCGAGAAACAGAGGAGCTGAAACATTGGGCGAGAAACAGAGGGGCTGAAACAGAGGGGCGAAAACAGAGGGGCTGAAACAGAGGGGCTGCAACAGAGGGCGAGAAACAATGGGGCTGAAACAGAGGGCGAGAAACAGAGGGGCTGAAACAGAGGGCGAGAAACAGAGGGGCTGAAACAGAGGGGCTGAAACAGAGGGCGAGAAACAGAGGGGCTGAAAC
This sequence comes from Stegostoma tigrinum, assembly GCF_030684315.1. Lineage (NCBI taxonomy): Eukaryota > Metazoa > Chordata > Chondrichthyes > Orectolobiformes > Stegostomatidae > Stegostoma > Stegostoma tigrinum. The sequence continues at coordinate 114,368 of NW_026728193.1, read as the reverse complement.
AGAGGAGCTGAAACAGAGGAGCTGAAACAGAGGGGCTGAAACAGAGGGCGATGAACAGAGGGCGAGAAACAGAGAGCGAGAAACAGAGGGCGAGAAACAGAGGGGCTGAAACATATGGGCTGAAACAGAAGGGCTGAAACAGAGGGGCTGAAACAGAGGAGCTGAAACAGAGGGGCTGAAACAGAGGGCCTGAAACAGAGGGCGAGAAACAGAGGGGCTGAAACAGAGGGGCTGAAACAGAGGGGCTGAAACAGAGGGGCTGAAACAGATGGCGAGAAACAGAGGGCGAGAAACAGAGAGCGAGAAACAGAGGGCGAGAAACAGAGGGGCTGAAACAGAGGGCGAGAAACAGAGGGGCTGAAACAGAGGGGCTGAAAGAGACGGGCTGAAACAGAGGGGCTGAAACAGAGGGCGAGAAACAGAGGGCGAGAAACAGCGGGGCTGAAACAAAGCGGATGATACAGAGGGGCTGAAACAGTGGGGCTGAAACAGAGGGCGAGAAGCAGAGGGGCTGAAACAGAGGGCGAGAAACAGAGGGGCTGAAACAGAGGGGCTGAAACAGAGGGGCTGAAACAGAGGGGCTGAAACAGAGGGCGAGAAACAGAGGGCCAGAAACAGAGAGCGAGAAACAGAGGGCGTGAAACAGAAGGCGAGAAACAGAGGGGCTGAAACAGAGGGTGAGAAACAGAGGGCGAGAAACAGAGAGCGAGAAACAGAGGGCGAGAAACAGAGGGCGAGAAACAGAGGGCCAGAAACAGAGGGGCTGAAACAGAGGGGCTGAATGAGACGGGCTGAAACAGAGGGTCTGAAACAGAGGGCGAGAAACAGAGGGCGAGAAACAGAGGGGCTGATACAGAGGGGCTGAAACAGAGGGGCTGAAACAGAGGGCGAGAAACAGAGGGGCTCAAACAGAGGGCGAGAAACAGAGGGGCTGAAACAGAGGGGCTGAAACAGAGGGGCTGAAACAGAGGGGCTGAAACAGAGGGCGAGAAACAGAGGGGCTGAAACAGAGGGACTGAAACAGAGGGGCTGAAACAGATGGGCTGAAACTGAGGGGCTGAAACAGAGGAGCTGAAACAGAGGGGCTGAAACAGAGGGCCTGAAACAGAGGGCGAGAAACAGAGGGGCTGAAACAGAGGGGCTGAAACAGAGGGCGAGAACCAGAGGGCGAGAAACAGAGGGCGAGAAACAGACGGCGAGAAACAGAGGGCGAGAAAAAGAGGGCGAGAAACAGATGGGCTGAAACTGAGGGGCTGAAACAGAGGGGTTGAAACAGAGGGGCTGAAACAGAGGGGACGCAACAGAGGGCGAGAAACAGACGAGCTGAAACAGAGGGCGAGAAACAGAGGGGCTGAAACAGAGGGACTGAAACAGAGGGGCTGAAACAGATGGGCTGAAACTGAGGGGCTGAAACAGAGGAGCTGAAACAGAGGGGCTGAAACAGAGGGCCTGAAACAGAGGGCGAGAAACAGAGGGGCTGAAACAGAGGGGCTGAAACAGAGGGCGTGAACCAGAGGGCGAGAAACAGAGGGCGAGAAACAGAGGGCGAGAAACAGAGGGCGAGAAAAAGAGGGCGAGAAACAGATGGGCTGAAACTGAGGGGCTGAAACAGAGGGGTTGAAACAGAGGGGCTGAAACAGAGGGGACGCAACAGAGGGCGAGAAACAGACGAGCTGAAACTGAGGGCGAGAAACAGAGGGGCTGAAACAGAGGGCGAGAAACAGAGAGGCTGAAACAGAGGGGCTGAAACAGAGGGGCTGAAACAGAGGGGCTGCAACAGAGGGCGAGAAACAGAGAGGCTGAAACAGAGGGCGAGAAACAGAGGAGCTGAAACATTGGGCGAGAAACAGAGGGGCTGAAACAGAGGGGCGAAAACAGAGGGGCTGAAACAGAGGGGCTGCAACAGAGGGCGAGAAACAATGGGGCTGAAACAGAGGGCGAGAAACAGAGGGGCTGAAACAGAGGGCGAGAAACAGAGGGGCTGAAACAGAGGGGCTGAAACAGAGGGCGAGAAACAGAGGGGCTGAAACAGAGGAGCTGAAACAGAGGAGCTGAAACAGAGGGGCTGAAACAGAGGGCGATGAACAGAGGGCGAGAAACAGAGAGCGAGAAACAGAGGGCGAGAAACAGAGGGGCTGAAACATATGGGCTGAAACAGAAGGGCTGAAACAGAGGGGCTGAAACAGAGGGGCTGAAACAGAGGGGCTGAAAGAGAGGGGCTGCAACAGAGGGCGAGAAACAGAGGGGCTGAAACAGATGGGCTGAAACTGAGGGGCTGAAACAGAGGAGCTGAAACAGAGGGGCTGAAACAGAGGGCCTGAAACAGAGGGCGAGAAACAGAGGGGCTGAAACAGAGGGGCTGAAACAGAGGGCGAGAACCAGAGGGCGAGAAACAGAGGGCGAGAAACAGAGGGCGAGAAACAGAGGGCGAGAAAAAGAGGGCGAGAAACAGATGGGCTGAAACTGAGGGGCTGAAACAGAGGGGTTGAAACAGAGGGGCTGAAACAGAGGGGACGCAACAGAGGGCGAGAAACAGACGAGCTGAAACAGAGGGCGAGAAACAGAGGGGCTGAAACAGAGGGACTGAAACAGAGGGGCTGAAACAGATGGGCTGAAACTGAGGGGCTGAAACAGAGGAGCTGAAACAGAGGGGCTGAAACAGAGGGCCTGAAACAGAGGGCGAGAAACAGAGGGGCTGAAACAGAGGGGCTGAAACAGAGGGCGTGAACCAGAGGGCGAGAAACAGAGGGCGAGAAACAGAGGGCGAGAAACAGAGGGCGAGAAAAAGAGGGCGAGAAACAGATGGGCTGAAACTGAGGGGCTGAAACAGAGGGGTTGAAACAGAGGGGCTGAAACAGAGGGGACGCAACAGAGGGCGAGAAACAGACGAGCTGAAACTGAGGGCGAGAAACAGAGGGGCTGAAACAGAGGGCGAGAAACAGAGAGGCTGAAACAGAGGGGCTGAAACAGAGGGGCTGAAACAGAGGGGCTGCAACAGAGGGCGAGAAACAGAGAGGCTGAAACAGAGGGCGAGAAACAGAGGAGCTGAAACATTGGGCGAGAAACAGAGGGGCTGAAACAGAGGGGCGAAAACAGAGGGGCTGAAACAGAGGGGCTGCAACAGAGGGCGAGAAACAATGGGGCTGAAACAGAGGGCGAGAAACAGAGGGGCTGAAACAGAGGGCGAGAAACAGAGGGGCTGAAACAGAGGGGCTGAAACAGAGGGCGAGAAACAGAGGGGCTGAAACAGAGGAGCTGAAACAGAGGAGCTGAAACAGAGGGGCTGAAACAGAGGGCGATGAACAGAGGGCGAGAAACAGAGAGCGAGAAACAGAGGGCGAGAAACAGAGGGGCTGAAACATATGGGCTGAAACAGAAGGGCTGAAACAGAGGGGCTGAAACAGAGGAGCTGAAACAGAGGGGCTGAAACAGAGGGCCTGAAACAGAGGGCGAGAAACAGAGGGGCTGAAACAGAGGGGCTGAAACAGAGGGGCTGAAACAGAGGGGCTGAAACAGATGGCGAGAAACAGAGGGCGAGAAACAGAGAGCGAGAAACAGAGGGCGAGAAACAGAGGGGCTGAAACAGAGGGCGAGAAACAGAGGGGCTGAAACAGAGGGGCTGAAAGAGACGGGCTGAAACAGAGGGGCTGAAACAGAGGGCGAGAAACAGAGGGCGAGAAACAGCGGGGCTGAAACAGAGCGGATGATACAGAGGGGCTGAAACAGTGGGGCTGAAACAGAGGGCGAGAAACAGAGGGGCTGAAACAGAGGGCGAGAAACAGAGGGGCTGAAACAGAGGGGCTGAAACAGAGGGGCTGAAACAGAGGGGCTGAAACAGAGGGCGAGAAACAGAGGGCCAGAAACAGAGAGCGAGAAACAGAGGGCGTGAAACAGAAGGCGAGAAACAGAGGGGCTGAAACAGAGGGTGAGAAACAGAGGGCGAGAAACAGAGAGCGAGAAACAGAGGGCGAGAAACAGAGGGCGAGAAACAGAGGGCCAGAAACAGAGGGGCTGAAACAGAGGGGCTGAATGAGACGGGCTGAAACAGAGGGTCTGAAACAGAGGGCGAGAAACAGAGGGCGAGAAACAGAGGGGCTGATACAGAGGGGCTGAAACAGAGGGGCTGAAACAGAGGGCGAGAAACAGAGGGGCTCAAACAGAGGGCGAGAAACAGAGGGGCTGAAACAGAGGGGCTGAAACAGAGGGGCTGAAACAGAGGGGCTGAAACAGAGGGCGAGAAACAGAGGGGCTGAAACAGAGGGACTGAAACAGAGGGGCTGAAACAGATGGGCTGAAACTGAGGGGCTGAAACAGAGGAGCTGAAACAGAGGGGCTGAAACAGAGGGCCTGAAACAGAGGGCGAGAAACAGAGGGGCTGAAACAGAGGGGCTGAAACAGAGGGCGAGAACCAGAGGGCGAGAAACAGAGGGCGAGAAACAGACGGCGAGAAACAGAGGGCGAGAAAAAGAGGGCGAGAAACAGATGGGCTGAAACTGAGGGGCTGAAACAGAGGGGTTGAAACAGAGGGGCTGAAACAGAGGGGACGCAACAGAGGGAGAGAAACAGACGAGCTGAAACAGAGGGCGAGAAACAGAGGGCGAGAAACAGAGGGCGAGAAACAGAGGGCGAGAAAAAGAGGGCGAGAAACAGATGGGCTGAAACTGAGGGGCTGAAACAGAGGGGTTGAAACAGAGGGGCTGAAACAGAGGGGACGCAACAGAGGGCGAGAAACAGACGAGCTGAAACTGAGGGCGAGAAACAGAGGGGCTGAAACAGAGGGCGAGAAACAGAGAGGCTGAAACAGAGGGGCTGAAACAGAGGGGCTGAAACAGAGGGGCTGCAACAGAGGGCGAGAAACAGAGAGGCTGAAACAGAGGGCGAGAAACAGAGGAGCTGAAACATTGGGCGAGAAACAGAGGGGCTGAAACAGAGGGGCGAAAACAGAGGGGCTGAAACAGAGGGGCTGCAACAGAGGGCGAGAAACAATGGGGCTGAAACAGAGGGCGAGAAACAGAGGGGCTGAAACAGAGGGCGAGAAACAGAGGGGCTGAAACAGAGGGGCTGAAACAGAGGGCGAGAAACAGAGGGGCTGAAACAGAGGAGCTGAAACAGAGGAGCTGAAACAGAGGGGCTGAAACAGAGGGCGATGAACAGAGGGCGAGAAACAGAGAGCGAGAAACAGAGGGCGAGAAACAGAGGGGCTGAAACATATGGGCTGAAACAGAAGGGCTGAAACAGAGGGGCTGAAACAGAGGGGCTGAAACAGAGGGGCTGAAAGAGAGGGGCTGCAACAGAGGGCGAGAAACAGAGGGGCTGAAACAGATGGGCTGAAACTGAGGGGCTGAAACAGAGGAGCTGAAACAGAGGGGCTGAAACAGAGGGCCTGAAACAGAGGGCGAGAAACAGAGGGGCTGAAACAGAGGGGCTGAAACAGAGGGCGAGAACCAGAGGGCGAGAAACAGAGGGCGAGAAACAGAGGGCGAGAAACAGAGGGCGAGAAAAAGAGGGCGAGAAACAGATGGGCTGAAACTGAGGGGCTGAAACAGAGGGGTTGAAACAGAGGGGCTGAAACAGAGGGGACGCAACAGAGGGCGAGAAACAGACGAGCTGAAACAGAGGGCGAGAAACAGAGGGGCTGAAACAGAGGGACTGAAACAGAGGGGCTGAAACAGATGGGCTGAAACTGAGGGGCTGAAACAGAGGAGCTGAAACAGAGGGGCTGAAACAGAGGGCCTGAAACAGAGGGCGAGAAACAGAGGGGCTGAAACAGAGGGGCTGAAACAGAGGGCGTGAACCAGAGGGCGAGAAACAGAGGGCGAGAAACAGAGGGCGAGAAACAGAGGGCGAGAAAAAGAGGGCGAGAAACAGATGGGCTGAAACTGAGGGGCTGAAACAGAGGGGTTGAAACAGAGGGGCTGAAACAGAGGGGACGCAACAGAGGGCGAGAAACAGACGAGCTGAAACTGAGGGCGAGAAACAGAGGGGCTGAAACAGAGGGCGAGAAACAGAGAGGCTGAAACAGAGGGGCTGAAACAGAGGGGCTGAAACAGAGGGGCTGCAACAGAGGGCGAGAAACAGAGAGGCTGAAACAGAGGGCGAGAAACAGAGGAGCTGAAACATTGGGCGAGAAACAGAGGGGCTGAAACAGAGGGGCGAAAACAGAGGGGCTGAAACAGAGGGGCTGCAACAGAGGGCGAGAAACAATGGGGCTGAAACAGAGGGCGAGAAACAGAGGGGCTGAAACAGAGGGCGAGAAACAGAGGGGCTGAAACAGAGGGGCTGAAACAGAGGGCGAGAAACAGAGGGGCTGAAACAGAGGAGCTGAAACAGAGGAGCTGAAACAGAGGGGCTGAAACAGAGGGCGATGAACAGAGGGCGAGAAACAGAGAGCGAGAAACAGAGGGCGAGAAACAGAGGGGCTGAAACATATGGGCTGAAACAGAAGGGCTGAAACAGAGGGGCTGAAACAGAGGGGCTGAAACAGAGGGGCTGAAAGAGAGGGGCTGCAAAAGAGGGCGAGAAACAGAGGGGCTGAAACAGATGGCAAGAAACAGAGGGGCTGAAACAGAGGGCGAGAAACAGAGGGGCTGAAACAGAGGGCGAGAAACAGAGGGGCTTAAACAGAGGGGCTGAAAGAAAGGGTCTGAAACAGAGGGGCTGAAACAGAGGGCGAGAAACAGAGGGGCTGAAACAGAGGTCGAGAAACAGAGGGGCTAAAACAGAGGGGCTGAAACAGAGGGGCTGAAACAGAGGGGCTGAAACAGAGGGCGAGAAACAGAGGGGCTGAAACAGAGGGGCTGAAACAGAGGGGCTGAAACAGAGGGGCTGAAACAGAGGGCGAGAAACAGAGGGGCTGAAACGGAGGGGCTGAAACAGAGGGTGAGAAACAGAGGGGCTGAAACAGGGGGTCTGAAACAGAGGGGCTGAAACAGAGGGGTTGAAACAGAGGGGCTGAAAAAGAGGGGCTGCAACAGAGGGCGAGAAACAGAGGGGCTGAAACAGAGGGCGAGAAAAATAGGGGCTGAAACAGAGGGCGAGAAACAGAGGGGCTGAAACAGAGGGGCTGAAACAGAGGGGCTGAAACAGTGGGGCTGAAACAGAGGGGCTGAAACAGAGGGGCTGAAACAGAGGGGTTGAAACAGAGGGCGAGAAACAGAGGGCGAGAAACAGAGGGGCTGAAACAGAGGGGCTGAAACAGAGGGGCTGCAACAAAGGGCGAGAAACAGAGGGGCTGAAACAGATGGCAAGAAACAGAGGGGCTGAAACAGAGGGCGAGAAAGAGAGGGGCTGAAACAGAGCGGCTTAAACAGAGGGCGAGAAACAGAGGCGCTTAAACAGAGGGGCTGAAACAGAGGGGCTGAAACAGAGGGCGAGAAACAGAGGGGCTGAAACAGAGGGACTGAAACAGAGGGGCTGAAACAGATGGGCTGAAACTGAGGGGCTGAAACAGAGGAGCTGAAACAGAGGGGCTGAAACAGAGGGGCTGAAACAGAGGGCGAGAAACAGAGGGGCTCAAACAGAGGGCGAGAAACAGAGGGGCTGAAACAGAGGGGCTGAAACAGAGGGGCTGAAACAGAGGGGCTGAAACAGAGGGCGAGAAACAGAGGGGCTGAAACAGAGGGACTGAAACAGAGGGGCTGAAACAGATGGGCTGAAACTGAGGGGCTGAAACAGAGGAGCTGAAACAGAGGGGCTGAAACAGAGGGCCTGAAACAGAGGGCGAGAAACAGAGGGGCTGAAACAGAGGGGCTGAAACAGAGGGCGAGAACCAGAGGGCGAGAAACAGAGGGCGAGAAACAGAGGGCGAGAAACAGAGGGCGTGAAAAAGAGGGCGAGAAACAGAGGGGCTGATACAGAGGGGCTGAAACAGAGGGGCTGAAACAGAGGGCGAGAAACAGAGGGGCTCAAAAGAGGGCGAGAAACAGAGGGGCTGAAACAGAGGGGCTGAAACAGAGGGGCTGAAACAGAGGGGCTGAAACAGAGGGCGAGAAACAGAGGGGCTGAAACAGAGGGACTGAAACAGAGGGGCTGAAACAGATGGGCTGAAACTGAGGGGCTGAAACAGAGGAGCTGAAACAGAGGGGCTGAAACAGAGGGCCTGAAACAGAGGGCGAGAAACAGAGGGGCTGAAACAGAGGGGCTGAAACAGAGGGCGAGAACCAGAGGGCGAGAAACAGAGGGCGAGAAACAGACGTCGAGAAACAGAGGGCGAGAAAAAGAGGGCGAGAAACAGATGGGCTGAAACTGAGGGGCTGAAACAGAGGGGTTGAAACAGAGGGGCTGAAACAGAGGGGACGCAACAGAGGGCGAGAAACAGACGAGCTGAAACAGAGGGCGAGAAACAGAGGGGCTGAAACAGAGGGACTGAAACAGAGGGGCTGAAACAGATGGGCTGAAACTGAGGGGCTGAAACAGAGGAGCTGAAACAGAGGGGCTGAAACAGAGGGCCTGAAACAGAGGGCGAGAAACAGAGGGGCTGAAACAGAGGGGCTGAAACAGAGGGCGTGAACCAGAGGGCGAGAAACAGAGGGCGAGAAACAGAGGGCGAGAAACAGAGGGCGAGAAAAAGAGGGCGAGAAACAGATGGGCTGAAACTGAGGGGCTGAAACAGAGGGGTTGAAACAGAGGGGCTGAAACAGACGGGACGCAACAGAGGGCGAGAAACAGACGAGCTGAAACAGAGGGCGAGAAACAGAGGGGCTGAAACAGAGGGCGAGAAACAGAGAGGCTGAAACAGAGGGGCTGAAACAGAGGGGCTGAAACAGAGGGGCTGCAACAGAGGGCGAGAAACAGAGAGGCTGAAACAGAGGGCGAGAAACAGAGGAGCTGAAACATTGGGCGAGAAACAGAGGGGCTGAAACAGAGGGGCGAAAACAGAGGGGCTGAAACAGAGGGGCTGCAACAGAAGGCGAGAAACAATGGGGCTGAAACAGAGGGCGAGAAACAGAGGGGCTGAAACAGAGGGCGAGAAACAGAGGGGCTGAAACAGAGGGGCTGAAACAGAGGGCGAGAAACAGAGGGGCTGAAACAGAGGAGCTGAAACAGAGGGGCTGAAACAGAGGGGCTGAAACAGAGGGCGATGAACAGAGGGCGAGAAACAGAGAGCGAGAAACAGAGGGCGAGAAACAGAGGGGCTGAAACATATGGGCTGAAACAGAAGGGCTGAAACAGAGGGGCTGAAACAGAGGGGCTGAAACAGAGGGGCTGAAAGAGAGGGGCTGCAACAGAGGGCGAGAAACAGAGGGGCTGAAACAGATGGCAAGAAACAGAGGGGCTGAAACAGAGGGCGAGAAACAGAGGGGCTGAAACAGAGGGCGAGAAACAGAGGGGCTTAAACAGAGGGGCTGAAAGAAAGGGTCTGAAACAGAGGGGCTGAAACAGAGGGCGAGAAACAGAGGGGCTGAAACAGAGGTCGAGAAACAGAGGGGCTAAAACAGAGGGGCTGAAACAGAGGGGCTGAAACAGAGGGGCTGAAACAGAGGGCGAGAAACAGAGGGGCTGAAACAGAGGGGCTGAAACAGAGGGGCTGAAACAGAGGGGCTGAAACAGAGGGCGAGAAACAGAGGGGCTGAAACGGAGGGGCTGAAACAGAGGGGCTGAAACAGAGGGTGAGAAACAGAGGGGCTGAAACAGGGGGTCTGAAACAGAGGGGCTGAAACAGAGGGGTTGAAACAGAGGGGCTGAAAAAGAGGGGCTGCAACAGAGGGCGAGAAACAGAGGGGCTGAAACAGAGGGCGAGAAAAATAGGGGCTGAAACAGAGGGCGAGAAACAGAGGGGCTGAAACAGAGGGGCTGAAACAGAGGGGCTGAAACAGTGGGGCTGAAACAGAGGGGCTGAAACAGAGGGGCTGAAACAGAGGGGTTGAAACAGAGGGCGAGAAACAGAGGGCGAGAAACAGAGGGGCTGAAACAGAGGGGCTGAAACAGAGGGGCTGCAACAAAGGGCGAGAAACAGAGGGGCTGAAACAGATGGCAAGAAACAGAGGGGCTGAAACAGAGGGCGAGAAAGAGAGGGGCTGAAACAGAGCGGCTTAAACAGAGGGCGAGAAACAGAGGCGCTTAAACAGAGGGGCTGAAACAGAGGGGCTGAAACAGAGGGCGAGAAACAGAGGGGCTGAAACAGAGGTCGAGAAACAGACGGGCTGAAACAGAGGGGCTGAAAGAGACGGGCTGAAACAGAGGGGCTGAAACAGAGGGCGAGAAACAGAGGGCGAGAAACAGCGGGGCTGAAACAGAGGGGCAGATACAGAGGGGCTGAAACAGTGGGGCTGAAACAGAGGGCGAGAAACAGAGGGGCTGAAACATATGGGCTGAAACAGAAGGGCTGAAACAGAGGGGCTGAAACAGAGGGACTGAAACAGAGGGGCTGAAACAGATGGGCTGAAACTGAGGGGCTGAAACAGAGGAGCTGAAACAGAGGGGCTGAAACAGAGGGCCTGAAACAGAGGGCGAGAAACAGAGGGGCTGAAACAGAGGGGCTGAAACAGAGGGCGAGAACCAGAGGGCGAGAAACAGAGGGCGAGAAACAGAGGGCGAGAAACAGAGGGCGAGAAAAAGAGGGCGAGAAACAGATGGGCTGAAACTGAGGGGCTGAAACAGAGGGGTTGAAACAGAGGGGCTGAAACAGAGGGGACGCAACAGAGGGCGGGAAACAGACGAGCTGAAACAGAGGGCGAGAAACAGAGGGGCTGAAACAGAGGGACTGAAACAGAGGGGCTGAAACAGATGGGCTGAAACTGAGGGGCTGAAACAGAGGAGCTGAAACAGAGGGGCTGAAACAGAGGGCCTGAAACAGAGGGCGAGAAACAGAGGGGCTGAAACAGAGGGGCTGAAACAGAGGGCGTGAACCAGAGGGCGAGAAACAGAGGGCGAGAAACAGAGGGCGAGAAACAGAGGGCGAGAAAAAGAGGGCGAGAAACAGATGGGCTGAAACTGAGGGGCTGAAACAGAGGGGTTGAAACAGAGGGGCTGAAACAGAGGGGACGCAACAGAGGGCGAGAAACAGACGAGCTGAAACTGAGGGCGAGAAACAGAGGGGCTGAAACAGAGGGCGAGAAACAGAGAGGCTGAAACAGAGGGGCTGAAACAGAGGGGCTGAAACAGAGGGGCTGCAACAGAGGGCGAGAAACAGAGAGGCTGAAACAGAGGGCGAGAAACAGAGGAGCTGAAACATTGGGCGAGAAACAGAGGGGCTGAAACAGAGGGGCGAAAACAGAGGGGCTGAAACAGAGGGGCTGCAACAGAGGGCGAGAAACAATGGGGCTGAAACAGAGGGCGAGAAACAGAGGGGCTGAAACAGAGGGCGAGAAACAGAGGGGCTGAAACAGAGGGGCTGAAACAGAGGGCGAGAAACAGAGGGGCTGAAACAGAGGAGCTGAAACAGAGGGGCTGAAACAGAGGGGCTGAAACAGAGGGCGATGAACAGAGGGCGAGAAACAGAGATCGAGAAACAGAGGGCGAGAAACAGAGGGGCTGAAACATATGGGCTGAAACAGAAGGGCTGAAACAGAGGGGCTGAAACAGAGGGGCTGAAACAGAGGGGCTGAAAGAGAGGGGCTGCAACAGAGGGCGAGAAACAGAGGGGCTGAAACAGATGGCAAGAAACAGAGGGGCTGAAACAGAGGGCGAGAAACAGAGGGGCTGAAACAGAGGGCGAGAAACAGAGGGGCTTAAACAGAGGGGCTGAAAGAAAGGGTCTGAAACAGAGGGGCTGAAACAGAGGGCGAGAAACAGAGGGGCTGAAACAGAGGTCGAGAAACAGAGGGGCTAAAACAGAGGGGCTGAAACAGAGGGGCTGAAACAGAGGGGCTGAAACAGAGGGCGAGAAACAGAGGGGCTGAAACAGAGGGGCTGAAACAGAGGGGCTGAAACAGAGGGGCTGAAACAGAGGGCGAGAAACAGAGGGGCTGAAACGGAGGGGCTGAAACAGAGGGGCTGAAAGAGAGGGTGAGAAACAGAGGGGCTGAAACAGGGGGTCTGAAACAGAGGGGCTGAAACAGAGGGGTTGAAACAGAGGGGCTGAAAAAGAGGGGCTGCAACAGAGGGCGAGAAACAGAGGGGCTGAAACAGAGGGCGAGAAAAATAGGGGCTGAAACAGAGGGCGAGAAACAGAGGGGCTGAAACAGAGGGGCTGAAACAGAGGGGCTGAAACAGTGGGGCTGCAACAGAGGGGCTGAAACAGAGGGGCTGAAACAGAGGGGTTGAAACAGAGGGCGAGAAACAGAGGGCGAGAAACAGAGGGGCTGAAACAGAGGGGCTGAAACAGAGGGGCTGCAACAAAGGGCGAGAAACAGAGGGGCTGAAACAGATGGCAAGAAACAGAGGGGCTGAAACAGAGGGCGAGAAAGAGAGGGGCTGAAACAGAGCGGCTTAAACAGAGGGCGAGAAACAGAGGCGCTTAAACAGAGGGGCTGAAACAGAGGGGCTGAAACAGAGGGCGAGAAACAGAGGGGCTGAAACAGAGGTCGAGAAACAGACGGGCTGAAACAGAGGGGCTGAAAGAGACGGGCTGAAACAGAGGGGCTGAAACAGAGGGCGAGAAACAGAGGGCGAGAAACAGCGGGGCTGAAACAGAGGGGCAGATACAGAGGGGCTGAAACAGTGGGGCTGAAACAGAGGGCGAGAAACAGAGGGGCTGAAACAGAGGGCGAGAAACAGAGGGGCTGAAACAGAGGGGCTGAAACAGAGGGGCTGAAACAGAGGGGCTGAAACAGAGGGCGAGAAACAGAGGGCGAGAAACAGAGAGCGAGAAACAGAGGGCGAGAAACAGAAGGCGAGAAACAGAGGGGCTGAAACAGAGGGGCTGAAACAGAGGGAGAGAAACAGAGAGCGAGAAACAGAGAGCGAGAAACAGAGGGCGAGAAACAGAGGGCGAGAAACAGAGGGCCAGAAACAGAGGGGCTGAAACAGAGGGGCTGAAAGAGACGGGCTGAAGCAGAGGGTCTGAAACAGAGGGCGAGAAACAGAGGGCGAGAAACAGAGGGGCTGAAACAGAGGAGCTGATACAGAGGGGCTGAAACAGAGGGGCTGAAACAGAGGGCGAGAAACAGAGGGGCTGAAACAGAGGGCGAGAAACAGAGGGGCTGAAACAGAGGGGCTAAAACAGAGGGGCTGAAACAGAGGGGCTGAAACAGAGGGCGAAAAACAGAGGGCGAGAAACAGAGAGCGAGAAACAGAGGGCGAGAAACAGAGGGCGAGAAACAGAGGGGATGAAACAGAGGGGCTGAAGCAGAGGGGCTGAAACAGAGGGGCTGAAACAGTGGGCGAGAAACAGAGGGCGAGAAACAGAGGGGCTGAAACAGAGGGGCTGATACAGAGGGGCTGAAACAGAGGGGCTGAAACAGAGGGCGAGAAACAGAGGGGCTGAAACAGAGGGGCTGAAACAGAGGGTGAGAAACACGGGGGTGAAACAGAGGGGCTGAAACAGAGGGCGTGAAACAGAGGGGCTGAAACAGAGGGGCTGAAAGAGAGGGCGAGAAACAGAGGGGCTGAAACAGAGGGGTTGAAACAGAGGGGCTGAAACAGAGGGCGAGAAACAGAGGGCGAGAAACAGAGGAGCAGAAACAGAGGGGCTGAAACAGAGGGGATGAAACAGAGGGGCTGAAAAAGTGGGGCTGAAACAAAGGGCGAGAAACAGAGGAGCTGAAACAGAGGGCGAGAAACAGAGGGGCTGAAACAGAGGGGCTGAAACAGAAGGGCTGAAACAGAGGGGCTGAAACAGAGGGACTGAAACAGAGGGGCTGAAACAGGAGGCGAGAAACAGAGGGGCTGAAACAGAGTGCGAGAAACAGAGGGGCTGAAACCGAGGGCGAGAAACAGAGGGCGAGAAACAGAGGGGCTGAAACAGAGGGGCTGAAACAGAGCGGCTGAAACAGAGGGGCTGAAACAGAGGGGCTGAAACAGAGGGGCTGAAACAGAGGGCCTGAAACAGAGGGCGAGAAACAGAATGCGAGAAACAGAGGGGCTGAAACAGAGGGGCTGAAACAGAAGGGCTGAAACAGAGGGGCTGAAACAGAGGGGCTGAAACAGAGGGGCTGAAACAGAGGGGCTGCAACAGAGGGCGAGAAACAGAGGGGCTGAAACAGATGGCAAGAAACAGAGGGGCTGAAACAGAGGGCGAGAAACAGAGGGGCTGAAACAGAGGGGCTGAAACAGAGGGCGAGGAACAGAGGGGCTTAAACAGAGGGGCTGAAAGAAAGGGTCTGAAACAGAGGGGCTGAAACAGAGGGCGAGAAACAGAGGGGCTGAAACAGAGGTCGAGAAACAGAGGGGCTAAAACAGAGGGGCTGAAACAGAGGGGCTGAAACAGAGGGGCTGAAACAGAGGGCGAGAAACAGAGGAGCTGAAACAGAGGGGCTGAAACAGAGGGGCTGAAACAGAGGGGCTGAAACAGAGGGCGAGAAACAGAGGGGCTGAAACAGAGGGGCTGAAACAGAGGGGCTGAAACAGAGGGTGAGAAACAGAGGGGCTGAAACAGGGGGGCTGAAACAGAGGGGCTGAAACAGAGGGGTTGAAACAGAGGGGCTGAAAAAGAGGGGCTGCAACAGAGGGCGAGAAACAGGGGGCTGAAACAGAGGGCGAGAAACATAGGGGCTGAAACAGAGGGCGAGAAACAGAGGGGCTGAAACAGAGGGGCTGAAACAGAGGGGCTGAAACAGTGGGGCTGAAACAGAGGGCGAGAAACAGAGGGGCTGAAACAGAGGGGCTGAAACAGAGGGGTTGAAACAGAGGGCGAGAAACAGAGGGCGAGAAACTGAGGGGCTGAAACACAGGGGCTGAAACAGAGGGGCTGCAACAGAGGGCGAGAAACAGAGGGGCTGAAACAGATGGCAAGAAACAGAGGGGCTGAAACAGAGGGCGAGAAAGACAGGGGCTGAAACAGAGCGGCTGAAACAGAGGGCGAGAAACAGAGGCGCTTAAACAGAGGGTCTGAAACAGAGGGGCTGAAACAGAGGGCGAGAAACAGAGGGGCTGAAACAGAGGTCGAGAAACAGAGGGGCTGAAACAGAGGGGCTGAAACAGAGGGGCTGAAACAGAGGGCGAGAAACAGAGGGGCTGAAACAGAGGGGCTGAAACAGAGGGGCTGAAACATATGGCAAGAAACAGAGGGGCTGAAACAGAGGGCGAGAAAGAGAGGGGCTGAAACAGAGCGGCTGAAACAGAGGGCGAGAAACAGAGGCGCTTAAACAGAGGGGCTGAAACAGAGGGGCTGAAACAGAGGGTGATAAACAGAGGGGCTGAAACAGAGGTCGAGAAACAGAGGGGCTGAAACAGAGGGGCTGAAAGAGACGGGCTGAAACAGAGGGGCTGAAACAGAGGGCGAGAAACAGAGGGCGAGAAACAGCGGGGCTGAAACAGAGGGGCAGATACAGAGGGGCTGAAACAGTGGGGCTGAAACAGAGGGCGAGAAACAGAGGGGCTGAAACAGAGGGCGAGAAACAGAGGGGCTGAAACAGAGGGGCTGAAACAGAGGGGCTGAAACAGAGGGGCTGAAACAGAGGGCGAGAAACAGAGGGCGAGAAACAGAGAGCGAGAAACAGAGGGCGAGAAACAGAAGGCGAGAAACAGAGGGGCTGAAACAGAGGGGCTGAAACAGAGGGAGAGAAACAGAGAGCGAGAAACAGAGAGCGAGAAACAGAGGGCGAGAAACAGAGGGCGAGAAACAGAGGGCCAGAAACAGAGGGGCTGAAACAGAGGGGCTGAAAGAGACGGGCTGAAGCAGAGGGTCTGAAACAGAGGGCGAGAAACAGAGGGCGAGAAACAGAGGGGCTGAAACAGAGGGGCTGATACAGAGGGGCTGAAACAGAGGGGCTGAAACAGAGGGCGAGAAACAGAGGGGCTGAAACAGAGGGCGAGAAACAGAGGGGCTGAAACAGAGGGGCTGAAACAGAGGGGCTGAAACAGAGGGGCTGAAACAGAGGGCGAAAAACAGAGGGCGAGAAACAGAGAGCGAGAAACAGAGGGCGAGAAACAGAGGGCGAGAAACAGAGGGGATGAAACAGAGGGGCTGAAGCAGAGGGGCTGAAACAGAGGGGCTGAAACAGAGGGCGAGAAACAGAGGGCGAGAAACAGAGGGGCTGAAACAGAGGGGCTGATACAGAGGGGCTGAAATAGAGGGGCTGAAACAGAGGGCGAGAAACAGAGGGGCTGAAACAGAGGGGCTGAAACAGAGGGCGAGAAACAGAGGGGCTGAAACAGAGGGGTTGAAACAGAGGGGCTGAAACAGAGGGCGAGAAACAGAGGGCGAGAAACAGAGGAGCAGAAACAGAGGGGCTGAAACAGAGGGGATGAAACAGAGGGGCTGAAAAAGTGGGGCTGAAACAAAGGGCGAGAAACAGAGTGGCTGAAACAGAGGGCGAGAAACAGAGGGGCTGAAACAGAGGGGCTGAAACAGAAGGGCTGAAACAGAGGGGCTGAAACAGAGGGGCTGAAACAGAGTGGCTGAAACAGGAGGGGAGAAACAGAGGGGCTGAAACAGAGTGCGAGAAACAGAGGGGCTGAAACCGAGGGCGAGAAACAGAGGGCGAGAAACAGAGGGGCTGAAACAGAGGGGCTGAAACAGAGCGGCTTTAACAGAGGGGCTGAAACAGAGGGGCTGAAACAGAGGGGCTGAAACAGAGGGCCTGAAACAGAGGGCGAGAAACAGAGGGGCTGAAACAGAGGGGCTGAAACAGAGGGGCTGCAACAGAGGGCGAGAAACAGAGGGGCTGAAACAGATGGCAAGAAACAGAGGGGCTGAAACAGAGGGCGAGAAACAGAGGGGCTGAAACAGAGGGGCTGAAACAGAGGGCGAGAAACAGAGGGGCTTAAACAGAGGGGCTGAAAGAAAGGGTCTGAAACAGAGGGGCTGAAACAGAGGGCGAGAAACAGAGGGGCTGAAACAGAGGTCGAGAAACAGAGGGGCTAAAACAGAGGGGCTGAAACAGAGGGGCTGAAACAGAGGGGCTGAAACAGAGGGCGAGAAACAGAGGGGCTGAAACAGAGGGGCTGAAACAGAGGGGCTGAAACAGAGGGGCTGAAACAGAGGGCGAGAAACAGAGGGGCTGAAACAGAGGGGCTGAAACAGAGGGGCTGAAACAGAGGGGTTGAAACAGAGGGGCTGAAAAAGAGGGGCTGCAACAGAGGGCGAGAAACAGAGGGGCTGAAACAGAGGGCGAGAAACATAGGGGCTGAAACAGAGGGCGAGAAACAGAGGGGCTGAAACAGAGGGGCTGAAACAGAGGGGCTGAAACAGTGGGGTTGAAACAGAGGGCGAGAAACAGAGGGGCTGAAACAGAGGGGCTGAAACAGAGGGGTTGAAACAGAGGGCGAGAAACAGAGGGGCTGAAACAGAGGGGCTGAAACAGAGGGCCTGCAACAGAGGGCGAGAAACAGAGGGGCTGAAACAGATGGCAAGAAATAGAGGGGCTGAAACAGAGGGCGAGAAAGAGAGGGGCTGAAACAGAGCGGCTGAAACAGAGGGCGAGAAACAGAGGCGCTTAAACAGAGGGGCTGAAACAGAGGGGCTGAAACAGAGGGCGAGAAACAGAGGGGCTGAAACAGAGGTCGAGAAACAGAGGGTCTGAAACAGAGGGGCTGAAACAGAGGGGCTGAAACAGAGGGGCTGAAACAGAGGGCGAGAAACAGAGGGGCTGAAACAGAGGGGCTGAAACAGAGGGGCTGAAACAGATGGGCTGAAACTGAGGAGCTGAAACAGAGGGGCTGAAACAGAGGGGCTGAAACAGAGGGGCTGAAGCATCGGGCGAGAAACAGAGGGGCTGAAACTGAGGGGCTGAAACAGAGGGGCTGAAACAGAGGGCGAGAAACAGAGGGGCTGAAACAGAGGGGCTGAAACAGAGGGCGAGAAACAGAGGGCGAGAAACAGAGGGCAGAAACAGATAGCGAGAAAGAGAGGGCGAGAAACAGAGGGCGAGAAACAGAGGGGCTGAAACAGAGGGGCTGAAACAGAGGGGTTGAAACAGAGGGGCTGAAACAGAGGGGCTGCAACAGAGGGCGAGAAACAGAGGGGCTGAAACAGACGGCGAGAAACAGAGGGGCTGAAACAGAGGGGCTGAAACAGAGGGGCTGAAACAGAGGGGCTGAAACAGAGGGCGAGAAACAGAGGGGCTGAAACAGAGGGGCTGAAACAGATGGGCTGAAACAGAGGGTGAGAAACAGAGGGGCTGAAACAGGGGGGCTGAAACAGAGGGGCTGAAACAGAGGGCGAGAAACAGAGGGCGAGAAACAGAGGAGCAGAAACAGAGGGGCTGAAACAGAGGGGATGAAACAGAGGGGCTGAAAAAGTGGGGCTGAAACAAAGGGCGAGAAACAGAGTGGCTGAAACAGAGGGCGAGAAACAGAGGGGCTGAAACAGAGGTGCTGAAACAGAAGGGCTGAAACAGAGGGGCTGAAACAGAGGGGCTGAAACAGAGGGGCTGAAACAGGAGGCGAGAAACAGAGGGGCTGAAACAGAGTGCGAGAAACAGAGGGGCTGAAAGCGAGGGCGAGAAACAGAGGGCGAGAAACAGAGGGGCTGAAACAGAGGGGCTGAAACAGAGCGGCTGAAACAGAGGGGCTGAAACAGAGGGGCTGAAACAGAGGGGCTGAAACAGAGGGGCTGAAACAGAGGGCCTGAAACAGAGGGCGAGAAACAGAGGGCGAGAAACAGAGGGGCTGAAACAGAGGGGCTGAAACAGAAGGGCTGAAACAGAGGGGCTGAAACAGAGGGGCTGAAACAGAGGGGCTGAAACAGAGGGGCTGCAACAGAGGGCGAGAAACAGAGGGGCTGAAACAGATGGCAAGAAACAGAGGGGCTGAAACAGAGGGCGAGAAACAGAGGGGCTGAAACAGAGGGGCTGAAACAGAGGGCGAGAAACAGAGGGGCTTAAACAGAGGGGCTGAAAGAAAGGGCCTGAAACAGAGGGGCTGAAACAGAGGGCGAGAAACAGAGGGGCCGAAACAGAGGTCGAGAAACAGAGGGGCTAAAACAGAGGGGCTGAAACAGAGGGGCTGAAACAGAGGGGCTGAAACAGAGGGGCTGAAACAGAGGGCGAGAAACAGAGGGGCTGAAACAGAGGGGCTGAAACAGAGGGGCTGAAACAGATGGGCTGAAACTGAGGAGCTGAAACAGAGGGGCTGAAACAGAGGGGCTGAAACAGAGGGGCTGAAGCATCGGGCGAGAAACAGAGGGGCTGAAACTGAGGGGCTGAAACAGAGGGGCTGAAACAGAGGGCGAGAAACAGAGGGGCTGAAACAGAGGGGCTGAAACAGAGGGCGAGAAACAGAGGGCGAGAAACAGAGGGCAGAAACAGATAGCGAGAAAGAGAGGGCGAGAAACAGAGGGCGAGAAACAGAGGGGCTGAAACAGAGGGGCTGAAACAGAGGGGTTGAAACAGAGGGGCTGAAACAGAGGGGCTGCAACAGAGGGCGAGAAACAGAGGGGCTGAAACAGACGGCGAGAAACAGAGGGGCTGAAACAGAGGGGCTGAAACAGAGGGGCTGAAACAGAGGGGCTGAAACAGAGGGCGAGAAACAGAGGGGCTGAAACAGAGGGGCTGAAACAGATGGGCTGAAACAGAGGGTGAGAAACAGAGGGGCTGAAACAGGGGGGCTGAAACAGAGGGGCTGAAACAGAGGGCGAGAAACAGAGGGCGAGAAACAGAGGAGCAGAAACAGAGGGGCTGAAACAGAGGGGATGAAACAGAGGGGCTGAAAAAGTGGGGCTGAAACAAAGGGCGAGAAACAGAGTGGCTGAAACAGAGGGCGAGAAACAGAGGGGCTGAAACAGAGGTGCTGAAACAGAAGGGCTGAAACAGAGGGGCTGAAACAGAGGGGCTGAAACAGAGGGGCTGAAACAGGAGGCGAGAAACAGAGGGGCTGAAACAGAGTGCGAGAAACAGAGGGGCTGAAAGCGAGGGCGAGAAACAGAGGGCGAGAAACAGAGGGGCTGAAACAGAGGGGCTGAAACAGAGCGGCTGAAACAGAGGGGCTGAAACAGAGGGGCTGAAACAGAGGGGCTGAAACAGAGGGCCTGAAACAGAGGGCGAGAAACAGAGGGCGAGAAACAGAGGGGCTGAAACAGAGGGGCTGAAACAGAAGGGCTGAAACAGAGGGGCTGAAACAGAGGGGCTGAAACAGAGGGGCTGAAACAGAGGGGCTGCAACAGAGGGCGAGAAACAGAGGGGCTGAAACAGATGGCAAGAAACAGAGGGGCTGAAACAGAGGGCGAGAAACAGAGGGGCTGAAACAGAGGGGCTGAAACAGAGGGCGAGAAACAGAGGGGCTTAAACAGAGGGGCTGAAAGAAAGGGCCTGAAACAGAGGGGCTGAAACAGAGGGCGAGAAACAGAGGGGCCGAAACAGAGGTCGAGAAACAGAGGGGCTAAAACAGAGGGGCTGAAACAGAGGGGCTGAAACAGAGGGGCTGAAACAGAGGGCGAGAAACAGAGGGGCTGAAACAGAGGGGCTGAAACAGAGGGGCTGAAACAGAGGGGCTGAAACAGAGGGCGAGAAACAGAGGGGCTGAAACAGAGGGGCTGAAACAGAGGGGCTGAAACAGAGGGTGAGAAACAGAGGGGCTGAAACAGGTGGGCTGAAACAGAGGGGCTGAAACAGAGGGGTTGAAACAGAGGGGCTGAAAAAGAGGGGCTGCAACAGAGGGCGAGAAACAGAGGGGCTGAAACAGAGGGCGAGAAACATAGGGGCTGAAACAGAGGGCGAGAAACAGAGGGGCTGAAACAGAGGGGCTGAAACAGAGGGGCTGAAACAGTGGGGCTGAAACAGAGGGCGAGAAACAGAGGGGCTGAAACAGAGGGGCTGAAACAGAGGGGTTGAAACAGAGGGCGAGAAACAGAGGGGCTGAAACAGAGGGGCTGAAACAGAGGGGCTGCAGCAGAGGGCGAGAAACAGAGGGGCTGAAACAGATGGCAAGAAACAGAGGGGCTGAAACAGAGGGCGAGAAAGAGAGGGGCTGAAACAGAGCGGCTGAAACAGAGGGCGAGAAACAGAGGCGCTTAAACAGAGGGGCTGAAACAGAGGGGCTGAAACAGAGGGCGTGAAACAGAGGGGCTGAAACAGAGGTCGAGAAACAGAGGGGCTGAAACAGAGGGGCTGAAACAGAGGGGCTGAAACAGAGGGGCTGAAACAGAGGGCGAGAAACAGAGGGGCTGAAACAGAGGGGCTGAAACAGAGGGGCTGAAACAGATGGGCTGAAACTGAGGAGCTGAAACAGAGGGGCTGAAACAGAGGGCGAGAAACAGAGGGGCTTAAACAGAGGGGCTGAAAGAAAGGGTCTGAAACAGAGGGGCTGAAACAGAGGGCGAGAAACAGAGGGGCTGAAACAGAGGTCGAGAAACAGAGGGGCTAAAACAGAGGGGCTGAAACAGAGGGGCTGAAACAGAGGGGCTGAAACAGAGGGCGAGAAACAGAGGGGCTGAAACAGAGGGGCTGAAACAGAGGGGCTGAAACAGAGGGGCTGAAACAGAGGGCGAGAAACAGAGGGGCTGAAACAGAGGGGCTGAAACAGAGGGGCTGAAACAGAGGGTGAGAAACAGAGGGGCTGAAACAGGGGGGCTGAAACAGAGGGGCTGAAACAGAGGGGTTGAAACAGAGGGGCTGAAAAAGAGGGGCTGCAACAGAGGGCGAGAAACAGAGGGGCTGAAACAGAGGGCGAGAAACATAGGGGCTGAAACAGAGGGCGAGAAACAGAGGGGCTGAAACAGAGGGGCTGAAACAGAGGGGCTGAAACAGTGGGGTTGAAACAGAGGGCGAGAAACAGAGGGGCTGAAACAGAGGGGCTGAAACAGAGGGGTTGAAACAGAGGGCGAGAAACAGAGGGGCTGAAACAGAGGGGCTGAAACAGAGGGCCTGCAACAGAGGGCGAGAAACAGAGGGGCTGAAACAGATGGCAAGAAATAGAGGGGCTGAAACAGAGGGCGAGAAAGAGAGGGGCTGAAACAGAGCGGCTGAAACAGAGGGCGAGAAACAGAGGCGCTTAAACAGAGGGGCTGAAACAGAGGGGCTGAAACAGAGGGCGAGAAACAGAGGGGCTGAAACAGAGGTCGAGAAACAGAGGGGCTGAAACAGAGGGGCTGAAACAGAGGGGGTGAAACAGAGGGGCTGAAACAGAGGGCGAGAAACAGAGGGGCTGAAACAGAGGGGCTGAAACAGAGGGGCTGAAACAGATGGGCTGAAACTGAGGAGCTGAAACAGAGGGGCTGAAACAGAGGGGCTGAAACAGAGGGGCTGAAGCATCGGGCGAGAAACAGAGGGGCTGAAACTGAGGGGCTGAAACAGAGGGGCTGAAACAGAGGGCGAGAAACAGAGGGGCTGAAACAGAGGGGCTGAAACAGAGGGCGAGAAACAGAGGGCGAGAAACAGAGGGCGAGAAACAGAGGGCAGAAACAGATAGCGAGAAAGAGAGGGCGTGAAACAGAGGGCGAGAAACAGAGGGGCTGAAACAGAGGGGCTGAAACAGAGGGGTTGAAACAGAGGGGCTGAAACAGAGGGGCTGCAACAGAGGGCGAGAAACAGAGGGGCTGAAACAGACGGCGAGAAACAGAGGGGCTGAAACAGAGGGGCTGAAACAGAGGGGCTGAAACAGAGGGGCTGAAACAGAGGGCGAGAAACAGAGGGGCTGAAACAGAGGGGCTGAAACAGATGGGCTGAAACAGAGGGTGAGAAACAGAGGGGCTGAAACAGGGGGGCTGAAACAGAGGGGCTGAAACAGAGGGCGAGAAACAGAGGGCGAGAAACAGAGGAGCAGAAACAGAGGGGCTGAAACAGAGGGGATGAAACAGAGGGGCTGAAAAAGTGGGGCTGAAACAAAGGGCGAGAAACAGAGTGGCTGAAACAGAGGGCGAGAAACAGAGGGGCTGAAACAGAGGGGCTGAAACAGAAGGGCTGAAACAGAGGGGCTGAAACAGAGGGGCTGAAACAGAGGGGCTGAAACAGGAGGCGAGAAACAGAGGGGCTGAAACAGAGTGCGAGAAACAGAGGGGCTGAAAGCGAGGGCGAGAAACAGAGGGCGAGAAACAGAGGGGCTGAAACAGATGGGCTGAAACAGAGCGGCTGAAACAGAGGGGCTGAAACAGAGGGGCTGAAACAGAGGGGCTGAAACAGAGGGCCTGAAACAGAGGGCGAGAAACAGAGGGCGAGAAACAGAGGGGCTGAAACAGAGGGGCTGAAACAGAAGGGCTGAAACAGAGGGGCTGAAACAGAGGGGCTGAAACAGAGGGGCTGAAACAGAGGGGCTGCAACAGAGGGCGAGAAACAGAGGGGCTGAAACAGATGGCAAGAAACAGAGGGGCTGAAACAGAGGGCGAGAAACAGAGGGGCTGAAACAGAGGGGCTGAAACAGAGGGCGAGAAACAGAGGGGCTTAAACAGAGGGGCTGAAAGAAAGGGCCTGAAACAGAGGGGCTGAAACAGAGGGCGAGAAACAGAGGGGCCGAAACAGAGGTCGAGAAACAGAGGGGCTAAAACAGAGGGGCTGAAACAGAGGGGCTGAAACAGAGGGGCTGAAACAGAGGGCGAGAAACAGAGGGGCTGAAACAGAGGGGCTGAAACAGAGGGGCTGAAACAGAGGGGCTGAAACAGAGGGCGAGAAACAGAGGGGCTGAAACAGAGGGGCTGAAACAGAGGGGCTGAAACAGAGGGTGAGAAACAGAGGGGCTGAAACAGGGGGGCTGAAACAGAGGGGCTGAAACAGAGGGGTTGAAACAGAGGGGCTGAAAAAGAGGGGCTGCAACAGAGGGCGAGAAACAGAGGGGCTGAAACAGAGGGCGAGAAACATAGGGGCTGAAACAGAGGGCGAGAAACAGAGGGGCTGAAACAGAGGGGCTGAAACAGAGGGGCTGAAACAGTGGGGTTGAAACAGAGGGCGAGAAACAGAGGGGCTGAAACAGAGGGGCTGAAACAGAGGGGTTGAAACAGAGGGCGAGAAACAGAGGGGCTGAAACAGAGGGGCTGAAACAGAGGGGCTGCAACAGAGGGCGAGAAACAGAGGGGCTGAAACAGATGGCAAGAAACAGAGGGGCTGAAACAGAGGGCGAGAAAGAGAGGGGCTGAAACAGAGCGGCTGAAACAGAGGGCGAGAAACAGAGGCGCTTAAACAGAGGGGCTGAAACAGAGGGGCTGAAACAGAGGGCGTGAAACAGAGGGGCTGAAACAGAAGTCGAGAAACAGAGGGGCTGAAACAGAGGGGCTGAAACAGAGGGGCTGAAACAGAGGGGCTGAAACAGAGGGCGAGAAACAGAGGGGCTGAAACAGAGGGGCTGAAACAGAGGGGCTGAAACAGATGGGCTGAAACTGAGGAGCTGAAACAGAGGGGCTGAAACAGAGGGGCTGAAACAGAGGGCGAGAAACAGAGGGGCTGAAACTGAGGGGCTGAAACAGAGGGGCTGAAACAGAGGGCGAGAAACAGAGGGGCTGAAACAGAGGGGCTGAAACAGAGGGCGAGAAACAGAGGGCGAGAAACAGAGGGCGAGAAACAGAGGGCAGAAACAGATAGCGAGAAAGAGAGGGCGAGAAACAGAGGGGCTGAAACAGAGGGGCTGAAACAGAGGGGTTGAAACATAGGGGCTGAAACAGAGGGGCTGCAACAGAGGGCGAGAAACAGAGGGGCTGAAACAGACGGCGAGAAACAGATGGGCTGAAACAGAGGGCGAGAAACAGAGGGGCTGAAACAGAGGGGCTGAAACAGAGGGGCTGAAACAGAGGGCGAGAAACAGAGGGGCTGAAACAGTGAAGCTGAAACAGAGGGGCTGAAACAGAGGGGCTGAAACAGAGGGCGAGAAACAGTGGGCGAGAAACAGAGGGGCTGAAACAGAGGGTCTGAAACAGAGGGGCTGAAACAGAGGGGCTGAAACAGAGGGCGAGAAACAGAGGGCGAGAAACAGAGAGCGAGAAACAGGGCGAAAAACAGAGGGCGTGAAATAGAGGGCGAGAAACAGAGGGGCTGAAACAGAGGGGCTGAAACAGAGGGGCTGAAACAGAGGGGCTGAAACAGAGGGCGAGAAACAGAGGGGCTGAAACAGAGGGGCTGAAACAGAGGGGCTGAAACAGATGGGCTGAAACTGAGGAGCTGAAACAGAGGGGCTGAAACAGAGGGCGAGAAACAGAGGGGCTTAAACAGAGGGGCTGAAAGAAAGGGTCTGAAACAGAGGGGCTGAAACAGAGGGCGAGAAACAGAGGGGCTGAAACAGAGGTCGAGAAACAGAGGGGCTAAAACAGAGGGGCTGAAACAGAGGGGCTGAAACAGAGGGGCTGAAACAGAGGGCGAGAAACAGAGGGGCTGAAACAGAGGGGCTGAAACAGAGGGGCTGAAACAGAGGGGCTGAAACAGAGGGCGAGAAACAGAGGGGCTGAAACAGAGGGGCTGAAACAGAGGGGCTGAAACAGAGGGTGAGAAACAGAGGGGCTGAAACAGGGGGGCTGAAACAGAGGGGCTGAAACAGAGGGGTTGAAACAGAGGGGCTGAAAAAGAGGGGCTGCAACAGAGGGCGAGAAACAGAGGGGCTGAAACAGAGGGCGAGAAACATAGGGGCTGAAACAGAGGGCGAGAAACAGAGGGGCTGAAACAGAGGGGCTGAAACAGAGGGGCTGAAACAGTGGGGTTGAAACAGAGGGCGAGAAACAGAGGGGCTGAAACAGAGGGGCTGAAACAGAGGGGTTGAAACAGAGGGCGAGAAACAGAGGGGCTGAAACAGAGGGGCTGAAACAGAGGGCCTGCAACAGAGGGCGAGAAACAGAGGGGCTGAAACAGATGGCAAGAAATAGAGGGGCTGAAACAGAGGGCGAGAAAGAGAGGGGCTGAAACAGAGCGGCTGAAACAGAGGGCGAGAAACAGAGGCGCTTAAACAGAGGGGCTGAAACAGAGGGGCTGAAACAGAGGGCGAGAAACAGAGGGGCTGAAACAGAGGTCGAGAAACAGAGGGGCTGAAACAGAGGGGCTGAAACAGAGGGGGTGAAACAGAGGGGCTGAAACAGAGGGCGAGAAACAGAGGGGCTGAAACAGAGGGGCTGAAACAGAGGGGCTGAAACAGATGGGCTGAAACTGAGGAGCTGAAACAGAGGGGCTGAAACAGAGGGGCTGAAACAGAGGGGCTGAAGCATCGGGCGAGAAACAGAGGGGCTGAAACTGAGGGGCTGAAACAGAGGGGCTGAAACAGAGGGCGAGAAACAGAGGGGCTGAAACAGAGGGGCTGAAACAGAGGGCGAGAAACAGAGGGCGAGAAACAGAGGGCGAGAAACAGAGGGCAGAAACAGATAGCGAGAAAGAGAGGGCGAGAAACAGAGGGCGAGAAACAGAGGGGCTGAAACAGAGGGGCTGAAACAGAGGGGTTGAAACAGAGGGGCTGAAACAGAGGGGCTGCAACAGAGGGCGAGAAACAGAGGGGCTGAAACAGACGGCGAGAAACAGAGGGGCTGAAACAGAGGGGCTGAAACAGAGGGGCTGAAACAGAGGGGCTGAAACAGAGGGCGAGAAACAGAGGGGCTGAAACAGAGGGGCTGAAACAGATGGGCTGAAACAGAGGGTGAGAAACAGAGGGGCTGAAACAGGGGGGCTGAAACAGAGGGGCTGAAACAGAGGGCGAGAAACAGAGGGCGAGAAACAGAGGAGCAGAAACAGAGGGGCTGAAACAGAGGGGATGAAACAGAGGGGCTGAAAAAGTGGGGCTGAAACAAAGGGCGAGAAACAGAGTGGCTGAAACAGAGGGCGAGAAACAGAGGGGCTGAAACAGAGGGGCTGAAACAGAAGGGCTGAAACAGAGGGGCTGAAACAGAGGGGCTGAAACAGAGGGGCTGAAACAGGAGGCGAGAAACAGAGGGGCTGAAACAGAGTGCGAGAAACAGAGGGGCTGAAAGCGAGGGCGAGAAACAGAGGGCGAGAAACAGAGGGGCTGAAACAGAGGGGCTGAAACAGAGCGGCTGAAACAGAGGGGCTGAAACAGAGGGGCTGAAACAGAGGGGCTGAAACAGAGGGGCTGAAACAGAGGGCCTGAAACAGAGGGCGAGAAACAGAGGGCGAGAAACAGAGGGGCTGAAACAGAGGGGCTGAAACAGAAGGGCTGAAACAGAGGGGCTGAAACAGAGGGGCTGAAACAGAGGGGCTGAAACAGAGGGGCTGCAACAGAGGGCGAGAAACAGAGGGGCTGAAACAGATGGCAAGAAACAGAGGGGCTGAAACAGAGGGCGAGAAACAGAGGGGCTGAAACAGAGGGGCTGAAACAGAGGGCGAGAAACAGAGGGGCTTAAACAGAGGGGCTGAAAGAAAGGGCCTGAAACAGAGGGGCTGAAACAGAGGGCGAGAAACAGAGGGGCCGAAACAGAGGTCGAGAAACAGAGGGGCTAAAACAGAGGGGCTGAAACAGAGGGGCTGAAACAGAGGGGCTGAAACAGAGGGCGAGAAACAGAGGGGCTGAAACAGAGGGGCTGAAACAGAGGGGCTGAAACAGAGGGGCTGAAACAGAGGGCGAGAAACAGAGGGGCTGAAACAGAGGGGCTGAAACAGAGGGGCTGAAACAGAGGGTGAGAAACAGAGGGGCTGAAACAGGGGGGCTGAAACAGAGGGGCTGAAACAGAGGGGTTGAAACAGAGGGGCTGAAAAAGAGGGGCTGCAACAGAGGGCGAGAAACAGAGGGGCTGAAACAGAGGGCGAGAAACATAGGGGCTGAAACAGAGGGCGAGAAACAGAGGGGCTGAAACAGAGGGGCTGAAACAGAGGGGCTGAAACAGTGGGGCTGAAACAGAGGGCGAGAAACAGAGGGGCTGAAACAGAGGGGCTGAAACAGAGGGGTTGAAACAGAGGGCGAGAAACAGAGGGGCTGAAACAGAGGGGCTGAAACAGAGGGGCTGCAACAGAGGGCGAGAAACAGAGGGGCTGAAACAGATGGCAAGAAACAGAGGGGCTGAAACAGAGGGCGAGAAAGAGAGGGGCTGAAACAGAGCGGCTGAAACAGAGGGCGAGAAACAGAGGCGCTTAAACAGAGGGGCTGAAACAGAGGGGCTGAAACAGAGGGCGTGAAACAGAGGGGCTGAAACAGAGGTCGAGAAACAGAGGGGCTGAAACAGAGGGGCTGAAACAGAGGGGCTGAAACAGAGGGGCTGAAACAGAGGGCGAGAAACAGAGGGGCTGAAACAGAGGGGCTGAAACAGAGGGGCTGAAACAGATGGGCTGAAACTGAGGAGCTGAAACAGAGGGGCTGAAACAGAGGGGCTGAAACAGAGGGGCTGAAACAGAGGGCGAGAAACAGAGGGGCTGAAACTGAGGGGCTGAAACAGAGGGGCTGAAACAGAGGGCGAGAAACAGAGGGGCTGAAACAGAGGGGCTGAAACAGAGGGCGAGAAACAGAGGGCGAGAAACAGAGGGCG
Organism: Stegostoma tigrinum; assembly: GCF_030684315.1. Lineage (NCBI taxonomy): Eukaryota > Metazoa > Chordata > Chondrichthyes > Orectolobiformes > Stegostomatidae > Stegostoma > Stegostoma tigrinum. Next base: position 86,020 of record NW_026728193.1, on the reverse strand, counting down.
AGAAACAGAGGGCAGAAACAGATAGCGAGAAAGAGAGGGCGAGAAACAGAGGGGCTGAAACAGAGGGGCTGAAACAGAGGGGTTGAAACATAGGGGCTGAAACAGAGGGGCTGCAACAGAGGGCGAGAAACAGAGGGGCTGAAACAGACGGCGAGAAACAGATGGGCTGAAACAGAGGGCGAGAAACAGAGGGGCTGAAACAGAGGGGCTGAAACAGAGGGGCTGAAACAGAGGGCGAGAAACAGAGGGGCTGAAACAGTGAAGCTGAAACAGAGGGGCTGAAACAGAGGGGCTGAAACAGAGGGCGAGAAACAGTGGGCGAGAAACAGAGGGGCTGAAACAGAGGGTCTGAAACAGAGGGGCTGAAACAGAGGGGCTGAAACAGAGGGCGAGAAACAGAGGGCGAGAAACAGAGAGCGAGAAACAGGGCGAAAAACAGAGGGCGTGAAATAGAGGGCGAGAAACAGAGGGGCTGAAACAGAGGGGCTGAAAGAGACGGTCTGAAACAGAGGGGCTGAAACAGAGGGCGAGAAACAGAGGGCGGGAAACAGCGGGGCTGAAACAGAGGGGCTGATACAGAGGGGCTGAAACAGTGGGGCTGAAACAGAGGGCGAGAAACAGAGGGGCTGAAGCAGAGGGCGAGAAACAGAGGGGCTGAAACAGAGGGGCTGATACAGAGGGGCTGAAACAGAGGGGCTGAAACAGAGGGGCTGAAACAGAAGGGCTGAAACATTGGGGCTGAAACAGAGGGGCTGAAACAGAGGGGCTGAAACAGAGGGCGAGAAACAGAGGGGCTGAAACAGAGTGCGAGAAACAGAGGGGCTTAAACGAGGGCGAGAAACAGATTGCGAGAAACAGAGGGGCTGAATCAGAGGGGCTGAAACAGAGGGGCTGAAACAGAGGGCGAGAAACAGAGGGGCTGAAACAGAGGGGCGAAAACAGAGGGGCTGAAACAGAGGGGCTGAAACAGAGGGCGAGAAACAGAGGGGCTGCAACAGAGGGGCTGAAACAGAGGGGCTGAAACTGAGGGGCTGAAACAGAGGGCGAGAAACAGAGGGGCAGAAACAGAGGTCGAGAAACAGAGGGGCTGAAACAGAGGGCGAGAAACTGAGGGCGAGAAACAGAGGGGCTGAAACAGAGGGGCTGAAACAGAGGGGCTGAAACAGAGGGTCTGAAACAGAGGGCGAGAAACAGAGGGGCTGAAACAGAGGGGCTGAAACAGAGGGGCTGAAACAGAGGGGCAGAAACAGAGGGCGAGAAACAGAGGGGCTGAAACAGAGGGGCTGAAACAGAGGGGCTGAAACAGAGGGGCTGAAACAGATGGGCTGAAACAGAGGGGCTGTAACAGAGTGGCTGAAACAGTGGGCGAGAAATAGAGGGCGAGAAACAGAGAGCGAGAAACAGAGGGCGAGAAACAGAGGGGCTGAAACACAGGGGCTGATACAGAGGGGCTGAAACAGAGGGCGAGAAACAGAGGGGCTGAAACAGAGGACGAGAAACAGAGGGGCTGAAACAGAGGGGCTGAAACAGAAGGGCTGAAACAGAGGGGCTGTAACAGAGGGGCTGAAACAGAGGGGCTGAAACGGAGGGCGAGAAACAGAGGGGCTGAAACAGAGGGAGAGAAACAGAGGGGCTGAAACCGTTGGCGAGAAACAGAGGGCGAGAAACAGAGGGGCTGAAACAGAGGGGCTGAAACAGAGGGGCTGAAACAGAGGGCGAGAAACAGAGGGGCTGAAACAGAGGGGCTGAAACAGAGGGGCTGAAACAGAGGGCGAGAAACAGAGGGCGAGAAACAGAGGGGCTGAAACAGAGGGCGAGAAACAGAGGGGCTGAAACAGAGGGGCTGAAACAGAGGGCGAGATACAGAGGGGCTTAAACTGAGGGGCTGAAACAGAGGGGCTGAAACAGAGGGCGAGAAACAGAGGGGCTGAAACTGAGGTCGAGAAACAGAGGGGCTGAAACAGAGGGTCTGAAACAGAGGGGCTGAAACAGAGGGGCTGAAACAGAGGGCGAGAAACAGAGGGGCTGAAACAGAGGGGCTGAAACAGAGGGGCTGAAACAGATGGGCTGAAACTGAGGGGCTGAAACAGAGGGGCTGAAACAGAGGGGCTGAAACAGAGGGCGAGAAACAGAGGGGCTGAAACAGAGGGGCTGAAACAGAGGGCGAGAAACAGAGGGACTGAAACAGAGGGACTGAAACAGAGGGGCTGAAACAGAGGGCGAGAAACAGAGGGCGAGAAACAGAGGGGGAGAAACAGAGGGCGATTAACAGAGGGGCTGAAACTGAGGGGCTGAAACAGACGGGTTGAAACAGAGGGGCTGAAACAGAGGGGACGCAACAGAGGGCGAGAAACAGAGGAGCTGAAACAGAGGGCGAGAAACAGAGGGGCTGAAACAGAGGGCGAGAAACAGAGAGGCTGAAACAGAGGGGCTGAAACAGAGGGGCTGAAACAGAGGGGCTGAAACAGAGGGCGAGAAACAGAGGGGCTGAAACAGAGGGGCTGAAACAGAGGGGCTGAAACAGAGGGGCTGCAACAGAGGGCGAGAAACAGAGAGGCTGAAACAGAGGGCGAGAAACAGAGGGGCTGAAACAGTGGGCGAGAAACAGAGGGGCTGAAACAGAGGGGCTGAAACAGAGGGCGAGAAACAGAGGGGCTTAAACAGAGGGGCTGAAAGAAAGGGTCTGAAACAGAGGGGCTGAAACAGAGGGCGAGAAACAGAGGGGCCGAAACAGAGGTCGAGAAACAGAGGGGCTAAAACAGAGGGGCTGAAACAGAGGGGCTGAAACAGAGGGGCTGAAACAGAGGGCGAGAAACAGAGGGGCTGAAACAGAGGGGCTGAAACAGAGGGGCTGAAACAGAGGGGCTGAAACAGAGGGCGAGAAACAGAGGGGCTGAAACAGAGGGGCTGAAACAGAGGGGTTGAAACAGAGGGTGAGAAACAGAGGGGCTGAAACAGGGGGGCTGAAACAGAGGGGCTGAAACAGAGGGGTTGAAACAGAGGGGCTGAAAAAGAGGGGCTGCAACAGAGGGGCTGCAACAGAGGGCGAGAAACAGAGGGGCTGAAACAGATGGCAAGAAACAGAGGGGCTGAAACAGAGGGCGAGAAACAGAGGGGCTGAAACAGAGGGGCTGAAACAGAGGGCGAGAAACAGAGGGGCTTAAACAGAGGGGCTGAAAGAAAGGGTCTGAAACAGAGGGGCTGAAACAGAGGGCGAGAAACAGAGGGGCCGAAACAGAGGTCGAGAAACAGAGGGGCTAAAACAGAGGGGCTGAAACAGAGGGGCTGAAACAGAGGGGCTGAAACAGAGGGCGAGAAACAGAGGGGCTGAAACAGAGGGGCTGAAACAGAGGGGCTGAAACAGAGGGGCTGAAACAGAGGGCGAGAAACAGAGGGGCTGAAACAGAGGGGCTGAAACAGAGGGGCTGAAACAGAGGGTGAGAAACAGAGGGGCTGAAACAGGGGGGCTGAAACAGAGGGGCTGAAACAGAGGGGTTGAAACAGAGGGGCTGAAAAAGAGGGGCTGCAACAGAGGGCGAGAAACAGAGGGGCTGAAACAGAGGGCGAGAAACATAGGGGCTGAAACAGAGGGCGAGAAACAGAGGGGCTGAAACAGAGGGGCTGAAACAGAGGGGCTGAAACAGTGGGGCTGAAACAGAGGGCGAGAAACAGAGGGGCTGAAACAGAGGGGCTGAAACAGAGGGGTTGAAACAGAGGGCGAGAAACAGAGGGGCTGAAACAGAGGGGCTGAAACAGAGGGGCTGCAACAGAGGGCGAGAAACAGAGGGGCTGAAACAGATGGCAAGAAACAGAGGGGCTGAAACAGAGGGCGAGAAAGAGAGGGGCTGAAACAGAGCGGCTGAAACAGAGGGCGAGAAACAGAGGCGCTTAAACAGAGGGGCTGAAACAGAGGGGCTGAAACAGAGGGCGTGAAACAGAGGGGCTGAAACAGAGGTCGAGAAACAGAGGGGCTGAAACAGAGGGGCTGAAACAGAGGGGCTGAAACAGAGGGGCTGAAACAGAGGGCGAGAAACAGAGGGGCTGAAACAGAGGGGCTGAAACAGAGGGGCTGAAACAGATGGGCTGAAACTGAGGAGCTGAAACAGAGGGGCTGAAACAGAGGGGCTGAAACAGAGGGGCTGAAACAGAGGGCGAGAAACAGAGGGGCTGAAACTGAGGGGCTGAAACAGAGGGGCTGAAACAGAGGGCGAGAAACAGAGGGGCTGAAACAGAGGGGCTGAAACAGAGGGCGAGAAACAGAGGGCGAGAAACAGAGGGCGAGAAACAGAGGGCAGAAACAGATAGCGAGAAAGAGAGGGCGAGAAACAGAGGGGCTGAAACAGAGGGGCTGAAACAGAGGGGTTGAAACATAGGGGCTGAAACAGAGGGGCTGCAACAGAGGGCGAGAAACAGAGGGGCTGAAACAGACGGCGAGAAACAGATGGGCTGAAACAGAGGGCGAGAAACAGAGGGGCTGAAACAGAGGGGCTGAAACAGATGGGCTGAAACAGAGGGCGAGAAACAGAGGGGCTGAAACAGAGGGGCTGAAACAGAGGGGTTGAAACATAGGGGCTGAAACAGAGGGGCTGCAACAGAGGGCGAGAAACAGAGGGGCTGAAACAGACGGCGAGAAACAGAGGGGCTGAAACAGAGGGCGGGAAACAGAGGGGCTGAAACAGAGGGGCTGAAACAGAGGGCGAGAAACAGAGGGGCTGAAAGAGAGGAGCTGAAACAGAGGGGCTGAAACAGAGGGGCTGAAACAGAGGGCGAGAAACAGAGGGCGTGAAACAGAGAGCGAGAAACAGAGGGCGAGAAACAGAGGGCGTGAAATAGAGGGCGAGAAACAGAGGGGCTGAAACAGAGGGCGAGAAACAGAGGGGCTGAAACAGAGGGGCTGAAACAGAGGGGCTGAAACAGAGGGCGAGAAACAGAGGGCGGGAAACAGAGGGGCTGAAACAGAGGGCGAGAAACAGAGGGGCTGAAACAGAGGGGCTGAAACAGAGGGCAAGAAACAGAGTGGCTTAAACAGAGGGGGTGAAACAGAGGGGCTGAAACAGAGGGCGAGAAACAGAGGGGCTGAAACTGAGGTCGAGAAACAGAGGGGCTGAAACAGAGGGTCTGAAACAGAGGGGCTGAAACAGAGGGGCTGAAACAGAGGGCGAGAAACAGAGGGGCTGAAACAGAGGGGCTGAAACAGAGGGGCTGAAACAGATGGGCTGAAACTGAGGGGCTGAAACAGAGGAGCTGAAACAGAGGGGCTGAAACAGAGGGGCTGAAACAGAGGGCGAGAAACAGAGGGGCTGGAACAGAGGGGCTGAAACAGAGGGCGAGACACAGAGGGACTGAAACAGAGGGACTGAAACAGAGGGGCTGAAACAGAGGGCGAGAAACAGAGGGCGAGAAACAGAGGGCGAGAAACAGAGGGCGAGAAACAGAGGGCGAGAAAAAGAGGGCGAGAAACAGAGGGGCTGAAACTTAGGGGCTGAAACAGAGGGGTTGAAACAGAGGGGCTGAAACAGAGGGGACTCAACAGAGGGCGAGAAACAGAGGAGCTGAAACAGAGGGCGAGAAACAGAGGGGCTGAAACAGAGGGCGAGAAACAGAGAGGCTGAAACAGAGGGGCTGAAACAGAGGGGCTGAAACAGAGGGGCTGAAACAGAGGGGCTGCAACAGAGGGCGAGAAACAGAGGGCGAGAAACAGAGGGCAGAAACAGATAGCGAGAAAGAGAGGGCGAGAAACAGAGGGGCTGAAACAGAGGGGCTGAAACAGAGGGGTTGAAACATAGGGGCTGAAACAGAGGGGCTGCAACAGAGGGCGAGAAACAGAGGGGCTGAAACAGACGGCGAGAAACAGATGGGCTGAAACAGAGGGCGAGAAACAGAGGGGCTGAAACAGAGGGGCTGAAACAGAGGGGCTGAAACAGAGGGCGAGAAACAGAGGGGCTGAAACAGTGAAGCTGAAACAGAGGGGCTGAAACAGAGGGGCTGAAACAGAGGGCGAGAAACAGTGGGCGAGAAACAGAGGGGCTGAAACAGAGGGTCTGAAACAGAGGGGCTGAAACAGAGGGGCTGAAACAGAGGGCGAGAAACAGAGGGCGAGAAACAGAGAGCGAGAAACAGGGCGAAAAACAGAGGGCGTGAAATAGAGGGCGAGAAACAGAGGGGCTGAAACAGAGGGGCTGAAAGAGACGGTCTGAAACAGAGGGGCTGAAACAGAGGGCGAGAAACAGAGGGCGGGAAACAGCGGGGCTGAAACAGAGGGGCTGATACAGAGGGGCTGAAACAGTGGGGCTGAAACAGAGGGCGAGAAACAGAGGGGCTGAAGCAGAGGGCGAGAAACAGAGGGGCTGAAACAGAGGGGCTGATACAGAGGGGCTGAAACAGAGGGGCTGAAACAGAGGGGCTGAAACAGAAGGGCTGAAACATTGGGGCTGAAACAGAGGGGCTGAAACAGAGGGGCTGAAACAGAGGGCGAGAAACAGAGGGGCTGAAACAGAGTGCGAGAAACAGAGGGGCTTAAACGAGGGCGAGAAACAGATTGCGAGAAACAGAGGGGCTGAATCAGAGGGGCTGAAACAGAGGGGCTGAAACAGAGGGCGAGAAACAGAGGGGCTGAAACAGAGGGGCGAAAACAGAGGGGCTGAAACAGAGGGGCTGAAACAGAGGGCGAGAAACAGAGGGGCTGCAACAGAGGGGCTGAAACAGAGGGGCTGAAACTGAGGGGCTGAAACAGAGGGCGAGAAACAGAGGGGCAGAAACAGAGGTCGAGAAACAGAGGGGCTGAAACAGAGGGCGAGAAACTGAGGGCGAGAAACAGAGGGGCTGAAACAGAGGGGCTGAAACAGAGGGGCTGAAACAGAGGGTCTGAAACAGAGGGCGAGAAACAGAGGGGCTGAAACAGAGGGGCTGAAACAGAGGGGCTGAAACAGAGGGGCAGAAACAGAGGGCGAGAAACAGAGGGGCTGAAACAGAGGGGCTGAAACAGAGGGGCTGAAACAGAGGGGCTGAAACAGATGGGCTGAAACAGAGGGGCTGTAACAGAGTGGCTGAAACAGTGGGCGAGAAATAGAGGGCGAGAAACAGAGAGCGAGAAACAGAGGGCGAGAAACAGAGGGGCTGAAACACAGGGGCTGATACAGAGGGGCTGAAACAGAGGGCGAGAAACAGAGGGGCTGAAACAGAGGACGAGAAACAGAGGGGCTGAAACAGAGGGGCTGAAACAGAAGGGCTGAAACAGAGGGGCTGTAACAGAGGGGCTGAAACAGAGGGGCTGAAACGGAGGGCGAGAAACAGAGGGGCTGAAACAGAGGGAGAGAAACAGAGGGGCTGAAACCGTTGGCGAGAAACAGAGGGCGAGAAACAGAGGGGCTGAAACAGAGGGGCTGAAACAGAGGGGCTGAAACAGAGGGCGAGAAACAGAGGGGCTGAAACAGAGGGGCTGAAACAGAGGGGCTGAAACAGAGGGCGAGAAACAGAGGGCGAGAAACAGAGGGGCTGAAACAGAGGGCGAGAAACAGAGGGGCTGAAACAGAGGGGCTGAAACAGAGGGCGAGATACAGAGGGGCTTAAACTGAGGGGCTGAAACAGAGGGGCTGAAACAGAGGGCGAGAAACAGAGGGGCTGAAACTGAGGTCGAGAAACAGAGGGGCTGAAACAGAGGGTCTGAAACAGAGGGGCTGAAACAGAGGGGCTGAAACAGAGGGCGAGAAACAGAGGGGCTGAAACAGAGGGGCTGAAACAGAGGGGCTGAAACAGATGGGCTGAAACTGAGGGGCTGAAACAGAGGGGCTGAAACAGAGGGGCTGAAACAGAGGGCGAGAAACAGAGGGGCTGAAACAGAGGGGCTGAAACAGAGGGCGAGAAACAGAGGGACTGAAACAGAGGGACTGAAACAGAGGGGCTGAAACAGAGGGCGAGAAACAGAGGGCGAGAAACAGAGGGGGAGAAACAGAGGGCGATTAACAGAGGGGCTGAAACTGAGGGGCTGAAACAGACGGGTTGAAACAGAGGGGCTGAAACAGAGGGGACGCAACAGAGGGCGAGAAACAGAGGAGCTGAAACAGAGGGCGAGAAACAGAGGGGCTGAAACAGAGGGCGAGAAACAGAGAGGCTGAAACAGAGGGGCTGAAACAGAGGGGCTGAAACAGAGGGGCTGAAACAGAGGGCGAGAAACAGAGGGGCTGAAACAGAGGGGCTGAAACAGAGGGGCTGAAACAGAGGGGCTGCAACAGAGGGCGAGAAACAGAGAGGCTGAAACAGAGGGCGAGAAACAGAGGGGCTGAAACAGTGGGCGAGAAACAGAGGGGCTGAAACAGAGGGGCTGAAACAGAGGGCGAGAAACAGAGGGGCTTAAACAGAGGGGCTGAAAGAAAGGGTCTGAAACAGAGGGGCTGAAACAGAGGGCGAGAAACAGAGGGGCCGAAACAGAGGTCGAGAAACAGAGGGGCTAAAACAGAGGGGCTGAAACAGAGGGGCTGAAACAGAGGGGCTGAAACAGAGGGCGAGAAACAGAGGGGCTGAAACAGAGGGGCTGAAACAGAGGGGCTGAAACAGAGGGGCTGAAACAGAGGGCGAGAAACAGAGGGGCTGAAACAGAGGGGCTGAAACAGAGGGGTTGAAACAGAGGGTGAGAAACAGAGGGGCTGAAACAGGGGGGCTGAAACAGAGGGGCTGAAACAGAGGGGTTGAAACAGAGGGGCTGAAAAAGAGGGGCTGCAACAGAGGGGCTGCAACAGAGGGCGAGAAACAGAGGGGCTGAAACAGATGGCAAGAAACAGAGGGGCTGAAACAGAGGGCGAGAAACAGAGGGGCTGAAACAGAGGGGCTGAAACAGAGGGCGAGAAACAGAGGGGCTTAAACAGAGGGGCTGAAAGAAAGGGTCTGAAACAGAGGGGCTGAAACAGAGGGCGAGAAACAGAGGGGCCGAAACAGAGGTCGAGAAACAGAGGGGCTAAAACAGAGGGGCTGAAACAGAGGGGCTGAAACAGAGGGGCTGAAACAGAGGGCGAGAAACAGAGGGGCTGAAACAGAGGGGCTGAAACAGAGGGGCTGAAACAGAGGGGCTGAAACAGAGGGCGAGAAACAGAGGGGCTGAAACAGAGGGGCTGAAACAGAGGGGCTGAAACAGAGGGTGAGAAACAGAGGGGCTGAAACAGGGGGGCTGAAACAGAGGGGCTGAAACAGAGGGGTTGAAACAGAGGGGCTGAAAAAGAGGGGCTGCAACAGAGGGCGAGAAACAGAGGGGCTGAAACAGAGGGCGAGAAACATAGGGGCTGAAACAGAGGGCGAGAAACAGAGGGGCTGAAACAGAGGGGCTGAAACAGAGGGGCTGAAACAGTGGGGCTGAAACAGAGGGCGAGAAACAGAGGGGCTGAAACAGAGGGGCTGAAACAGAGGGGTTGAAACAGAGGGCGAGAAACAGAGGGGCTGAAACAGAGGGGCTGAAACAGAGGGGCTGCAACAGAGGGCGAGAAACAGAGGGGCTGAAACAGATGGCAAGAAACAGAGGGGCTGAAACAGAGGGCGAGAAAGAGAGGGGCTGAAACAGAGCGGCTGAAACAGAGGGCGAGAAACAGAGGCGCTTAAACAGAGGGGCTGAAACAGAGGGGCTGAAACAGAGGGCGTGAAACAGAGGGGCTGAAACAGAGGTCGAGAAACAGAGGGGCTGAAACAGAGGGGCTGAAACAGAGGGGCTGAAACAGAGGGGCTGAAACAGAGGGCGAGAAACAGAGGGGCTGAAACAGAGGGGCTGAAACAGAGGGGCTGAAACAGATGGGCTGAAACTGAGGAGCTGAAACAGAGGGGCTGAAACAGAGGGGCTGAAACAGAGGGGCTGAAACAGAGGGCGAGAAACAGAGGGGCTGAAACTGAGGGGCTGAAACAGAGGGGCTGAAACAGAGGGCGAGAAACAGAGGGGCTGAAACAGAGGGGCTGAAACAGAGGGCGAGAAACAGAGGGCGAGAAACAGAGGGCGAGAAACAGAGGGCAGAAACAGATAGCGAGAAAGAGAGGGCGAGAAACAGAGGGGCTGAAACAGAGGGGCTGAAACAGAGGGGTTGAAACATAGGGGCTGAAACAGAGGGGCTGCAACAGAGGGCGAGAAACAGAGGGGCTGAAACAGACGGCGAGAAACAGATGGGCTGAAACAGAGGGCGAGAAACAGAGGGGCTGAAACAGAGGGGCTGAAACAGATGGGCTGAAACAGAGGGCGAGAAACAGAGGGGCTGAAACAGAGGGGCTGAAACAGAGGGGTTGAAACATAGGGGCTGAAACAGAGGGGCTGCAACAGAGGGCGAGAAACAGAGGGGCTGAAACAGACGGCGAGAAACAGAGGGGCTGAAACAGAGGGCGGGAAACAGAGGGGCTGAAACAGAGGGGCTGAAACAGAGGGCGAGAAACAGAGGGGCTGAAAGAGAGGAGCTGAAACAGAGGGGCTGAAACAGAGGGGCTGAAACAGAGGGCGAGAAACAGAGGGCGTGAAACAGAGAGCGAGAAACAGAGGGCGAGAAACAGAGGGCGTGAAATAGAGGGCGAGAAACAGAGGGGCTGAAACAGACGGCGAGAAACAGAGGGGCTGAAACAGAGGGGCTGAAACAGAGGGGCTGAAACAGAGGGCGAGAAACAGAGGGCGGGAAACAGAGGGGCTGAAACAGAGGGCGAGAAACAGAGGGGCTGAAACAGAGGGGCTGAAACAGAGGGCAAGAAACAGAGTGGCTTAAACAGAGGGGGTGAAACAGAGGGGCTGAAACAGAGGGCGAGAAACAGAGGGGCTGAAACTGAGGTCGAGAAACAGAGGGGCTGAAACAGAGGGTCTGAAACAGAGGGGCTGAAACAGAGGGGCTGAAACAGAGGGCGAGAAACAGAGGGGCTGAAACAGAGGGGCTGAAACAGAGGGGCTGAAACAGATGGGCTGAAACTGAGGGGCTGAAACAGAGGAGCTGAAACAGAGGGGCTGAAACAGAGGGGCTGAAACAGAGGGCGAGAAACAGAGGGGCTGGAACAGAGGGGCTGAAACAGAGGGCGAGACACAGAGGGACTGAAACAGAGGGACTGAAACAGAGGGGCTGAAACAGAGGGCGAGAAACAGAGGGCGAGAAACAGAGGGCGAGAAACAGAGGGCGAGAAACAGAGGGCGAGAAAAAGAGGGCGAGAAACAGAGGGGCTGAAACTTAGGGGCTGAAACAGAGGGGTTGAAACAGAGGGGCTGAAACAGAGGGGACTCAACAGAGGGCGAGAAACAGAGGAGCTGAAACAGAGGGCGAGAAACAGAGGGGCTGAAACAGAGGGCGAGAAACAGAGAGGCTGAAACAGAGGGGCTGAAACAGAGGGGCTGAAACAGAGGGGCTGAAACAGAGGGGCTGCAACAGAGGGCGAGAAACAGAGAGGCTGAAACAGAGGGCGAGAAACAGAGGGGCTGAAACAGTGGGCGAGAAACAGAGGGGCTGAAACAGAGGGGCGAAAACAGAGGGGCTGAAACAGAGGGACTGCAACAGAGGGCGAGAAACAAAGGGGCTGAAACAGAGGGCGAGAAACAGAGTGGCTGAAACAGAGGGCGAGAAACAGAGGGGCTGAAACAGAGGGGCTGAAACAGAGGGCGAGAAACAGAGGGGCTGAAACAGAGGAGCTGAAACAGAGGGGCTGAAACAGAGGGGCTGAAACAGAGGGCGAGAAACAGAGGGCGAGAAACAGAGAGCGAGAAACTGAGGGCGAGAAACAGAGGGCGTGAAATAGAGGGCGACAAACAGAGGGGCTGAAACAGAGGGGCTGAAAGAGACGGGCTGAAACAGAGTGGCTGAAACAGTGGGCGAGAAACAGAGGGCGAGAAACAGCGGGGCTGAAACAGAGCGGCTGATACAGAGGGGCTGAAACAGAGGGGCTGAAACAGAGGGCGAGAAACAGAGGGGCTGAAACAGAGGGACTGAAACAGAGGGGCTGAAACAGAGGGGCTGAAACAGAGGGCGAGAAACAGAGGGCGAGAAACAGAGAGCGAGAAACAGAGGCGAGAAACAGAAGGCGAGAAACAGAGGGGCTGAAACAGAGGGGCTGAAACAGAGGGCGAGAAACAGAGGGCGAGAAACAGAGAGCGAGAAACAGAGGGCGAGAAACAGAGGGCGAGAAACAGAGGGCCAGAAACAGAGGGGCTGAAACAGAGGGGCTGATAGAGACGGGCTGAAACAGAGGGTCTGAAACAGAGGGCGAGAAACAGAGGGCGAGAAACAGAGGGGCTGAAACAGAGGGGCTGATACAGAGGGGCTGAAACAGAGGGGCTGAAACAGAGGGCGAGAAACAGAGGGGCTGAAACAGAGGGGCTGAAACAGAGGGGCTGAAACAGAGGGGCTGAAACAGAGGGGCTGAAACAGAGGGCGAGAAACAGAGGGGCTGAAACAGAGGGGCTGAAACAGAGGGGCTGAAACAGATGGGCTGAAACTGAGGGGCTGAAACAGAGGAGCTGAAACAGAGGGGCTGAAACAGAGGGCCTGAAACAGACGGCGAGAAACAGAGGGGCTGAAACAGAGGGGCTGAAACAGAGTGCGAGAACCAGAGGGCGAGAAACAGAGGGGCTGATACAGAGTGGCTGAAACAGAGGGCGAGAAACAGAGGGCGAGAAACAGAGGGCGAGAAACAGAGGGCGAGAAACAGAGGGCGAGAAAAAGAGAGCGAGAAACAGAGGGGCTGAAACTGAGGGGCTGAAACAGAGGGGTTGAAACAGAGGGGCTGAAACAGAGGGGACGCAACAGAGGGCGAGAAACAGAGGAGCTGAAACAGAGGGCGAGAAACAGAGGGGCTGAAACAGAGGGCGAGAAACAGAGAGGCTGAAACAGAGGGGCTGAAACAGAGGGGCTGAAACAGAGGGGCTGAAAGAGAGTTCGAGAAACAGAGGCGCTGAAACAGAGGGGCTGAAACAGAGGGGATGAAACAGATTGGCTGCAACAGAGGGCGAGAAACAGAGAGGCTGAAACAGAGGGCGAGAAACAGAGGGGCTGAAACAGTGGGCGAGAAACAGAGGGGCTGAAACAGAGGGGCGAAAGCAGAGGGGCTGAAACAGAGGGGCTGCAACAGAGGGCGAGAAACAAAGGGGCTGAAACAGAGGGCGAGAAACAGAGGGGCTGAAACAGAGGGCGAGAAACAGAGGGGCTGAAACAGAGGGGCTGAAACAGAGGGCGAGAAACAGAGGGGCTGAAACAGAGGAGCTGAAACAGAGGGGCTGAAACAGAGGGGCTGAAACAGAGGGCGAGAAACAGAGGGCGATAAACAGAGAGCGTGAAACAGAGGGCGAGAAATAGAGGGCGTGAAATAGAGGGCGAGAAACAGAGGGGCTGAAACAGAGGGGCTGAAAGAGACGGGCTGAAACAGAGGGGCTGAAACAGAGGGCGAGAAACAGAGGCCGAGAAACAGCGGTGCTGAAACAGAGGGGCAGATACAGAGGCGCTGAAACAGTGGGGCTGAAACAGAGGGCGAGAAACACAGGGGCTGAAACAGAGGGCGAGAAGCAGAGGGGCTGAAACAGAGGGGCTGAAACAGAGGGGCTGAAACAGAGGGCGAGAAACAGAGGGGCTGAAACAGAGGGGACGCAACAGAGGGCGAGAAACAGAGGAGCTGAAACAGAGGGCGAGAAACAGAGGGGCTGAAACAGAGGGCGAGAAACAGAGAGGCTGAAACAGAGGGGCTGAAACAGAGGGGCTGAAACAGAGGGGCTGAAAGAGAGGGCGAGAAACAGAGGGGCTGAAACAGAGGGGCTGAAACAGAGGGGCTGAAACAGAGGGGCTGCAACAGAGGGCGAGAAACAGAGAGGCTGAAACAGAGGGCGAGAAACAGAGGGGCTGAAACAGTGGGCGAGAAACAGAGGGGCTGAAACAGAGGGGCGAAAACAGAGGGGCTGAAACAGAGGGGCTGCAACAGAGGGCGAGAAACAAAGGGGCTGAAACAGAGGGCGAGAAACAGAGGGGCTGAAACAGAGGGCGAGAAACAGAGGGGCTGAAACAGAGGGGCTGAAACAGAGGGCGAGAAACAGAGGGGCTGAAACAGAGGAGCTGAAACAGAGGGGCTGAAACAGAGGGGCTGAAACAGAGGGGCTGAAACAGAGGGCGAGAAACAGAGGGGCTGAAACAGAGGGGCTGAAACAGAGGGGCTGAAACAGAAGGGCTGAAACAGAGGGGCTGAAACAGAGGGGCTGAAACAGAGGGGCTGAAACAGAGGGGCTGCAACAGAGGGCGAGAAACAGAGGGGCTGAAACAGATGGCAAGAAACAGAGGGGCTGAAACAGAGGGCGAGAAACAGAGGGGCTGAAACAGAGGGGCTGAAACAGAGGGCGATAAACAGAGAGCGAGAAACGGAGGGCGAGAAACAGAGGGCGTGAAATAGAGGGCGAGAAACAGAGGGGCTGAAACAGAGGGGCTGAAAGAGACGGGCTGAAACAGAGGGGCTGAAACAGAGGGCGAGAAACAGAGGCCGAGAAACAGCGGGGCTGAAACAGAGGGGCAGATACAGAGGGGCTGAAACAGTGGGGCTGAAACAGAGGGCGAGAAACAGAGGGGCTGAAACAGAGGGAGAGAAGCAGAGGGGCTGAAACAGAGGGAGAGAAGCAGAGGGGCTGAAACAGAGGGCGAGAAACAGAGGGCGAGAAACAGAGAGCGAGAAACAGAGGGCGAGAAACAGAAGGCGAGAAACAGAGGGGCTGAAACAGAGGGGCTGAAACAGAGGGCGAGAAACAGAGGGCGAGAAACAGAGAGTGAGAAACAGAGGGCGAGAAACAGAAGGCGAGAAACAGAGGGGCTGAAACAGAGGGGCTGAAACAGAGGGCGAGAAACAGAGGGCGAGAAACAGAGAGCGAGAAACAGAGGGCGAGAAACAGAAGGCGAGAAACAGAGGGGTTGAAACAGAGGGGCTGAAACAGAGGGCGAGAAACAGAGGGCGAGAAACAGAGGAGCGGAAACAGAGGGGCTGAAACAGAGGGGATGAAACAGAGGGGCTGAAAAAGTGGGGCTGAAACAAAGGGCGAGAAACAGAGTGGCTGAAACAGAGGGCGAGAAACAGAGGGGCTGAAACAGAGGGGCTGAAACAGAAGGGCTGAAACAGAGGGGCTGAAACAGAGGGGCTGAAACAGAGGGGCTGAAACAGGAGGCGAGAAACAGAGGGGCTGAAACAGAGTGCGAGAAACAGAGGGGCTGAAACCGTGGGCGAGAAACAGAGGGCGAGAAACAGAGGGGCTGAAACAGAGGGGCTGAAACAGAGCGGCTGAAACAGAGGGGCTGAAACAGAGGGGCTGAAACAGAGGGGCTGAAACAGAGGGGCTGAAACAGACGGGCTGAAACAGAGGGCGAGAAACAGAGGGCGAGAAACAGAGGGGCTGAAACAGAGCGGCTGAAACAGAAGGGCTGAAACAGAGGGGCTGAAACAGAGGGGCTGAAACAGAGGGGCTGAAACAGAGGGGCTGCAACAGAGGGCGAGAAACAGAGGGGCTGAAACAGATGGCAAGAAACAGAGGGGCTGAAACAGAGGGCGAGAAACAGAGGGGCTGAAACAGAGGGGCTGAAACAGAGGGCGAGAAACAGAGGGGCTTAAACAGAGGGGCTGAAACAAAGGGTCTGAAACAGAGGGGCTGAAACAGAGGGCGAGAAACAAAGGGGCTGAAACAGAGGTCGAGAAACAGAGGCGCTAAAACAGAGGGGCTGAAACAGAGGGGCTGAAACAGAGGGGCTGAAACAGAGGGCGAGAAACAGAGGGGCTGAAACAGAGGGGCTGAAACAGAGGGGCTGAAACAGAGGGGCTGAAACAGAGGGCGAGAAACAGTGGGGCTGAAACAGAGGGGCTGAAATAGAGGGGCTGAAACAGAGGGTGAGAAACAGAGGGGCTGAAACAGGGGGGCTGAAACAGAGGGGCTGAAACAGAGGGGTTGAAACAGAGGGGCTGAAAAAGAGGGGCTGCAACAGAGGGCGAGAAACAGAGGGGCTGAAACAGAGGGCGAGAAACATAGGGGCTGAAACAGAGGGCGAGAAACAGAGGGGCTGAAACAGAGGGGCTGAAACAGAGGGGCTGAAACAGAGGGGCTGAAACAGAGGGCGAAAAACAGAGGGGCCTAACAGAGGGGCTGAAACAGAGGGGTTGAAACAGATGGCGAGAAGCAGAGGGCGAGAAACAGAGGGGCTGAAACAGAGGGGCTGAAACAGAGGGGCTGAAACAGAGGGGCTGAAACAGAGGGCGAGAAACAGAGGGGCTGAAACAGATGGCAAGAAACAGAGGGGCTTAAACAGAGGGCGAGAAAGAGAGGGGCTGAAACAGAGCGGCTGAAACAGAGGGCGAGAAACAGAGGGGCTGAAACAGAGGGGCTGAAACAGAGGGGCTGAAACAGAGGGCGAGAAACAGAGGGGCTGAAACAGAGGTCGAGAAACAGAGGGGCTGAAACAGAGGGGCTGAAACAGAGGGGCTGAAACAGAGGGGCTGAAACAGAGGGCGAGAAACAGAGGGGCTGAAACAGAGGGGCTGAAACAAAGGGGCTGAAACAGATGGGCTGAAACTGAGGAGCTGAAACAGAGGGGCTGAAACAGAGGGGCTGAAACAGAGGGGCTGAAACAGAGGGCGAGAAACAGAGGGGCTGAAACAGAGGGGCTGAAACAGAGGGGCTGAAACAGAGGGCGAGAAACAGAGGGGCTGAAACAGAGGGGCTGAAACAGAGGGCGAGAAACAGAGGACGAGAAACAGAGGGCGAGAAACAGAGGGCAGAAACAGAGGGCGAGAAAGAGAGGGCGAGAAACAGAGGGCGAGAAATAGAGGTGCTGAAACAGAGGGCGAGAAACAGAGGGGTTGAAACAGAGGGGCTGAAACAGAGGGGCTGCAACAGAGGGCGAGAAACAGAGGGGCTGAAACAGAGGGCGAGAAACAGATGGGCTGATACAGAGGGCGAGAAACAGAGGAGCTGAAACAGAGGGGCTGAAACAGAGGGGCTGAAACAGAGGGCGAGAAACAGAGGGGCTGGAACAGTGGAGCTGAAACAGAGGGGCTGAAACAGAGGGGCTGAAACAGAGGGACTGAAACAGAGGGCGAGAAACAGAGGGCGAGAAACAGAGAGCGAGAAACAGGGCGAAAAACAGAGGGCGTGAAATAAAGGGCGAGAAACAGAGGGGCTGAAACAGAGGGGCTGAAAGAGACGGGCTGAAACAGAGGGGCTGAAACAGAGGGCGAGAAACAGAGGGCGAGAAACAGCGGGGCTGAAACAGAGGGGCTGATACAGAGGAGCTGAAACAGTGGGGCTGAAACAGAGGGCGAGAAACAGAGGGGCTGAAGCAGAGGGCGAGAAACAGAGGGGCTGAAACAGAGGGGCTGAAACAGAGGGGCTGAAACAGAGGGGCTGAAACAGTGGGCGAGAAATAGAGGGCGAGAAACAGAGGGCGAGAAACAGAGGGCGAGAAACAGAGGGGCTGAAACAAAGGGGCTGATACAGAGGGGCTGAAACAGAGGGGCTGAAACAGAGGGGCTGAAACAGAAGGGCTGAAACATTGGGGCTGAAACAGAGGGGCTGAAACAGAGGGGCTGAAACAGAGGGCGAGAAACAGAGGGGCTGAAACAGAGTGCGAGAAACAGAGGGGCTGAATCCGAGGGCGAGAAACAGATTGCGAGAAACAGAGGGGCTGAAACAGAGGGGCTGAAACAGAGGGGCTGAAACAGATGGCGAGAAGCAGAGGGGCTGAAACAGAGGGGTGAAAACAGAGGGGCTGAAACAGAGGGGCTGAAACAGAGGGCGAGAAACAGAGGGGCTGCAACAGAGGGGCTGAAACAGAGGGGCTGAAACTGAGGGGCTGAAACAGAGGGCGAGAAACAGAGGAGCTGAAACAGAGGTCGAGAAACAGAGGGGCTGAAACAGAGGGCGAGAAACAGAGGGCGAGAAACAGAGGGGCTGAAACAGAGGGGCTGAAACAGAGGGGCTGAAACAGAGGGTCTGAAACAGAGGGCGAGAAACAGAGGGGCTGAAACAGAGGGGCTGAAACAGAGGGGCTGAAACAGAGGGGCAGAAACAGAGGGCGAGAAACAGAGGGGCTGAAACAGAGGGGCTGAAACAGAGGGGCTGAAACAGAGGGGCTGAAACAGATTGGCTGAAACAGAGGGGCTGAAACAGAGGGGCTGAAACAGTGGGCGAGAAATAGAGGGCGAGAAACAGAGAGCGAGAAACAGAGGGCGAGAAACAGAGGGGCTGAAACACAGGGGCTGATACAGAGGGGCTGAAACAGAGGGCGAGAAACAGAGGGGCTGAAACAGAGGACGAGAAACAGAGGGGCTGAAACAGAGGTGCTGAAACAGAAGGGCTGAAACAGAGGGGCTGTAACAGAGGGGCTGAAACAGAGGGGCTGAAACGGAGGGCGAGAAACAGAGGGGATGAAACAGAGGGAGAGAAACGGAGGGGCTGAAACCGTTGGCGAGAAACAGAGGGCGAGAAACAGAGGGGCTGAAACAGAGGGGCTGAAACAGAGGGGCTGAAACAGAGGGCGAGAAACAGAGGGGCTGAAACAGAGGGGCTGAAACAGAGGGGCTGAAACAGAGGGCGAGAAACAGAGGGCGAGAAACAGAGGGGCTGAAACAGAGGGCGAGAAACAGAGGGGCTGAAACAGAGGGGCTGAAACAGAGGGCGAGAAACAGAGGGGCTTAAACAGAGGGGGTGAAACAGAGGGGCTGAAACAGAGGGCGAGATACAGAGGGGCTGAAACTGAGGTCGAGAAACAGAGGGGCTGAAACAGAGGGTCTGAAACAGAGGGGCTGAAACAGTGGGGCTGAAACAGAGGGCGAGAAACAGAGGGGCTGAAACAGAGGGGCTGAAACAGAGGGGCTGAAACAGTGGGGCTGCAACAGAGGTCGAGAAACAGAGGGGCTGAAACAGAGGGCGAGAAACAGAGGGGCTGAAACAGTGGGCGAGAAACAGAGCGGCTGAAACAGAGGGGCGAATACAGAGGGGCTGAAACAGAGGGGCTGCAACAGAGGGCGAGAAACAAAGGGGCTGAAACAGAGGGCGAGAAACAGAGGTGCTGAAACAGAGGGCGAGAAACAGAGGGGGTGAAACAGAGGGGCTGAAACAGAGGGCGAGAAACAGAGGGGCTGAAACAGAGGAGCTGAAACAGAGGGGCTGAAACAGAGGGGCTGAAACAGAGGGCGAGAAACAGAGGGCGATAAACAGAGAGCGTGAAACAGAGGGCGAGAAACAGAGGGCGTGAAATAGATGGCGAGAAACAGAGGGGCTGAAACAGAGGGGCTGAAAGAGACGGGCTGAAACAGCGGGGCTGAAACAGAGGGCGAGAAACAGAGGCCGAGAAACAGCGGGGCTGAAACAGAGGGGCAGATACAGAGGGGCTGAAACAGCGGGCCTGAAACAGAGGGCGAGAAACACAGGGGCTGAAACAGAGGGCGAGAAGCAGAGGGGCTGAAACAGAGGGGCTGAAACAGAGGGGCTGAAACAGAGGGGCTTAAACTGAGGGCGAGAAACAGAGGGGCTGAAACAGAGGGGACGCAACAGAGGGCGAGAAACAGAGGAGCTGAAACAGAGGGCGAGAAACAGAGGGGCTGAAACAGAGGGCGAGAAACAGAGAGGCTGAAACAGAGGGGCTGAAACAGAGGGGCTGAAACAGAGGGGCTGAAAGAGAGGGCGAGAAACAGAGGGGCTGAAACAGAGGGGCTGAAACAGAGGGGCTGCAACAGAGGGCGAGAAACAGAGAGTCTGAAACAGAGTGCGAGAAACAGAGGGGCTGAAACAGTGGGCGAGAAACAGAGGTGCTGAAACAGAGGGGCGAAAACAGAGGGGCTGAAACAGAGGGGCTGCAACAGAGGGCGAGAAACAAAGGGGCTGAAACAGAGGGCGAGAAACAGAGGGGCTGAAACAGAGGGCGAGAAACAGAGGGGCTGAAACAGAGGGGCTGAAACAGAGGGCGAGAAACAGAGGGGCTGAAACAGAGGAGCTGAAACAGAGGGGCTGAAACAGAGGGGCTGAAACAGACGGCGAGAAACAGAGGGCGATAAACAGAGAGCGAGAAACAGAGGGCGAGAAACATTGGGCGTGAAATAGAGGGCGAGAAACAGAGGGGCTGAAACAGAGGGGCTGAAAGAGACGGGCTGAAACAGAGGGGCTGAAACAGAGGGCGAGAAACAGAGGCCGAGAAACAGCGGGGCTGAAACAGAGGGGCAGATACAGAGGGGCTGAATCAGTGGGGCTGAAACAGAGGGCGAGAAACAGAGGGGCTGAAACAGAGGGCGAGAAGCAGAGGGTCTGAAACAGAGGGGCTGAAACAGAGGGGCTGAAACAGAGGGGCTGAAACAGAGGGCGAGAAACAGAGGGCGAGAAACAGAGAGCGAGAAACAGAGGGCGAGAAACAGAAGGCGAGAAACAGAGGGGCTGAAACAGAGGGGCTGAAACAGAGGGCGAGAAACAGAGGGCGAGAAACAGAGAGCGAGAAACAGAGGGCGAGAAACAGAGGGGCTGGAACAGAGGGGCTGAAACAGAGGGCGAGACACAGAGGGACTGAAACAGAGGGACTGAAACAGAGGGGCTGAAAAAGAGGGCGAGAAACAGAGGGCGAGAAACAGAGGGCGAGAAACAGAGGGCGAGAAACAGAGGGCGAGAAAAAGAGGGCGAGAAACAGAGGGGCTGAAACTGAGGGGCTGAAACAGAGGGGTTGAAACAGAGGGGCTGAAACAGAGGGGACGCAACAGAGGGCGAGAAACAGAGGAGCTGAAACAGAGGGCGAGAAACAGAGGGGCTGAAACAGAGGGCGAGAAACAGAGAGGCTGAAACAGAGGGGCTGAAACAGAGGGGCTGAAACAGAGGGGCTGAAAGAGAGGGCGAGAAACAGAGGGGCTGAAACAGAGGGGCTGAAACAGATGGGCTGAAACAGAGGGGCTGCATCAGAGGGCGAGAAACAGAGAGGCTGAAACAGAGGGCGAGAAACAGAGGGGCTGAAACAGTGGACGAGAAACAGAGGGGCTGAAACAGAGGGGCGAAAACAGAGGGGCTGAAACAGAGGGGCTGCAACAGAGGGCGAGAAACAAAGGGGCTGAAACAGAGGGCGAGAAACAGAGGGGCTGAAACAGAGGGCGAGAAACAGAGGGGCTGAAACAGAGGGGCTGAAACAGAGGGCGAGAAACAGAGGGGCTGAAACAGAGGAGCTGAAACAGAGGGGCTGAAACAGAGGGGCTGAAACAGAGGGTGAGAAACAGAAGGCGAGAAACAGAGAGCGAGAAACTGAGGGTGAGAAACAGAGGGCGTGAAATAGAGGGCGACAAACAGAGGGGCTGAAACAGAGGGGCTGAAAGAGACGGGCAGAAACAGAGGGGCTGAAACAGAGGGCGAGAAACAGAGGGCGAGAAACAGCGGGGCTGAAACAGAGCGGCTGATACAGAGGGGCTGAATCAGTGGGGCTGAAACAGAGGGCGAGAAACAGAGGGGCTGAAACAGAGGGCGAGAAACAGAGGGGCTGAAACAGAGGGGCTGAAACAGAGGGGCTGAAACAGAGGGGCTGAAACAGAGGGCGAGAAACAGAGGGCGAGAAACAGAGAGCGAGAAACAGAGGGCGAGAAACAGAAGGCGAGAAACAGAGGGGCTGAAACAGAGGGGCTGAAACAGAGGGCGAGAAACAGAGGGCGAGAAACAGAGAGCGAGAAACAGAGGGCGAGAAACAGAGGGCGAGAAACAGAGGGCCAGAAACAGAGGGGCTGAAACAGAGGGGCTGATAGAGACGGGCTGAAACAGAGGGTCTGAAACAGAGGGCGAGAAACAGAGGGCGAGAAACAGAGGGGCTGAAACAGAGGGGCTGATACAGAGGGGCTGAAACAGAGGGGCTGAAACAGAGGGCGAGAAACAGAGGGGCTGAAACAGAGGGCGAGAAACAGAGGGGCTGAAACAGAGGGGCTGAAACAGAGGGGCTGAAACAGAGGGGCTGAAACAGAGGGCGAGAAACAGAGGGGCTGAAACAGAGGGGCTGAAACAGAGGGGCTGAAACAGATGGGCTGAAACTGAGGGGCTGAAACAGAGGAGCTGAAACAGAGGGGCTGAAACAGAGGCTCTGAAACAGACGGCGAGAAACAGAGGGGCTGAAACAGAGGGGCTGAAACAGAGGGCGAGAACCAGAGGGCGAGAAACAGAGGGGCTGAAACAGAGGGCGAGAAACAGAGGGGCTGAAACAGAGGGCGAGAAACAGAGGGGCTGAAACAGAGGGGCTGAAACAGAGGGGCTGAAACAGAGGGGCTGAAACAGAGGGCGAGAAACAGAGGGGCTGAAACAGAGGGGCTGAAACAGAGGGGCTGAAACAGATGGGCTGAAACTGAGGGGCTGAAACAGAGGAGCTGAAACAGAGGGGCTGAAACAGAGGCTCTGAAACAGACGGCGAGAAACAGAGGGGCTGAAACAGAGGGGCTGAAACAGAGGGCGAGAACCAGAGGGCGAGAAACAGAGGGGCTGATACAGAGTGGCTGAAACAGAGGGCGAGAAACAGAGGGCGAGAAACAGAGGGCGAGAAACAGAGGGCGAGAAACAGAGGGCGAGAAAAAGAGGGCGAGAAACAGAGGGGCTGAAACTCAGGGGCTGAAACAGAGGGGTTGAAACAGAGGGGCTGAAACAGAGGGGACGCAACAGAGGGCGAGAAACACAGGAGCTGAAACAGAGGGCGAGAAACAGAGGGGCTGAAACAGAGGGCGAGAAACAGAGAGGCTGAAACAGAGGGGCTGAAACAGAGGGGCTGAAACAGAGGGGCTGAAAGAGAGGGCGAGAAACAGAGGCGCTGAAACAGAGGGGCTGAAACAGAGGGCGAGAAACAGAGGTGCTGAAACAGAGGGGACGCAACAGAGGGCGAGAAACAGAGGAGCTGAAACAGAGGGCGAGAAACAGAGGGGCTGAAACAGAGGGCGAGAAACAGAGAGGCTGAAACAGAGGGGCTGAAACAGAGGGGCTGAAACAGAGGGGCTGAAAGAGAGGGCGAGAAACAGAGGGGCTGAAACAGTGGGGCTGAAACAGAGGGGCTGAAACAGAGGGGCTGCAACAGAGGGCGAGAAACAGAGAGGCTGAAATAGAGGGCGAGAAACAGAGGGGCTGAAACAGTGGGCGAGAAACAGAGGGGCTGAAACAGAGGGGCGAAAACAGAGGGGCTGAAACAGAGGGGCTGCAACAGAGGGCGAGAAACAAAGGGGCTGAAACAGAGGGCGAGAAACAGAGGGGCTGAAACAGAGGGCGAGAAACAGAGGGGCTGAAACAGAGGGGCGAAAACAGAGGGGCTGAAACAGAGGGGCTGCAACAGAGGGCGAGAAACAAAGGGGCTGAAACAGAGGGCGAGAAACAGAGGGGCTGAAACAGAGGGCGAGAAACAGAGGGGCTGAAACAGAGGGGCTGAAACAGAGGGCGAGAAACAGAGGGGCTGAAACAGAGGAGCTGAAACAGAGGGGCTGAAACAGAGGGGCTGAAACAGAGGGCGAGAAACAGAGGCGCTGAAACAGAGGGGACGCAACAGAGGGCGAGAAACAGAGGAGCTGAAACAGAGGGCGAGAAACAGAGGGGCTGAAACAGAGGGCGAGAAACAGAGAGGCTGAAACAGAGGGGCTGAAACAGAGGGGCTGAAACAGAGGGGCTGAAAGAGAGGGCGAGAAACAGAGGGGCTGAAACAGAGGGGCTGAAACAGAGGGGCTGAAACAGAAGGGCTGCAACAGAGGGCGAGAAACAGAGAGGCTGAAACAGAGGGCGAGAAACAGAGGGGTTGAAACAGTGGGCGAGAAACAGAGGGGCTGAAACAGAGGGGCGAAAACAGAGGGGCTGAAACAGAGGGGCTGCAACAGAGGGCGAGAAACAAAGGGGCTGAAACAGAGGGCGAGAAACAGAGGGGCTGAAACAGAGGGCGAGAAACAGAGGGGCTGAAACAGAGGGGCTGAAACAGAGGGCGAGAAACAGAGGGGCTGAAACAGTGGGCGAGAAACAGAGGGGCTGAAACAGAGGGTCGAAAACAGAGGGGCTGAAACAGAGGGGCTGCAACAGAGGGCGAGAAACAAAGGGGCTGAAACAGAGGGCGAGAAACAGAGGGGCTGAAACAGAGGGCGAGAAACAGAGGGGCTGAAACAGAGGGGCTGAAACAGAGGGCGAGAAACAGAGGGGCTGAAACAGAGGAGTTGAAACAGAGGGGCTGAAACAGAGGGGCTGAAACAGAGGGCGAGAAACAGAGGTGCTGAAACAGAGGGGACGCAACAGAGGGCGAGAAACAGAGGAGCTGAAACAGAGGGCGAGAAACAGAGGGGCTGAAACAGAGGGCGAGAAACAGAGAGGCTGAAACAGAGGGGCTGAAACAGAGGGGCTGAAACAGAGGGGCTGAAAGGGAGGGCGAGAAACAGAGGGGCTGAAACAGAGGGGCTGAAACAGAGGGGCTGAAACAGAGGGGCTGCAACAGAGGGCGAGAAACAGAGAGGCTGAAACAGAGGGCGAGAAACAGAGGGGCTGAAACAGTGGGCGAGAAACAGAGGGGCTGAAACAGAGGGGCGAAAACAGAGGGGCTGAAACAGAGGGGCTGCAACAGAGGGCGAGAAACAAAGGGGCTGAAACAGAGGGCGAGAAACAGAGGGGCTGAAACAGAGGGCGAGAAACAGAGGGGCTGAAACAGAGGGGCTGAAACAGAGGGCGAGAAACAGAGGGGCTGAAACAGAGGAGCTGAAACAGAGGGGCTGAAACAGAGGGGCTGAAACAGAGGGGCTGATACAGAGGGCGAGAAACAGAGGGGCTGAAACAGAGGGGCTGAAACAGAGGGGCTGAAACAGAAGGGCTGAAACAGAGGGGCTGAAACAGAGGGGCTGAAACAGAGGGGCTGAAACAGAGGGGCTGCAACAGAGGGCGAGAAACAGAGGGGCTGAAACAGATGGCAAGAAACAGAGGGGCTGAAACAGAGGGCGAGAAACAGAGGGGCTGAAACAGAGGGGCTGAAACAGAGGGCGATAAACAGAGAGCGAGAAACGGAGTGCGAGAAACAGAGGGCGTGAAATAGAGGGCGAGAAACAGAGGGGCTGTAACAGAGGGGCTGAAAGAGACGGGCTGAAACAGAGGGGCTGAAACAGAGGGCGAGAAACAGAGGCCGAGAAACAGCGGGGCTGAAACAGAGGGGCAGATACAGAGGGGCTGAAACAGTGGGGCTGAAACAGAGGGCGAGAAACAGAGGGGCTGAAACAGAGGGAGAGAAGCAGAGGGGCTGAAACAGAGGGGCTGAAACAGAGGGGCTGAAACAGAGGGCGAGAAACAGAGGGCGAGAAACAGAAGGCGAGAAACAGAGGGGCTGAAACAGAGGGGCTGAAACAGAGGGCGAGAAACAGAGGGCGAGAAACAGAGAGTGAGAAACAGAGGGCGAGAAACTGAGGGCGAGAAACAGAGGGCCAGAAACAGAGGGGCTGAAACAGAGGGGCTGAAAGAGACGGGCTGAAACAGAGGGTCTGAAACAGAGGGCGAGAAACAGAGGGCGATAAACAGAGGGGCTGAAACAGAGGGGCTGATACAGAGGGGCTGAAACAGAGGGGCTGAAACAGAGGGCGAGAAACAGAGGGGCTGAAACAGAGGGCGAGAAACAGAGGGGCTGAAACAGAGGGGCTGAAACAGAGGGGCTGAAACAGAGGGGCTGAAACAGAGGGCGAAAAACAGAGGGCGAGAAACAGAGAGCGAGAAACAGAGGGCGAGAAACAGAGGGGCTGAAACAGAGGTCGAGAAACAGAGGGGCTGAAACGGAGGGGCTGAAACAGAGGGGCTGAAACAGAGGGCGAGAAACAGAGGGCGAGAAACAGAGGGGCTGAAACAGAGGGGCTGATACAGAGGGGCTGAAACAGAGGGGCTGAAACAGAGGGCGAGAAACAGAGGGGCTGAAACAGAGGGGCTGAAACAGAGGGTGAGAAACAGAGGGGCTGAAACAGAGGGCGTGAAACAGAGGGGCTGAAACAGAGGGGCTGAAACAGAGGGCGAGAAACAGAGGTGCTGAAACAGAGGGGACGCAACAGAGGGCGATTAACAGAGGAGCTGAAACAGAGGGCGAGAAACAGAGGGGCTGAAACAGAGGGCGAGAAACAGAGAGGCTGAAACAGAGGGGCTGAAACAGAGGGGCTGAAACAGAGGGGCTGAAAGAGAGGGCGAGAAACAGAGGGGCTGAAACAGAGGGGCAGAAACAGAGGGGCTGAAACAGAGGGGCTGCAACAGAGGGCGAGAAACAGAGAGGCTGAAACAGAGGGCGAGAAACAGAGGGGCTGAAACAGTGGGCGAGAAACAGAGGGGCTGAAACAGAGGGGCGAAAACAGAGGGGCTGAAACAGAGGGGCTGCAACAGAGGGCGAGAAACAAAGGGGCTGAAACAGAGGGCGAGAAACAGATGGGCTGAAACAGAGGGCGAGAAACAGAGGGGCTGAAACAGAGGGGCTGAAACAGAGGGCGAGAAACAGAGGGGCTGAAACAGAGGAGCTGAAACAGAGGGGCTGAAACAGAGGGGCTGAAACAGAGGGGCTGAAACAGAGGGCGAGAAACAGAGGGGCTGAAACAGAGGGGCTGCAACAGAGGGCGAGAAACAGAGGGGCTGAAACAGATGGCAAGAAACAGAGGGGCTGAAACAGAGGGCGAGAAACAGAGGGGCTGAAACAGAGGGGCTGAAACAGAGGGCGATAAACAGAGAGCGAGAAACGGAGTGCGAGAAACAGAGGGCGTGAAATAGAGGGCGAGAAACAGAGGGGCTGAAACAGAGGGGCTGAAAGAGACGGGCTGAAACAGAGGGGCTGAAACAGAGGGCGAGAAACAGAGGCCGAGAAACAGCGGGGCTGAAACAGAGGGGCAGATACAGAGGGGCTGAAACAGTGGGGCTGAAACAGAGGGCGAGAAACAGAGGGGCTGAAACAGAGGGAGAGAAGTTGAGGGGCAGATACAGAGGGGCTGAAACAGAGGGGCTGAAACAGAGGGCGAGAAACAGAGGGCGAGAAACAGAAGGCGAGAAACAGAGGGGCTGAAACAGAGGGGCTGAAACAGAGGGCGAGAAACAGAGGGCGAGAAACAGAGAGTGAGAAACAGAGGGCGAGAAACTGAGGGCGAGAAACAGAGGGCCAGAAACAGAGGGGCTGAAACAGAGGGGCTGAAAGAGACGGGCTGAAACAGAGGGTCTGAAACAGAGGGCGAGAAACAGAGGGCGATAAACAGAGGGGCTGAAACAGAGGGGCTGATACAGAGGGGCTGAAACAGAGGGGCTGAAACAGAGGGCGAGAAACAGAGGGGCTGAAACAGAGGGCGAGAAACAGAGGGGCTGAAACAGAGGGGCTGAAACAGAGGGGCTGAAACAGAGGGGCTGAAACAGAGGGCGAAAAACAGAGGGCGAGAAACAGAGAGCGAGAAACAGAGGGCGAGAAACAGAGGGGCTGAAACAGAGGTCGAGAAACAGAGGGGCTGAAACGGAGGGGCTGAAACAGAGGGGCTGAAACAGAGGGCGAGAAACAGAGGGCGAGAAACAGAGGGGCTGAAACAGAGGGGCTGATACAGAGGGGCTGAAACAGAGGGGCTGAAACAGAGGGCGAGAAACAGAGGGGCTGAAACAGAGGGGCTGAAACAGAGGGTGAGAAACAGAGGGCGAGAAACAGAGGGCGAGAAACAGAGGGGCTGAAACAGTGGGCGAGAAACAGAGGGGCTGAAACAGAGGGGCGAAAACAGAGGGGCTGAAACAGAGGGGCTGCAACAGAGGGCGAGAAACAAAGGGGCTGAAACAGAGGGCGAGAAACAGAGGGGCTGAAACAGAGGGCGAGAAACAGAGGGGCTGAAACAGAGGGGCTGAAACAGAGGGCGAGAAACAGAGGGGCTGAAACAGAGGAGTTGAAACAGAGGGGCTGAAACAGAGGGGCTGAAACAGAGGGCGAGAAACAGAGGTGCTGAAACAGAGGGGACGCAACAGAGGGCGAGAAACAGAGGAGCTGAAACAGAGGGCGAGAAACAGAGGGGCTGAAACAGAGGGCGAGAAACAGAGAGGCTGAAACAGAGGGGCTGAAACAGAGGGGCTGAAACAGAGGGGCTGAAAGGGAGGGCGAGAAACAGAGGGGCTGAAACAGAGGGGCTGAAACAGAGGGGCTGAAACAGAGGGGCTGCAACAGAGGGCGAGAAACAGAGAGGCTGAAACAGAGGGCGAGAAACAGAGGGGCTGAAACAGTGGGCGAGAAACAGAGGGGCTGAAAGAGAGGGGCGAAAACAGAGGGGCTGAAACAGAGGGGCTGCAACAGAGGGCGAGAAACAAAGGGGCTGAAACAGAGGGCGAGAAACAGAGGGGCTGAAACAGAGGGCGAGAAACAGAGGGGCTGAAACAGAGGGGCTGAAACAGAGGGCGAGAAACAGAGGGGCTGAAACAGAGGAGCTGAAACAGAGGGGCTGAAACAGAGGGGCTGAAACAGAGGGGCTGATACAGAGGGCGAGAAACAGAGGGGCTGAAACAGAGAGGCTGAAACAGAGGGGCTGAAACAGAAGGGCTGAAACAGAGGGGCTGAAACAGAGGGGCTGAAACAGAGGGGCTGAAACAGAGGGGCTGCAACAGAGGGCGAGAAACAGAGGGGCTGAAACAGATGGCAAGAAACAGAGGGGCTGAAACAGAGGGCGAGAAACAGAGGGGCTGAAACAGAGGGGCTGAAACAGAGGGCGATAAACAGAGAGCGAGAAACGGAGTGCGAGAAACAGAGGGCGTGAAATAGAGGGCGAGAAACAGAGGGGCTGTAACAGAGGGGCTGAAAGAGACGGGCTGAAACAGAGGGGCTGAAACAGAGGGCGAGAAACAGAGGCCGAGAAACAGCGGAACTGAAACAGAGGGGCAGATACAGAGGGGCTGAAACAGTGGGGCTGAAACAGAGGGCGAGAAACAGAGGGGCTGAAACAGAGGGAGAGAAGCAGAGGGGCTGAAACAGAGGGGCTGAAACAGAGGGGCTGAAACAGAGGGCGAGAAACAGAGGGCGAGAAACAGAAGGCGAGAAACAGAGGGGCTGAAACAGAGGGGCTGAAACAGAGGGCGAGAAACAGAGGGCGAGAAACAGAGAGTGAGAAACAGAGGGCGAGAAACTGAGGGCGAGAAACAGAGGGCCAGAAACAGAGGGGCTGAAACAGAGGGGCTGAAAGAGACGGGCTGAAACAGAGGGTCTGAAACAGAGGGCGAGAAACAGAGGGCGATAAACAGAGGGGCTGAAACAGAGGGGCTGATACAGAGGGGCTGAAACAGAGGGGCTGAAACAGAGGGCGAGAAACAGAGGGGCTGAAACAGAGGGCGAGAAACAGAGGGGCTGAAACAGAGGGGCTGAAACAGAGGGGCTGAAACAGAGGGGCTGAAACAGAGGGCGAAAAACAGAGGGCGAGAAACAGAGAGCGAGAAACAGAGGGCGAGAAACAGAGGGGCTGAAACAGAGGTCGAGAAACAGAGGGGCTGAAAAGGAGGGGCTGAAACAGAGGGGCTGAAACAGAGGGCGAGAAACAGAGGGCGAGAAACAGAGGGGCTGAAACAGAGGGGCTGATACAGAGGGGCTGAAACAGAGGGGCTGAAACAGAGGGCGAGAAACAGAGGGGCTGAAACAGAGGGGCTGAAACAGAGGGTGAGAAACAGAGGGGCTGAAACAGAGGGCGTGAAACAGAGGGGCTGAAACAGAGGGGCTGAAACAGAGGGCGAGAAACAGAGGTGCTGAAACAGAGGGGACGCAACAGAGGGCGATTAACAGAGGAGCTGAAACAGAGGGCGAGAAACAGAGGGGCTGAAACAGAGGGCGAGAAACAGAGAGGCTGAAACAGAGGGGCTGAAACAGAGGGGCTGAAACAGAGGGGCTGAAAGAGAGGGCGAGAAACAGAGGGGCTGAAACAGAGGGGCTGAAACAGAGGGGCTGAAACAGAGGGGCTGCAACAGAGGGCGAGAAACAGAGAGGCTGAAACAGAGGGCGAGAAACAGAGGGGCTGAAACAGTGGGCGAGAAACAGAGGGGCTGAAACAGAGGGGCGAAAACAGAGGGGCTGAAACAGAGGGGCTGCAACAGAGGGCGAGAAACAAAGGGGCTGAAACACAGGGCGAGAAACAGATGGGCTGAAACAGAGGGCGAGAAACAGAGGGGCTGAAACAGAGGGGCTGAAACAGAGGGCGAGAAACAGAGGGGCTGAAACAGAGGAGCTGAAACAGAGGTGCTGAAACAGAGGGGCTGAAACAGAGGGGCTGAAACAGAGGGCGAGAAACAGAGGGGCTGAAACAGAAGGGCTGAAACAGAGGGGCTGAAACAGAAGGGCTGAAACAGAGGGGCTGAAACAGAGGGTCTGAAACAGAGGGGCTGAAACAGAGGGGCTGCAACAGAGGGCGAGAAACAGAGGGGCTGAAACAGATGGCAAGAAACAGAGGGGCTGAAACAGAGGGCGAGAAACAGAGGGGCTGAAACAGAGGGGCTGAAACAGAGGGCGATAAACAGAGAGCGAGAAACGGAGTGCGAGAAACAGATGGCGTGAAATAGAGGGCGAGAAACAGAGGGGCTGAAACAGAGGGGCTGAAAGAGACGGGCTGAAACAGAGGGGCTGAAACAGAGGGCGAGAAACAGAGGCCGAGAAACAGCGGGGCTGAAACAGAGGGGCAGATACAGAGGGGCTGAAACAGTGGGGCTGAAACAGAGGGCGAGAAACAGAGGGGCTGAAACAGAGGGAGAGAAGCAGAGGGGCTGAAACAGAGGGGCTGAAACAGAGGGGCTGAAACAGAGGGCGAGAAACAGAGGGCGAGAAACAGAAGGCGAGAAACAGAGGGGCTGAAACAGAGGGGCTGAAACAGAGGGCGAGAAACAGAGGGCGAGAAACAGAGAGTGAGAAACAGAGGGCGAGAAACTGAGGGCGAGAAACAGAGGGCCAGAAACAGAGGGGCTGAAACAGAGGGGCTGAAAGAGACGGGCTGAAACAGAGGGTCTGAAACAGAGGGCGAGAAACAGAGGGCGATAAACAGAGGGGCTGAAACAGAGGGGCTGATACAGAGGGGCTGAAACAGAGGGGCTGAAACAGAGGGCGAGAAACAGAGGGGCTGAAACAGAGGGCGAGAAACAGAGGGGCTGAAACAGAGGGGCTGAAACAGAGGGGCTGAAACAGAGGGGCTGAAACAGAGGGCGAAAAACAGAGGGCGAGAAACAGAGAGCGAGAAACAGAGGGCGAGAAACAGAGGGGCTGAAACAGAGGTCGAGAAACAGAGGGGCTGAAACGGAGGGGCTGAAACAGAGGGGCTGAAACAGAGGGCGAGAAACAGAGGGCGAGAAACAGAGGGGCTGAAACAGAGGGGCTGATACAGAGGGGCTGAAACAGAGGGGCTGAAACAGAGGGCGAGAAACAGAGGGGCTGAAACAGAGGGGCTGAAACAGAGGGTGAGAAACAGAGGGCGAGAAACAGAGGGCGAGAAACAGAGGGCAGAAACAGAGGGCGAGAAAGAGAGGGCGAGAAACAGAGGGCGAGAAATAGAGGGGCTGAAACAGAGGGCCAGAAACAGAGGGGTTGAAACAGAGGGGCTGAAACAGAGGGGCTGCAACAGAGGGCGGGAAACAGAGGGGCTGAAACAGAGGGGCTGATACAGAGGGGCTGAAACAGAGGGGCTGAAACAGAGGGCGAGAAACAGAGGGGCTGAAACAGAGGGGCTGAAACAGAGGGCGTGAAACAGAGGGGCTGAAACAGAGGGGCTGAAACAGAGGGCGAGAAACAGAGGGGCTGAAACAGAGGGGTTGAAACAGAGGGGCTGAAACAGAGGGCGAGAAACAGAGGGCGAGAAACAGAGGAGCAGAAACAGAGGGGCTGAAACAGAGGGGATGAAACAGAGGGGCTGAAAAAGTGGGGCTGAAACAAAGGGCGAGAAACAGAGTGGCTGAAACAGAGGGCGAGAAACAGAGGGGCTGAAACAGAGGGGCTGAAACAGAAGGGCTGAAACAGAGGGGCTGAAACAGAGGGGCTGAAACAGAGGGGCTGAAACAGGAGGCGAGAAACAGAGGGGCTGAAACAGAGTGCGAGAAACAGAGGGGCTGAAACCGAGGGCGAGAAACAGAGGGCGAGAAACAGAGGGGCTGAAACAGAGGGGCTGAAACAGAGCGGCTGAAACAGAGGGGCTGAAACAGAGGGGCTGAAACAGAGGGGCTGAAACAGAGGGCGAGAAACAGAGGGCGAGAAACAGAGGGGCTGAAACAGAGGGGCTGAAACAGAAGGGCTGAAACAGAGGGGCTGAAACAGAGGGGCTGAAACAGAGGGGCTGAAACAGAGGGGCTGCAACAGAGGGCGAGAAACAGAGGGGCTGAAACAGATGGCAAGAAACAGAGGGGCTGAAACAGAGGGCGAGAAACAGAGGGGCTGAAACAGAGGGGCTGAAACAGAGGGCGAGAAACAGAGGGGCATAAACAGAGGGGCTGAAACAAAGGGTCTGAAACAGAGGGGCTGAAACAGAGGGCGAGAAACAGAGGGGCTGAAACAGAGGTCGAGAAACAGAAGGGCTAAAACAGAGGGGCTGAAACAGAGGGGCTGAAACAGAGGGGCTGAAACAGAGGGCGAGAAACAGAGGGGCTGAAACATTGGGGCTGAAACAGAGGGGCTGAAACAGAGGGGCTGAAACAGAGGGCGAGAAACAGAGGAGCTGAAACAGAGGGGCTGAAATAGAGGGGCTGAAACAGAGGGTGAGAAACAGAGCGGCTGAAACAGGGGGGCTGAAACAGAGGGGCTGAAACAGAGGGGTTGAAACAGAGGGGCTGAAAAAGAGGGGCTGCAACAGAGGGCGAGAAACAGAGGGGCTGAAACAGAGGGCGAGAAACATAGGGGCTGAAACAGAGGGGCTGAAACAGAGGGGCTGAAACAGAGGGGCTGAAACAGAGGGCGAAAAACAGAGGGGCTGAAACAGAGGGGCTGAAACAGAGGGGTTGAAACAGATGGCGAGAAACAGAGGGCGAGAAACAGAGGGGCTGAAACAGAGGGGCTGAAACAGAGGGGCTGAAACAGAGGGGCTGCAACAGCCGGCGAGAAACAGAGGGGCTGAAACAGATGGCAAGAAACAGAGGGGCTGAAACAGAGGGCGAGAAAGAGAGGGGCTGAAACAGAGCGGCTGAAACAGAGGGCGAGAAACAGAGGGGCTTAAACAGAGGGGCTGAAACAGAGGGGCTGAAACAGAGGGCGAGAAACAGAGGGGCTGAAACAGAGGTCGAGAAACAGAGGGGCTGAAACAGAGGGGCTGAAACAGAGTGGCTGAAACAGAGGGGCTGAAACAGAGGGGCGAAAACAGAGGGGCTGAAACAGAGGGGCTGAAACAGAGGGGCTGCAACAGAGGGCGAGAAACAAAGGGGCTGAAACAGAGGGCGAGAAACAGAGGGGCTGAAACAGAGGGCGAGAAACAGAGGGGCTGAAACAGAGGGGCTGAAACAGAGGGCGAGAAACAGAGGGGCTGAAACAGAGGAGTTGAAACAGAGGGGCTGAAACAGAGGGGCTGAAACAGAGGGCGAGAAACAGAGGTGCTGAAACAGAGGGGACGCAACAGAGGGCGAGAAACAGAGGAGCTGAAACAGAGGGCGAGAAACAGAGGGGCTGAAACAGAGGGCGAGAAACAGAGAGGCTGAAACAGAGGGGCTGAAACAGAGGGGCTGAAACAGAGGGGCTGAAAGAGAGGGCGAGAAACAGAGGGGCTGAAACAGAGGGGCTGAAACAGAGGGGCTGAAACAGAGGGGCTGCAACAGAGGGCGAGAAACAGAGAGGCTGAAACAGAGGGCGAGAAACAGAGGGGCTGAAACAGTGGGCGAGAAACAGAGGGGCTGAAACAGAGGGGCGAAAACAGAGGGGCTGAAACAGAGGGGCTGCAACAGAGGGCGAGAAACAAAGGGGCTGAAACAGAGGGCGAGAAACAGAGGGGCTGAAACAGAGGGCGAGAAACAGAGGGGCTGAAACAGAGGGGCTGAAACAGAGGGCGAGAAACAGAGGGGCTGAAACAGAGGAGCTGAAACAGAGGGGCTGAAACAGAGGGGCTGAAACAGAGGGGCTGAAACAGAGGGCGAGAAACAGAGGGGCTGAAACAGAGGGGCTGAAACAGAGGGGCTGAAACAGAAGGGCTGAAACAGAGGGGCTGAAACAGAGGGGATGAAACAGAGGGGCTGAAACAGAGGGGCTGCAACAGAGGGCGAGAAACAGAGGGGCTGAAACAGATGGCAAGAAACAGAGGGGCTGAAACAGAGGGCGAGAAACAGAGGGGCTGAAACAGAGGGGCTGAAACAGAGGGCGATAAACAGAGAGCGAGAAACGGAGTGCGAGAAACAGAGGGCGTGAAATAGAGGGCGAGAAACAGAGGGGCTGTAACAGAGGGGCTGAAAGAGACGGGCTGAAACAGAGGGGCTGAAACAGAGGGCGAGAAACAGAGGCCGAGAAACAGCGGGGCTGAAACAGAGGGGCAGATACAGAGGGGCTGAAACAGTGGGGCTGAAACAGAGGGCGAGAAACAGAGGGGCTGAAACAGAGGGAGAGAAGCAGAGGGGCTGAAACAGAGGGGCTGAAACAGAGGGGCTGAAACAGAGGGCGAGAAACAGAGGGCGAGAAACAGAAGGCGAGAAACAGAGGGGCTGAAACAGAGGGGCTGAAACAGAGGGCGAGAAAGAGAGGGCGAGAAACAGAGAGTGAGAAACAGAGGGCGAGAAACTGAGGGCGAGAAACAGAGGGCCAGAAACAGAGGGGCTGAAACAGAGGGGCTGAAAGAGACGGGCTGAAACAGAGGGTCTGAAACAGAGGGCGAGAAACAGAGGGCGATAAACAGAGGGGCTGAAACAGAGGGGCTGATACAGAGGGGCTGAAACAGAGGGGCTGAAACAGAGGGCGAGAAACAGAGGGGCTGAAACAGAGGGCGAGAAACAGAGGGGCTGAAACAGAGGGGCTGAAACAGAGGGGCTGAAACAGAGGGGCTGAAACAGAGGGCGAAAAACAGAGGGCGAGAAACAGAGAGCGAGAAACAGAGGGCGAGAAACAGAGGGGCTGAAACAGAGGTCGAGAAACAGAGGGGCTGAAACGGAGGGGCTGAAACAGAGGGGCTGAAACAGAGGGCGAGAAACAGAGGGCGAGAAACAGAGGGGCTGAAACAGAGGGGCTGATACAGAGGGGCTGAAACAGAGGGGCTGAAACAGAGGGCGAGAAACAGAGGGGCTGAAACAGAGGGGCTGAAACAGAGGGTGAGAAACAGAGGGGCTGAAACAGAGGGCGTGAAACAGAGGGGCTGAAACAGAGGGGCTGAAACAGAGGGCGAGAAACAGAGGTGCTGAAACAGAGGGGACGCAACAGAGGGCGATTAACAGAGGAGCTGAAACAGAGGGCGAGAAACAGAGGGGCTGAAACAGAGGGCGAGAAACAGAGAGGCTGAAACAGAGGGGCTGAAACAGAGGGGCTGAAACAGAGGGGCTGAAAGAGAGGGCGAGAAACAGAGGGGCTGAAACAGAGGGGCTGAAACAGAGGGGCTGAAACAGAGGGGCTGCAACAGAGGGCGAGAAACAGAGAGGCTGAAACAGAGGGCGAGAAACAGAGGGGCTGAAACAGTGGGCGAGAAACAGAGGGGCTGAAACAGAGGGGCGAAAACAGAGGGGCTGAAACAGAGGGGCTGCAACAGAGGGCGAGAAACAAAGGGGCTGAAACAGAGAGCGAGAAACAGAGGGGCTGAAACAGAGGGCGAGAAACAGAGGGGCTGAAACAGAGGGGCTGAAACAGAGGGCGAGAAACAGAGGGGCTGAAACAGAGGAGCTGAAACAGAGGGGCTGAAACAGAGGGGCTGAAACAGAGGGGCTGAAACAGAGGGCGAGAAACAGAGGGGCTGAAACAGAGGGGCTGAAACAGAGGGGCTGAAACAGAAGGGCTGAAACAGAGGGGCTGAAACAGAGGGGCTGAAACAGAGGGGCTGAAACAGAGGGGCTGCAACAGAGGGCGAGAAACAGAGGGGCTGAAACAGATGGCAAGAAACAGAGGGGCTGAAACAGAGGGCGAGAAACAGAGGGGCTGAAACAGAGGGGCTGAAACAGAGGGCGATAAACAGAGAGCGAGAAACGGAGTGCGAGAAACAGAGGGCGTGAAATAGAGGGCGAGAAACAGAGGGGCTGAAACAGAGGGGCTGAAAGAGACGGGCTGAAACAGAGGGGCTGAAACAGAGGGCGAGAAACAGAGGCCGAGAAACAGCGGGGCTGAAACAGAGGGGCAGATACAGAGGGGCTGAAACAGTGGGGCTGAAACAGAGGGCGAGAAACAGAGGGGCTGAAACAGAGGGAGAGAAGCAGAGGGGCTGAAACAGAGGGAGAGAAGCAGAGGGGCTGAAACAGAGGGCGAGAAACAGAGGGCGAGAAACAGAGAGCGAGAAACAGAGGGCGAGAAACAGAAGGCGAGAAACAGAGGGGCTGAAACAGAGGGGCTGAAACAGAGGGCGAGAAACAGAGGGCGAGAAACAGAGAGTGAGAAACAGAGGGCGAGAAACAGAAGGCGAGAAACAGAGGGGCTGAAACAGAGGGGCTGAAACAGAGGGCGAGAAACAGAGCGGTTGAAACAGAGGGGCTGAAAAAGAGGGCGAGAAACAGAGGGCGAGAAACAGAGAGTGAGAAACAGAGGGCGAGAAACTGAGGGCGAGAAACAGAGGGCCAGAAACAGAGGGGCTGAATCAGAGGGGCTGAAAGAGACGGGCTGAAACAGAGGGTCTGAAACAGAGGGCGAGAAACAGAGGGCGATAAACAGAGGGGCTGAAACAGAGGGGCTGATACAGAGGGGCTGAAACAGAGGGGCTGAAACAGAGGGCGAGAAACAGAGGGGCTGAAACAGAGGGCGAGAAACAGAGGGGCTGAAACAGAGGGGCTGAAACAGAGGGGCTGAAACAGAGGGGCTGAAACAGAGGGCGAAAAACAGAGGGCGAGAAACAGAGAGCGAGAAACAGAGGGCGAGAAACAGAGGGGCTGAAACAGAGGTCGAGAAACAGAGGGGCTGAAACGGAGGGGCTGAAACAGAGGGGCTGAAACAGAGGGCGAGAAACAGAGGGCGAGAAACAGAGGGGCTGAAACAGAGGGGCTGATACAGAGGGGCTGAAACAGAGGGGCTGAAACAGAGGGCGAGAAACAGAGGGGCTGAAACAGAGGGGCTGAAACAGAGGGTGAGAAACAGAGGGGCTGAAACAGAGGGCGTGAAACAGAGGGGCTGAAACAGAGGGGCTGAAACAGAGGGCGAGAAACAGAGGTGCTGAAACAGAGGGGACGCAACAGAGGGCGATTAACAGAGGAGCTGAAACAGAGGGCGAGAAACAGAGGGGCTGAAACAGAGGGCGAGAAACAGAGAGGCTGAAACAGAGGGGCTGAAACAGAGGGGCTGAAACAGAGGGGCTGAAAGAGAGGGCGAGAAACAGAGGGGCTGAAACAGAGGGGCTGAAACAGAGGGGCTGAAACAGAGGGGCTGCAACAGAGGGCGAGAAACAGAGAGGCTGAAAGAGAGGGCGAGAAACAGAGGGGCTGAAACAGTGGGCGAGAGACAGAGGGGCTGAAACAGAGGGGCGAAAACAGAGGGGCTGAAACAGAGGGGCTGCAACAGAGGGCGAGAAACAAAGGGGCTGAAACAGAGTGCGAGAAACAGATGGGCTGAAACAGAGGGCGAGAAACAGAGGGGCTGAAACAGAGGGGCTGAAACAGAGGGCGATAAACAGAGAGCGAGAAACGGAGTGCGAGAAACAGAGGGCGTGAAATAGAGGGCGAGAAACAGAGGGGCTG
The DNA here is from genome assembly GCF_030684315.1 of Stegostoma tigrinum. Classification (NCBI taxonomy): domain Eukaryota; kingdom Metazoa; phylum Chordata; class Chondrichthyes; order Orectolobiformes; family Stegostomatidae; genus Stegostoma; species Stegostoma tigrinum. The sequence continues at coordinate 48,318 of NW_026728193.1, read as the reverse complement.
AAACAGAGGGGCTGAAAGAGACGGGCTGAAACAGAGGGGCTGAAACAGAGGGCGAGAAACAGAGGCCGAGAAACAGCGGGGCTGAAACAGAGGGGCAGATACAGAGGGGCTGAAACAGTGGGGCTGAAACAGAGGGCGAGAAACAGAGGGGCTGAAACAGAGGGAGAGAAGCAGAGGGGCTGAAACAGAGGGGCTGAAACAGAGGGGCTGAAACAGAGGGCGAGAAACAGAGGGCGAGAAACAGAAGGCGAGAAACAGAGGGGCTGAAACAGAGGGGCTGAAACAGAGGGCGAGAAACAGAGGGCGAGAAACAGAGAGTGAGAAACAGAGGGCGAGAAACTGTGGGCGAGAAACAGAGGGCCAGAAACAGAGGGGCTGAAACAGAGGGGCTGAAAGAGACGGGCTGAAACAGAGGGTCTGAAACAGAGGGCGAGAAACAGAGGGCGATAAACAGAGGGGCTGAAACAGAGGGGCTGATACAGAGGGGCTGAAACAGAGGGGCTGAAACAGAGGGCGAGAAACAGAGGGGCTGAAACAGAGGGCGAGAAACAGAGGGGCTGAAACAGAGGGGCTGAAACAGAGGGGCTGAAACAGAGGGGCTGAAACAGAGGGCGAAAAACAGAGGGCGAGAAACAGAGAGCGAGAAACAGAGGGCGAGAAACAGAGGGGCTGAAACAGAGGTCGAGAAACAGAGGGGCTGAAACGGAGGGGCTGAAACAGAGGGGCTGAAACAGAGGGCGAGAAACAGAGGGCGAGAAACAGAGGGGCTGAAACAGAGGGGCTGATACAGAGGGGCTGAAACAGAGGGGCTGAAACAGAGGGCGAGAAACAGAGGGGCTGAAACAGAGGGGCTGAAACAGAGGGTGAGAAACAGAGGGCGAGAAACAGAGGGCGAGAAACAGAGGGCAGAAACAGAGGGCGAGAAAGAGAGGGCGAGAAACAGAGGGCGAGAAATAGAGGGGCTGAAACAGAGGGCCAGAAACAGAGGGGTTGAAACAGAGGGGCTGAAACAGAGGGCGAAAAACAGAGGGCGAGAAACAGAGAGCGAGAAACAGAGGGCGAGAAACAGAGGGGCTGAAACAGAGGTCGAGAAACAGAGGGGCTGAAACGGAGGGGCTGAAACAGAGGGGCTGAAACAGAGGGCGAGAAACAGAGGGCGAGAAACAGAGGGGCTGAAACAGAGGGGCTGATACAGAGGGGCTGAAACAGAGGGGCTGAAACAGAGGGCGAGAAACAGAGGGGCTGAAACAGAGGGGCTGAAACAGAGGGTGAGAAACAGAGGGCGAGAAACAGAGGGCGAGAAACAGAGGGGCTGAAACAGTGGGCGAGAAACAGAGGGGCTGAAACAGAGGGGCGAAAACAGAGGGGCTGAAACAGAGGGGCTGCAACAGAGGGCGAGAAACAAAGGGGCTGAAACAGAGGGCGAGAAACAGAGGGGCTGAAACAGAGGGCGAGAAACAGAGGGGCTGAAACAGAGGGGCTGAAACAGAGGGCGAGAAACAGAGGGGCTGAAACAGAGGAGTTGAAACAGAGGGGCTGAAACAGAGGGGCTGAAACAGAGGGCGAGAAACAGAGGTGCTGAAACAGAGGGGACGCAACAGAGGGCGAGAAACAGAGGAGCTGAAACAGAGGGCGAGAAACAGAGGGGCTGAAACAGAGGGCGAGAAACAGAGAGGCTGAAACAGAGGGGCTGAAACAGAGGGGCTGTAACAGAGGGGCTGAAAGGGAGGGCGAGAAACAGAGGGGCTGAAACAGAGGGGCTGAAACAGAGGGGCTGAAACAGAGGGGCTGCAACAGAGGGCGAGAAACAGAGAGGCTGAAACAGAGGGCGAGAAACAGAGGGGCTGAAACAGTGGGCGAGAAACAGAGGGGCTGAAAGAGAGGGGCGAAAACAGAGGGGCTGAAACAGAGGGGCTGCAACAGAGGGCGAGAAACAAAGGGGCTGAAACAGAGGGCGAGAAACAGAGGGGCTGAAACAGAGGGCGAGAAACAGAGGGGCTGAAACAGAGGGGCTGAAACTGAGGGCGAGAAACAGAGGGGCTGAAACAGAGGAGCTGAAACAGAGGGGCTGAAACAGAGGGGCTGAAACAGAGGGGCTGATACAGAGGGCGAGAAACAGAGGGGCTGAAACAGAGAGGCTGAAACAGAGGGGCTGAAACAGAAGGGCTGAAACAGAGGGGCTGAAACAGAGGGGCTGAAACAGAGGGGCTGAAACAGAGGGGCTGCAACAGAGGGCGAGAAACAGAGGGGCTGAAACAGATGGCAAGAAACAGAGGGGCTGAAACAGAGGGCGAGAAACAGAGGGGCTGAAACAGAGGGGCTGAAACAGAGGGCGATAAACAGAGAGCGAGAAACGGAGTGCGAGAAACAGAGGGCGTGAAATAGAGGGCGAGAAACAGAGGGGCTGTAACAGAGGGGCTGAAAGAGACGGGCTGAAACAGAGGGGCTGAAACAGAGGGCGAGAAACAGAGGCCGAGAAACAGCGGAACTGAAACAGAGGGGCAGATACAGAGGGGCTGAAACAGTGGGGCTGAAACAGAGGGCGAGAAACAGAGGGGCTGAAACAGAGGGAGAGAAGCAGAGGGGCTGAAACAGAGGGGCTGAAACAGAGGGGCTGAAACAGAGGGCGAGAAACAGAGGGCGAGAAACAGAAGGCGAGAAACAGAGGGGCTGAAACAGAGGGGCTGAAACAGAGGGCGAGAAACAGAGGGCGAGAAACAGAGAGTGAGAAACAGAGGGCGAGAAACTGAGGGCGAGAAACAGAGGGCCAGAAACAGAGGGGCTGAAACAGAGGGGCTGAAAGAGACGGGCTGAAACAGAGGGTCTGAAACAGAGGGCGAGAAACAGAGGGCGATAAACAGAGGGGCTGAAACAGAGGGGCTGATACAGAGGGGCTGAAACAGAGGGGCTGAAACAGAGGGCGAGAAACAGAGGGGCTGAAACAGAGGGCGAGAAACAGAGGGGCTGAAACAGAGGGGCTGAAACAGAGGGGCTGAAACAGAGGGGCTGAAACAGAGGGCGAAAAACAGAGGGCGAGAAACAGAGAGCGAGAAACAGAGGGCGAGAAACAGAGGGGCTGAAACAGAGGTCGAGAAACAGAGGGGCTGAAACGGAGGGGCTGAAACAGAGGGGCTGAAACAGAGGGCGAGAAACAGAGGGCGAGAAACAGAGGGGCTGAAACAGAGGGGCTGATACAGAGGGGCTGAAACAGAGGGGCTGAAACAGAGGGCGAGAAACAGAGGGGCTGAAACAGAGGGGCTGAAACAGAGGGTGAGAAACAGAGGGGCTGAAACAGAGGGCGTGAAACAGAGGGGCTGAAACAGAGGGGCTGAAACAGAGGGCGAGAAACAGAGGTGCTGAAACAGAGGGGACGCAACAGAGGGCGATTAACAGAGGAGCTGAAACAGAGGGCGAGAAACAGAGGGGCTGAAACAGAGGGCGAGAAACAGAGAGGCTGAAACAGAGGGGCTGAAACAGAGGGGCTGAAACAGAGGGGCTGAAAGAGAGGGCGAGAAACAGAGGGGCTGAAACAGAGGGGCTGAAACAGAGGGGCTGAAACAGAGGGGCTGCAACAGAGGGCGAGAAACAGAGAGGCTGAAACAGAGGGCGAGAAACAGAGGGGCTGAAACAGTGGGCGAGAAACAGAGGGGCTGAAACAGAGGGGCGAAAACAGAGGGGCTGAAACAGAGGGGCTGCAACAGAGGGCGAGAAACAAAGGGGCTGAAACAGAGGGCGAGAAACAGATGGGCTGAAACAGAGGGCGAGAAACAGAGGGGCTGAAACAGAGGGGCTGAAACAGAGGGCGAGAAACAGAGGGGCTGAAACAGAGGAGCTGAAACAGAGGGGCTGAAACAGAGGGGCTGAAACAGAGGGGCTGAAACAGAGGGCGAGAAACAGAGGGGCTGAAACAGAGGGGCTGAAACAGAGGGGCTGAAACAGAAGGGCTGAAACAGAGGGGCTGAAACAGAGGGTCTGAAACAGAGGGGCTGAAACAGAGGGGCTGCAACAGAGGGCGAGAAACAGAGGGGCTGAAACAGATGGCAAGAAACAGAGGGGCTGAAAGAGAGGGCGAGAAACAGAGGGGCTGAAACAGAGGGGCTGAAACAGAGGGCGATAAACAGAGAGCGAGAAACGGAGTGCGAGAAACAGATGGCGTGAAATAGAGGGCGAGAAACAGAGGGGCTGAAACAGAGGGGCTGAAAGAGACGGGCTGAAACAGAGGGGCTGAAACAGAGGGCGAGAAACAGAGGCCGAGAAACAGCGGGGCTGAAACAGAGGGGCAGATACAGAGGGGCTGAAACAGTGGGGCTGAAACAGAGGGCGAGAAACAGAGGGGCTGAAACAGAGGGAGAGAAGCAGAGGGGCTGAAACAGAGGGGCTGAAACAGAGGGGCTGAAACAGAGGGCGAGAAACAGAGGGCGAGAAACAGAAGGCGAGAAACAGAGGGGCTGAAACAGAGGGGCTGAAACAGAGGGCGAGAAACAGAGGGCGAGAAACAGAGAGTGAGAAACAGAGGGCGAGAAACTGAGGGCGAGAAACAGAGGGCCAGAAACAGAGGGGCTGAAACAGAGGGGCTGAAAGAGACGGGCTGAAACAGAGGGTCTGAAACAGAGGGCGAGAAACAGAGGGCGATAAACAGAGGGGCTGAAACAGAGGGGCTGATACAGAGGGGCTGAAACAGAGGGGCTGAAACAGAGGGCGAGAAACAGAGGGGCTGAAACAGAGGGCGAGAAACAGAGGGGCTGAAACAGAGGGGCTGAAACAGAGGGGCTGAAACAGAGGGGCTGAAACAGAGGGCGAAAAACAGAGGGCGAGAAACAGAGAGCGAGAAACAGAGGGCGAGAAACAGAGGGGCTGAAACAGAGGTCGAGAAACAGAGGGGCTGAAACGGAGGGGCTGAAACAGAGGGGCTGAAACAGAGGGCGAGAAACAGAGGGCGAGAAACAGAGGGGCTGAAACAGAGGGGCTGATACAGAGGGGCTGAAACAGAGGGGCTGAAACAGAGGGCGAGAAACAGAGGGGCTGAAACAGAGGGGCTGAAACAGAGGGTGAGAAACAGAGGGCGAGAAACAGAGGGCGAGAAACAGAGGGCAGAAACAGAGGGCGAGAAAGAGAGGGCGAGAAACAGAGGGCGAGAAATAGAGGGGCTGAAACAGAGGGCCAGAAACAGAGGGGTTGAAACAGAGGGGCTGAAACAGAGGGGCTGCAACAGAGGGCGGGAAACAGAGGGGCTGAAACAGAGGGGCTGATACAGAGGGGCTGAAACAGAGGGGCTGAAACAGAGGGCGAGAAACAGAGGGGCTGAAACAGAGGGGCTGAAACAGAGGGCGTGAAACAGAGGGGCTGAAACAGAGGGGCTGAAACAGAGGGCGAGAAACAGAGGGGCTGAAACAGAGGGGTTGAAACAGAGGGGCTGAAACAGAGGGCGAGAAACAGAGGGCGAGAAACAGAGGAGCAGAAACAGAGGGGCTGAAACAGAGGGGATGAAACAGAGGGGCTGAAAAAGTGGGGCTGAAACAAAGGGCGAGAAACAGAGTGGCTGAAACAGAGGGCGAGAAACAGAGGGGCTGAAACAGAGGGGCTGAAACAGAAGGGCTGAAACAGAGGGGCTGAAACAGAGGGGCTGAAACAGAGGGGCTGAAACAGGAGGCGAGAAACAGAGGGGCTGAAACAGAGTGCGAGAAACAGAGGGGCTGAAACCGAGGGCGAGAAACAGAGGGCGAGAAACAGAGGGGCTGAAACAGAGGGGCTGAAACAGAGCGGCTGAAACAGAGGGGCTGAAACAGAGGGGCTGAAACAGAGGGGCTGAAACAGAGGGCGAGAAACAGAGGGCGAGAAACAGAGGGGCTGAAACAGAGGGGCTGAAACAGAAGGGCTGAAACAGAGGGGCTGAAACAGAGGGGCTGAAACAGAGGGGCTGAAACAGAGGGGCTGCAACAGAGGGCGAGAAACAGAGGGGCTGAAACAGATGGCAAGAAACAGAGGGGCTGAAACAGAGGGCGAGAAACAGAGGGGCTGAAACAGAGGGGCTGAAACAGAGGGCGAGAAACAGAGGGGCATAAACAGAGGGGCTGAAACAAAGGGTCTGAAACAGAGGGGCTGAAACAGAGGGCGAGAAACAGAGGGGCTGAAACAGAGGTCGAGAAACAGAGGGGCTAAAACAGAGGGGCTGAAACAGAGGGGCTGAAACAGAGGGGCTGAAACAGAGGGCGAGAAACAGAGGGGCTGAAACATTGGGGCTGAAACAGAGGGGCTGAAACAGAGGGGCTGAAACAGAGGGCGAGAAACAGAGGAGCTGAAACAGAGGGGCTGAAATAGAGGGGCTGAAACAGAGGGTGAGAAACAGAGCGGCTGAAACAGGGGGGCTGAAACAGAGGGGCTGAAACAGAGGGGTTGAAACAGAGGGGCAGAAAAAGAGGGGCTGCAACAGAGGGCGAGAAACAGAGGGGCTGAAACAGAGGGCGAGAAACATAGGGGCTGAAACAGAGGGGCTGAAACAGAGGGGCTGAAACAGAGGGGCTGAAATAGAGGGCGAAAAACAGAGGGGCTGAAACAGAGGGGCTGAAACAGAGGGGTTGAAACAGATGGCGAGAAACAGAGGGCGAGAAACAGAGGGGCTGAAACAGAGGGGCTGAAACAGAGGGGCTGAAACAGAGGGGCTGCAACAGCCGGCGAGAAACAGAGGGGCTGAAACAGATGGCAAGAAACAGAGGGGCTGAAACAGAGGGCGAGAAAGAGAGGGGCTGAAACAGAGCGGCTGAAACAGAGGGCGAGAAACAGAGGGGCTTAAACAGAGGGGCTGAAACAGAGGGGCTGAAACAGAGGGCGAGAAACAGAGGGGCTGAAACAGAGGTCGAGAAACAGAGGGGCTGAAACAGAGGGGCTGAAACAGAGTGGCTGAAACAGAGGGGCTGAAACAGAGGGGCGAAAACAGAGGGGCTGAAACAGAGGGGCTGAAACAGAGGGGCTGCAACAGAGGGCGAGAAACAAATGGGCTGAAACAGAGGGCGAGAAACAGAGGGGCTGAAACAGAGGGCGAGAAACAGAGGGGCTGAAACAGAGGGGCTGAAACAGAGGGCGAGAAACAGAGGGGCTGAAACAGAGGAGTTGAAACAGAGGGGCTGAAACAGAGGGGCTGAAACAGAGGGCGAGAAACAGAGGTGCTGAAACAGAGGGGACGCAACAGAGGGCGAGAAATAGAGGAGCTGAAACAGAGGGCGAGAAACAGAGGGGCTGAAACAGAGGGCGAGAAACAGAGAGGCTGAAACAGAGGGGCTGAAACAGAGGGGCTGAAACAGAGGGGCTGAAAGAGAGGGCGAGAAACAGAGGGGCTGAAACAGAGGGGCTGAAACAGAGGGGCTGAAACAGAGGGGCTGCAACAGAGGGCGAGAAACAGAGAGGCTGAAACAGAGGGCGAGAAACAGAGGGGCTGAAACAGTGGGCGAGAAACAGAGGGGCTGAAACAGAGGGGCGAAAACAGAGGGGCTGAAACAGAGGGGCTGCAACAGAGGGCGAGAAACAAAGGGGCTGAAACAGAGGGCGAGAAACAGAGGGGCTGAAACAGAGGGCGAGAAACAGAGGGGCTGAAACAGAGGGACTGAAACAGAGGGCGAGAAACAGAGGGGCTGAAACAGAGGAGCTGAAACAGAGGGGCTGAAACAGAGGGGCTGAAACAGAGGGGCTGAAAAAGAGGGCGAGAAACAGAGGGGCTGAAACAGAGGGGCTGAAACAGAGGGGCTGAAACAGAAGGGCTGAAACAGAGGGGCTGAAACAGAGTGGATGAAACAGAGGGGCTGAAACAGAGGGGCTGCAACAGAGGGCGAGAAACAGAGGGGCTGAAACAGATGGCAAGAAACAGAGGGGCTGAAACAGAGGGCGAGAAACAGAGGGGCTGAAACAGAGGGGCTGAAACAGAGGGCGATAAACAGAGAGCGAGAAACGGAGTGCGAGAAACAGAGGGCGTGAAATAGAGGGCGAGAAACAGAGGGGCTGTAACAGAGGGGCTGAAAGAGACGGGCTGAAACAGAGGGGCTGAAACAGAGGGCGAGAAACAGAGGCCGAGAAACAGCGGGGCTGAAACAGAGGGGCAGATACAGAGGGGCTGAAACAGTGGGGCTGAAACAGAGGGCGAGAAACAGAGGGGCTGAAACAGAGGGAGAGAAGCAGAGGGGCTGAAACAGAGGGGCTGAAACAGAGGGGCTGAAACAGAGGGCGAGAAACAGAGGGCGAGAAACAGAAGGCGAGAAACAGAGGGGCTGAAACAGAGGGGCTGAAACAGAGGGCGAGAAAGAGAGGGCGAGAAACAGAGAGTGAGAAACAGAGGGCGAGAAACTGAGGGCGAGAAACAGAGGGCCAGAAACAGAGGGGCTGAAACAGAGGGGCTGAAAGAGACGGGCTGAAACAGAGGGTCTGAAACAGAGGGCGAGAAACAGAGGGCGATAAACAGAGGGGCTGAAACAGAGGGGCTGATACAGAGGGGCTGAAACAGAGGGGCTGAAACAGAGGGCGAGAAACAGAGGGGCTGAAACAGAGGGCGAGAAACAGAGGGGCTGAAACAGAGGGGCTGAAACAGAGGGGCTGAAACAGAGGGGCTGAAACAGAGGGCGAAAAACAGAGGGCGAGAAACAGAGAGCGAGAAACAGAGGGCGAGAAACAGAGGGGCTGAAACAGAGGTCGAGAAACAGAGGGGCTGAAACGGAGGGGCTGAAACAGAGGGGCTGAAACAGAGGGCGAGAAACAGAGGGCGAGAAACAGAGGGGCTGAAACAGAGGGGCTGATACAGAGGGGCTGAAACAGAGGGGCTGAAACAGAGGGCGAGAAACAGAGGGGCTGAAACAGAGGGGCTGAAACAGAGGGTGAGAAACAGAGGGGCTGAAACAGAGGGCGTGAAACAGAGGGGCTGAAACAGAGGGGCTGAAACAGAGGGCGAGAAACAGAGGTGCTGAAACAGAGGGGACGCAACAGAGGGCGATTAACAGAGGAGCTGAAACAGAGGGCGAGAAACAGAGGGGCTGAAACAGAGGGCGAGAAACAGAGAGGCTGAAACAGAGGGGCTGAAACAGAGGGGCTGAAACAGAGGGGCTGAAAGAGAGGGCGAGAAACAGAGGGGCTGAAACAGAGGGGCTGAAACAGAGGGGCTGAAACAGAGGGGCTGCAACAGAGGGCGAGAAACAGAGAGGCTGAAACAGAGGGCGAGAAACAGAGGGGCTGAAACAGTGGGCGAGAAACAGAGGGGCTGAAACAGAGGGGCGAAAACAGAGGGGCTGAAACAGAGGGGCTGCAACAGAGGGCGAGAAACAAAGGGGCTGAAACAGAGAGCGAGAAACAGAGGGGCTGAAACAGAGGGCGAGAAACAGAGGGGCTGAAACAGAGGGGCTGAAACAGAGGGCGAGAAACAGAGGGGCTGAAACAGAGGAGCTGAAACAGAGGGGCTGAAACAGAGGGGCTGAAACAGAGGGGCTGAAACAGAGGGCGAGAAACAGAGGGGCTGAAAATGAGGGGCTGAAACAGAGGGGCTGAAACAGAAGGGCTGAAACAGAGGGGCTGAAACAGAGGGGCTGAAACAGAGGGGCTGAAACAGAGGGGCTGCAACAGAGGGCGAGAAACAGAGGGGCTGAAACAGATGGCAAGAAACAGAGGGGCTGAAACAGAGGGCGAGAAACAGAGGGGCTGAAACAGAGGGGCTGAAACAGAGGGCGATAAACAGAGAGCGAGAAACGGAGTGCGAGAAACAGAGGGCGTGAAATAGAGGGCGAGAAACAGAGGGGCTGAAACAGAGGGGCTGAAAGAGACGGGCTGAAACAGAGGGGCTGAAACAGAGGGCGAGAAACAGAGGCCGAGAAACAGCGGGGCTGAAACAGAGGGGCAGATACAGAGGGGCTGAAACAGTGGGGCTGAAACAGAGGGCGAGAAACAGAGGGGCTGAAACAGAGGGAGAGAAGCAGAGGGGCTGAAACAGAGGGAGAGAAGCAGAGGGGCTGAAACAGAGGGCGAGAAACAGAGGGCGAGAAACAGAGAGCGAGAAACAGAGGGCGAGAAACAGAAGGCGAGAAACAGAGGGGCTGAAACAGAGGGGCTGAAACAGAGGGCGAGAAACAGAGGGCGAGAAACAGAGAGTGAGAAACAGAGGGCGAGAAACAGAAGGCGAGAAACAGAGGGGCTGTAACAGAGGGGCTGAAACAGAGGGCGAGAAACAGAGCGGTTGAAACAGAGGGGCTGAAAAAGAGGGCGAGAAACAGAGGGCGAGAAACAGAGAGTGAGAAACAGAGGGCGAGAAACTGAGGGCGAGAAACAGAGGGCCAGAAACAGAGGGGCTGAAACAGAGGGGCTGAAAGAGACGGGCTGAAACAGAGGGTCTGAAACAGAGGGCGAGAAACAGAGGGCGATAAACAGAGGGGCTGAAACAGAGGGGCTGATACAGAGGGGCTGAAACAGAGGGGCTGAAACAGAGGGCGAGAAACAGAGGGGCTGAAACAGAGGGCGAGAAACAGAGGGGCTGAAACAGAGGGGCTGAAACAGAGGGGCTGAAACAGAGGGGCTGAAACAGAGGGCGAAAAACAGAGGGCGAGAAACAGAGAGCGAGAAACAGAGGGCGAGAAACAGAGGGGCTGAAACAGAGGTCGAGAAACAGAGGGGCTGAAACGGAGGGGCTGAAACAGAGGGGCTGAAACAGAGGGCGAGAAACAGAGGGCGAGAAACAGAGGGGCTGAAACAGAGGGGCTGATACAGAGGGGCTGAAACAGAGGGGCTGAAACAGAGGGCGAGAAACAGAGGGGCTGAAACAGAGGGGCTGAAACAGAGGGTGAGAAACAGAGGGGCTGAAACAGAGGGCGTGAAACAGAGGGGCTGAAACAGAGGGGCTGAAACAGAGGGCGAGAAACAGAGGTGCTGAAACAGAGGGGACGCAACAGAGGGCGATTAACAGAGGAGCTGAAACAGAGGGCGAGAAACAGAGGGGCTGAAACAGAGGGCGAGAAACAGAGAGGCTGAAACAGAGGGGCTGAAACAGAGGGGCTGAAACAGAGGGGCTGAAAGAGAGGGCGAGAAACAGAGGGGCTGAAACAGAGGGGCTGAAACAGAGGGTCTGAAACAGAGGGGCTGCAACAGAGGGCGAGAAACAGAGAGGCTGAAAGAGAGGGCGAGAAACAGAGGGGCTGAAACAGTGGGCGAGAGACAGAGGGGCTGAAACAGAGGGGCGAAAACAGAGGGGCTGAAACAGAGGGGCTGCAACAGAGGGCGAGAAACAAAGGGGCTGAAACAGAGGGCGAGAAACAGATGGGCTGAAACAGAGGGCGAGAAACAGAGGGGCTGAAACAGAGGGGCTGAAACAGAGGGCGATAAACAGAGAGCGAGAAACGGAGTGCGAGAAACAGAGGGCGTGAAATAGAGGGCGAGAAACAGAGGGGCTGAAACAGAGGGGCTGAAAGAGACGGGCTGAAACAGAGGGGCTGAAACAGAGGGCGAGAAACAGAGGCCGAGAAACAGCGGGGCTGAAACAGAGGGGCAGATACAGAGGGGCTGAAACAGTGGGGCTGAAACAGAGGGCGAGAAACAGAGGGGCTGAAACAGAGGGAGAGAAGCAGAGGGGCTGAAACAGAGGGGCTGAAACAGAGGGGCTGAAACAGAGGGCGAGAAACAGAGGGCGAGAAACAGAAGGCGAGAAACAGAGGGGCTGAAACAGAGGGGCTGAAACAGAGGGCGAGAAACAGAGGGCGAGAAACAGAGAGTGAGAAACAGAGGGCGAGAAACTGAGGGCGAGAAACAGAGGGCCAGAAACAGAGGGGCTGAAACAGAGGGGCTGAAAGAGACGGGCTGAAACAGAGGGTCTGAAACAGAGGGCGAGAAACAGAGGGCGATAAACAGAGGGGCTGAAACAGAGGGGCTGATACAGAGGGGCTGAAACAGAGGGGCTGAAACAGAGGGCGAGAAACAGAGGGGCTGAAACAGAGGGCGAGAAACAGAGGGGCTGAAACAGAGGGGCTGAAACAGAGGGGCTGAAACAGAGGGGCTGAAACAGAGGGCGAAAAACAGAGGGCGAGAAACAGAGAGCGAGAAACAGAGGGCGAGAAACAGAGGGGCTGAAACAGAGGTCGAGAAACAGAGGGGCTGAAACGGAGGGGCTGAAACAGAGGGGCTGAAACAGAGGGCGAGAAACAGAGGGCGAGAAACAGAGGGGCTGAAACAGAGGGGCTGATACAGAGGGGCTGAAACAGAGGGGCTGAAACAGAGGGCGAGAAACAGAGGGGCTGAAACAGAGGGGCTGAAACAGAGGGTGAGAAACAGAGGGCGAGAAACAGAGGGCGAGAAACAGAGGGCAGAAACAGAGGGCGAGAAAGAGAGGGCGAGAAACAGAGGGCGAGAAATAGAGGGGCTGAAACAGAGGGCCAGAAACAGAGGGGTTGAAACAGAGGGGCTGAAACAGAGGGGCTGCAACAGAGGGCGGGAAACAGAGGGGCTGAAACAGAGGGTCTGATACAGAGGGGCTGAAACAGAGGGGCTGAAACAGAGGGCGAGAAACAGAGGGGCTGAAACAGAGGGGCTGAAACAGAGGGCGTGAAACAGAGGGGCTGAAACAGAGGGGCTGAAACAGAGGGCGAGAAACAGAGGGGCTGAAACAGAGGGGTTGAAACAGAGGGGCTGAAACAGAGGGCGAGAAACAGAGGGCGAGAAACAGACGAGCAGAAACAGAGGGGCTGAAACAGAGGGGATGAAACAGAGGGGCTGAAAAAGTGGGGCTGAAACAAAGGGCGAGAAACAGAGTGGCTGAAACAGAGTGCGAGAAACAGAGGGGCTGAAACAGAGGGGCTGAAACAGAAGGGCTGAAACAGAGGGGCTGAAACAGAGGGGCTGAAACAGAGGGGCTGAAACAGGAGGCGAGAAACAGACGGGCTGAAACAGAGTGCGAGAAACAGAGGGGCTGAAACCGAGGGCGAGAAACAGAGGGCGAGAAACAGAGGGGCTGAAACAGAGGGGCTGAAACAGAGCGGCTGAAACAGAGGGGCTGAAACAGAGGGGCTGAAACAGAGGGGCTGAAACAGAGGGCGAGAAACAGAGGGCGAGAAACAGAGGGGCTGAAACAGAGGGGCTGAAACAGAAGGGCTGAAACAGAGGGGCTGAAACAGAGGGGCTGAAACAGAGGGGCTGAAACAGAGGGGCTGCAACAGAGGGCGAGAAACAGAGGGGCTGAAACAGATGGCAAGAAACAGAGGGGCTGAAACAGAGGGCGAGAAACAGAGGGGCTGAAACAGAGGGGCTGAAACAGAGGGCGAGAAACAGAGGGGCATAAACAGAGGGGCTGAAACAAAGGGTCTGAAACAGAGGGGCTGAAACAGAGGGCGAGAAACAGAGGGGCTGAAACAGAGGTCGAGAAACAGAGGGGCTAAAACAGAGGGGCTGAAACAGAGGGGCTGAAACAGAGGGGCTGAAACAGAGGGCGAGAAACAGAGGGGCTGAAACATTGGGGCTGAAACAGAGGGGCTGAAACAGAGGGGCTGAAACAGAGGGCGAGAAACAGAGGAGCTGAAACAGAGGGGCTGAAATAGAGGGGCTGAAACAGAGGGTGAGAAACAGAGCGGCTGAAACAGGGGGGCTGAAACAGAGGGGCTGAAACAGAGGGGTTGAAACAGAGGGGCTGAAAAAGAGGGGCTGCAACAGAGGGCGAGAAACAGAGGGGCTGAAACAGAGGGCGAGAAACATAGGGGCTGAAACAGAGGGCGAGAAACAGAGGGGCTGAAACAGAGGGGCTGAAACAGAGGGGCTGAAACAGAGGGGCTGAAACAGAGGGCGAAAAACAGAGGGGCTGAAACAGAGGGGCTGAAACAGAGGGGTTGAAACAGATGGCGAGAAACAGAGGGCGAGAAACAGAGGGGCTGAAACAGAGGGGCTGAAACAGAGGGGCTGAAACAGAGGGGCTGCAACAGACGGCGAGAAACAGAGGGGCTGAAACAGATGGCAAGAAACAGAGGGGCTGAAACAGAGGGCGAGAAAGAGAGGGGCTGAAACAGAGCGGCTGAAACAGAGGGCGAGAAACAGAGGGGCTTAAACAGAGGGGCTGAAACAGAGGGGCTGAAACAGAGGGCGAGAAACAGAGGGGCTGAAACAGAGGTCGAGAAACAGAGGGGCTGAAACAGAGGGGCTGAAACAGAGTGGCTGAAACAGAGGGGCTGAAACAGAGGGGCGAAAACAGAGGGGCTGAAACAGAGGGGCTGAAACAGAGGGGCTGCAACAGAGGGCGAGAAACAAAGGGGCTGAAACAGAGGGCGAGAAACAGAGGGGCTGAAACAGAGGGCGAGAAACAGAGGGGCTGAAACAGAGGGGCTGAAACAGAGGGCGAGAATCAGAGGGGCTGAAACAGAGGAGTTGAAACAGAGGGGCTGAAACAGAGGGGCTGAAACAGAGGGCGAGAAACAGAGGTGCTGAAACAGAGGGGACGCAACAGAGGGCGAGAAACAGAGGAGCTGAAACAGAGGGCGAGAAACAGAGGGGCTGAAACAGAGGGCGAGAAACAGAGAGGCTGAAACAGAGGGGCTGAAACAGAGGGGCTGAAACAGAGGGGCTGAAAGAGAGGGCGAGAAACAGAGGGGCTGAAACAGAGGGGCTGAAACAGAGGGGCTGAAACAGAGGGGCTGCAACAGAGGGCGAGAAACAGAGAGGCTGAAACAGAGGGCGAGAAACAGAGGGGCTGAAACAGTGGGCGAGAAACAGAGGGGCTGAAACAGAGGGGCGAAAACAGAGGGGCTGAAACAGAGGGGCTGCAACAGAGGGCGAGAAACAAAGGGGCTGAAACAGAGGGCGAGAAACAGAGGGGCTGAAACAGAGGGCGAGAAACAGAGGGGCTGAAACAGAGGGGCTGAAACAGAGGGAGAGAAACAGAGGGGCTGAAACAGAGGAGCTGAAACAGAGGGGCTGAAACAGAGGGGCTGAAACAGAGGGGCTGAAACAGAGGGCGAGAAACAGAGGGGCTGAAACAGAGGGGCTGAAACAGAGGGGCTGAAACAGAAGGGCTGAAACAGAGGGGCTGAAACAGAGGGGATGAAACAGAGGGGCTGAAACAGAGGGGCTGCAACAGAGGGCGAGAAACAGAGGGGCTGAAACAGATGGCAAGAAACAGAGGGGCTGAAACAGAGGGCGAGAAACAGAGGGGCTGAAACAGAGGGGCTGAAACAGAGGGCGATAAACAGAGAGCGAGAAACGGAGTGCGAGAAACAGAGGGCGTGAAATAGAGGGCGAGAAACAGAGGGGCTGTAACAGAGGGGCTGAAAGAGACGGGCTGAAACAGAGGGGCTGAAACAGAGGGCGAGAAACAGAGGCCGAGAAACAGCGGGGCTGAAACAGAGGGGCAGATACAGAGGGGCTGAAACAGTGGGGCTGAAACAGAGGGCGAGAAACAGAGGGGCTGAAACAGAGGGAGAGAAGCAGAGGGGCTGAAACAGAGGGGCTGAAACAGAGGGGCTGAAACAGAGGGCGAGAAACAGAGGGCGAGAAACAGAAGGCGAGAAACAGAGGGGCTGAAACAGAGGGGCTGAAACAGAGGGCGAGAAACAGAGGGCGAGAAACAGAGAGTGAGAAACAGAGGGCGAGAAACTGAGGGCGAGAAACAGAGGGCCAGAAACAGAGGGGCTGAAACAGAGGGGCTGAAAGAGACGGGCTGAAACAGAGGGTCTGAAACAGAGGGCGAGAAACAGAGGGCGATAAACAGAGGGGCTGAAACAGAGGGGCTGATACAGAGGGGCTGAAACAGAGGGGCTGAAACAGAGGGCGAGAAACAGAGGGGCTGAAACAGAGGGCGAGAAACAGAGGGGCTGAAACAGAGGGGCTGAAACAGAGGGGCTGAAACAGAGGGGCTGAAACAGAGGGCGAAAAACAGAGGGCGAGAAACAGAGAGCGAGAAACAGAGGGCGAGAAACAGAGGGGCTGAAACAGAGGTCGAGAAACAGAGGGGCTGAAACGGAGGGGCTGAAACAGAGGGGCTGAAACAGAGGGCGAGAAACAGAGGGCGAGAAACAGAGGGGCTGAAACAGAGGGGCTGATACAGAGGGGCTGAAACAGAGGGGCTGAAACAGAGGGCGAGAAACAGAGGGGCTGAAACAGAGGGGCTGAAACAGAGGGTGAGAAACAGAGGGGCTGAAACAGAGGGCGTGAAACAGAGAGGCTGAAACAGAGGGGCTGAAACAGAGGGCGAGAAACAGAGGTGCTGAAACAGAGGGGACGCAACAGAGGGCGATTAACAGAGGAGCTGAAACAGAGGGCGAGAAACAGAGGGGCTGAAACAGAGGGCGAGAAACAGAGAGGCTGAAACAGAGGGGCTGAAACAGAGGGGCTGAAACAGAGGGGCTGAAACAGAGGGCGAGAAACAGAGGGGCTGAAACAGAGGGGCTGAAACAGAGGGGCTGAAACAGAGGGGCTGCAACAGAGGGCGAGAAACAGAGAGGCTGAAACAGAGGGCGAGAAACAGAGGGGCTGAAACAGTGGGCGAGAAACAGAGGGGCTGAAACAGAGGGGCGAAAACAGAGGGGCTGAAACAGAGGGGCTGCAACAGAGGGCGAGAAACAAAGGGGCTGAAACAGAGGGCGAGAAACAGAGGGGCTGAAACAGAGGGCGAGAAACAGAGGGGCTGAAACAGAGGGGCTGAAACAGAGGGCGAGAAACAGAGGGGCTGAAACAGAGGAGCTGAAACAGAGGGGCTGAAACAGAGGGGCTGAAACAGAGGGGCTGAAACAGAGGGCGAGAAACAGAGGGGCTGAAACAGAGGGGCTGAAACAGAGGGGCTGAAACAGAAGGGCTGAAACAGAGGGGCTGAAACAGAGGGGCTGAAACAGAGGGGCTGAAACAGAGGGGCTGCAACAGAGGGCGAGAAACAGAGGGGCTGAAACAGATGGCAAGAAACAGAGGGGCTGAAACAGAGGGCGAGAAACAGAGGGGTTGAAACAGAGGGGCTGAAACAGAGGGCGATAAACAGAGAGCGAGAAACGGAGTGCGAGAAACAGAGGGCGTGAAATAGAGGGCGAGAAACAGAGGGGCTGAAACAGAGGGGCTGAAAGAGACGGGCTGAAACAGAGGGGCTGAAACAGAGGGCGAGAAACAGAGGCCGAGAAACAGCGGGGCTGAAACAGAGGGGCAGATACAGAGGGGCTGAAACAGTGGGGCTGAAACAGAGGGCGAGAAACAGAGGGGCTGAAACAGAGGGAGAGAAGCAGAGGGGCTGAAACAGAGGGGCTGAAACAGAGGGCGAGAAACAGAGGGCGAGAAACAGAAGGCGAGAAACAGAGGGGCTGAAACAGAGGGGCTGAAACAGAGGGCGAGAAACAGAGGGCGAGAAACAGAGAGTGAGAAACAGAGGGCGAGAAACTGAGGGCGAGAAACAGAGGGCCAGAAACAGAGGGGCTGAAACAGAGGGGCTGAAAGAGACGGGCTGAAACAGAGGGTCTGAAACAGAGGGCGAGAAACAGAGGGCGATAAACAGAGGGGCTGAAACAGAGGGGCTGATACAGAGGGGCTGAAACAGAGGGGCTGAAACAGAGGGCGAGAAACAGAGGGGCTGAAACAGAGGGGCTGAAACAGAGGGGCTGAAACAGAGGGGCTGAAACAGAGGGCGAAAAACAGAGGGCGAGAAACAGAGAGCGAGAAACAGAGGGCGAGAAACAGAGGGGCTGAAACAGAGGTCGAGAAACAGAGGGGCTGAAACGGAGGGGCTGAAACAGAGGGGCTGAAACAGAGGGCGAGAAACAGAGGGCGAGAAACAGAGGGGCTGAAACAGAGGGGCTGATACAGAGGGGCTGAAACAGAGGGGCTGAAACAGAGGGCGAGAAACAGAGGGGCTGAAACAGAGGGGCTGAAACAGAGGGTGAGAAACAGAGGGGCTGAAACAGAGGGCGTGAAACAGAGGGGCTGAAACAGAGGGGCTGAAACAGAGGGCGAGAAACAGAGGGGCTGAAACAGAGGGGTTGAAACAGAGGGGCTGAAACAGAGGGCGAGAAACAGAGGGCGAGAAACAGAGGAGCAGAAACAGAGGGGCTGAAACAGAGGGGATGAAACAGAGGGGCTGAAAAAGTGGGGCTGAAACAAAGGGCGAGAAACAGAGTGGCTGAAACAGAGGGCGAGAAACAGAGGGGCTGAAACAGAGGGGCTGAAACAGAAGGGCTGAAACAGAGGGGCTGAAACAGAGGGGCTGAAACAGAGGGGCTGAAACAGGAGGCGAGAAACAGAGGGGCTGAAACAGAGTGCGAGAAACAGAGGGGCTGAAACCGAGGGCGAGAAACAGAGGGCGAGAAACAGAGGGGCTGAAACAGAGGGGCTGAAACAGAGCGGCTGAAACAGAGGGGCTGAAACAGAGGGGCTGAAACAGAGGGGCTGAAACAGAGGGCGAGAAACAGAGGGCGAGAAACAGAGGGGCTGAAACAGAGGGGCTGAAACAGAAGGGCTGAAACAGAGGGGCTGAAACAGAGGGGCTGAAACAGAGGGGCTGAAACAGAGGGGCTGCAACAGAGGGCGAGAAACAGAGGGGCTGAAACAGATGGCAAGAAACAGAGGGGCTGAAACAGAGGGCGAGAAACAGAGGGACTGAAACAGAGGGGCTGAAACAGAGGGCGAGAAACAGAGGGGCATAAACAGAGGGGCTGAAACAAAGGGTCTGAAACAGAGGGGCTGAAACAGAGGGCGAGAAACAGAGGGGCTGAAACAGAGGTCGAGAAACAGAGGGGCTAAAACAGAGGGGCTGAAACAGAGGGGCTGAAACAGAGGGGCTGAAACAGAGGGCGAGAAACAGAGGGGCTGAAACATTGGGGCTGAAACAGAGGGGCTGAAACAGAGGGGCTGAAACAGAGGGCGAGAAACAGAGGGGCTGAAACAGAGGGGCTGAAATAGAGGGGCTGAAACAGAGGGTGAGAAACAGAGCGGCTGAAACAGGGGGGCTGAAACAGAGGGGCTGAAACAGAGGGGTTGAAACAGAGGGGCTGAAAAAGAGGGGCTGCAACAGAGGGCGAGAAACAGAGGGGCTGAAACAGAGGGCGAGAAACATAGGGGCTGAAACAGAGGGCGAGAAACAGAGGGGCTGAAACAGAGGGGCTGAAACAGAGGGGCTGAAACAGAGGGGCTGAAACAGAGGGCGAAAAACAGAGGGGCTGAAACAGAGGGGCTGAAACAGAGGGGTTGAAACAGATGGCGAGAAACAGAGGGCGAGAAACATTAGGGGCTGAAACAGAGGGGCTGAAACAGAGGGGCTGAAGCAGAGGGGCTGCAACAGACGGCGAGAAACAGAGGGGCTGAAACAGATGGCAAGAAACAGAGGGGCTGAAACAGAGGGCGAGAAAGAGAGGGGCTGAAACAGAGCGGCTGAAACAGAGGGCGAGAAACAGAGGGGCTTAAACAGAGGGGCTGAAACAGAGGGGCTGAAACAGAGGGCGAGAAACAGAGGGGCTGAAACAGAGGTCGAGAAACAGAGGGGCTGAAACAGAGGGGCTGAAACAGAGTGGCTGAAACAGAGGGGCTGAAACAGAGGGCGAGAAACAGAGGGGCTGAAACAGAGGGGCTGAAACAGAGGGGCTGAAACAGATGGGCTGAAACTGAGGAGCTGAAACAGAGGGGCTGAAACAGAGGGGCTGAAACAGAGGGGCTGAAACAGAGGGCGAGAAACAGAGGGGCTGAAACAGAGGGGCTGAAACAGAGGGGCTGAAACAGAGGGCGAGAAACAGAGGGCCTGAAACAGAGGGGCTGAAACAGAGGGCGAGAAACAGAGGGCGAGAAACAGAGGGCGAGAAACAGAGGGCAGAAACAGAGGGCGAGAAAGAGAGGGCGAGAAACAGAGGGCGAGAAATAGAGGGGCTGAAACAGAGGGCGAGAAACAGAGGGGTTGAAACAGAGGGGCTGAAACAGAGGGGCTGCAACAGAGGGCGAGAAACAGAGGGGCTGAAACAGAGGGCGAGAAACAGATGGGCTGAAACAGAGGGCGAGAAACAGAGGGGCTGAAACAGAGGGGCTGAAACAGAGGGGCTGAAACAGAGGGCGAGAAACAGAGGGGCTGGAACAGTGGAGCTGAAACAGAGGGGCTGAAACAGAGGGGCTGAAACAGAGGGCGAGAAACAGTGGGCGAGAAACAGAGGGCGAGAAACAGAGGGGCTGAAACAGAGGGGCTGAAACAGAGGGACTGAAACTGAGGGCGAGAAACAGAGGGCGAGAAACAGAGAGCGAGAAACAGGGCGAAAAACAGAGGGCGTGAAATAGAGGGCGAGAAACAGAGGGGCTGAAACAGAGGGGCTGAAAGAGACGGGCTGAAACAGAGGGGCTGAAACAGAGGGCGAGAAACAGAGGGCGAGAAACAGCGGGGCTGAAACAGAGGGGCTGATACAGAGGGGCTGAAACAGTGGGGCTGAAACAGAGGGCGAGAAACAGAGGAGCTGAAGCAGAGGGCGAGAAACAGAGGGGCTGAAACAGAGGGGCTGAAACAGAGGGGCTGAAACAGAGGGGCTGAAACAGTGGGCGAGAAATAGAGGGCGAGAAACAGAGGGCGATAAACAGAGGGCGAGAAACAGAGGGGCTGAAACAGAGGGACTGATACAGAGGGGCTGAAACAGAGGGGCTGAAACAGAGGGGCTGAAACATAAGGGCTGAAACATTGGGGCTGAAACAGAGGGGCTGAAACAGAGGGGCTGAAACAGAGGGCGAGAAACAGAGGGGCTGAAACAGAGGGGCTGAAACAGAGGGGCTGAAACAGAAGGGCTGAAACAGAGGGGCTGAAACAGAGGGGCTGAAACAGAGGGGCTGAAACAGAGGGGCTGCAACAGAGGGCGAGAAACAGAGGGCGAGAAACAGCGGTGCTGAAACAGAGGGGCTGATACAGAGGGGCTGAAACAGTGGGGCTGAAACAGAGGGCGAGAAACAGAGGGGCTGAAGCAGAGGGCGAGAAACAGAAGGGCTGAAACAGAGGGGCTGAAACAGAGGGGCTGAAACAGAGGGGCTGAAACAGTGGGCGAGAAATAGAGGGCGAGAAACAGAGGGCGAGAAACAGAGGGCGAGAAACAGAGGGGCTGAAACAGAGGGGCTGATACAGAGGGGCTGAAACAGAGGGGCTGAAACAGAGGGGCTGAAACATAAGGGCTGAAACATTGGGGCTGAAACAGAGGGGCTGAAACAGAGGGGCTGAAACAGAGGGCGAGAAACAGAGGGGCTGAAACAGAGGGGCTGAAACAGAGGGGCTGAAACAGAGGGCGATAAACAGAGAGCGAGAAACGGAGTGCGAGAAACAGAGGGCGTGAAATAGAGGGCGAGAAACAGAGGGGCTGAAACAGAGGGGCTGAAAGAGACGGGCTGAAACAGAGGGGCTGAAACAGAGGGCGAGAAACAGAGGCCGAGAAACAGCGGGGCTGAAACAGAGGGGCAGATACAGAGGGGCTGAAACAGTGGGGCTGAAACAGAGGGCGAGAAACAGAGGGGCTGAAACAGAGGGAGAGAAGCAGAGGGGCTGAAACAGAGGGGCTGAAACAGAGGGCGAGAAACAGAGGGCGAGAAACAGAAGGCGAGAAACAGAGGGGCTGAAACAGAGGGGCTGAAACAGAGGGCGAGAAACAGAGGGCGAGAAACAGAGAGTGAGAAACAGAGGGCGAGAAACTGAGGGCGAGAAACAGAGGGCCAGAAACAGAGGGGCTGAAACAGAGGGGCTGAAAGAGACGGGCTGAAACAGAGGGTCTGAAACAGAGGGCGAGAAACAGAGGGCGAGAAACAGAGGGGCTGAAACAGAGGGGCTGATACAGAGGGGCTGAAACAGAGGGGCTGAAACAGAGGGCGAGAAACAGAGGGGCTGAAACAGAGGGCGAGAAACAGAGGGGCTGAAACAGAGGGGCTGAAACAGAGGGGCTGAAACAGAGGGGCTGAAACAGAGGGCGAAAAACAGAGGGCGAGAAACAGAGAGCGAGAAACAGAGGGCGAGAAACAGAGGGGCTGAAACAGAGGTCGAGAAACAGAGGGGCTGAAACGGAGGGGCTGAAACAGAGGGGCTGAAACAGAGGGCGAGAAACAGAGGGCGAGAAACAGAGGGGCTGAAACAGAGGGGCTGATACAGAGGGGCTGAAACAGAGGGGCTGAAACCGAGGGCGAGAAACAGAGGGGCTGAAACAGAGGGGCTGAAACAGAGGGTGAGAAACAGAGGGGCTGAAACAGAGGGCGTGAAACAGAGGGGCTGAAACAGAGGGGCTGAAACAGAGGGCGAGAAACAGAGGGGCTGAAACAGAGGGGTTGAAACAGAGGGGCTGAAACAGAGGGCGAGAAACAGAGGGCGAGAAACAGAGGAGCAGAAACAGAGGGGCTGAAACAGAGGGGATGAAACAGAGGGGCTGAAAAAGTGGGGCTGAAACAAAGGGCGAGAAACAGAGTGGCTGAAACAGAGGGCGAGAAACAGAGGGGCTGAAACAGAGGGGCTGAAACAGAAGGGCTGAAACAGAGGGGCTGAAACAGAGGGGCTGAAACAGAGGGGCTGAAACAGGAGGCGAGAAACAGAGGGGCTGAAACAGAGTGCGAGAAACAGAGGGGCTGAAACCGAGGGCGAGAAACAGAGGGCGAGAAACAGAGGGGCTGAAACAGAGGGGCTGAAACAGAGCGGCTGAAACAGAGGGGCTGAAACAGAGGGGCTGAAACAGAGGGGCTGAAACAGAGGGGCTGAAACAGAGGGCGAGAAACAGAGGGCGAGAAACAGAGGGGCTGAAACAGAGGGGCTGAAACAGAAGGGCTGAAACAGAGGGGCTGAAACAGAGGGGCTGAAACAGAGGGGCTGAAACAGAGGGGCTGCAACAAAGGGCGAGAAACAGAGGGGCTGAAACAGATGGCAAGAAACAGAGGGGCTGAAACAGAGGGAGAGAAACAGAGGGGCTGAAACAGAGGGGCTGAAACAGAGGGCGAGAAACAGAGGGGCATAAACAGAGGGGCTGAAACAAAGGGTCTGAAACAGAGGGGCTGAAACAGAGGGCGAGAAACAGAGGGGCTGAAACAGAGGTCGATAAACAGAGGGGCTAAAACAGAGGGGCTGAAACAGAGGGGCTGAAACAGAAAGGGCTGAAACAGAGGGCGAGAAACAGAGGGGCTGAAACAGAGGGGCTGAAACAGAGGGGCTGAAACAGAGGGGCTGAAACAGAGGGCGAGAAACAGAGGGGCTGAAACAGAGGGGCTGAAATAGAGGGGCTGAAACTGAGGGTGAGAAACAGAGGGGCTGAAACAGGGGGGCTGAAACAGTGGGGCTGAAACAGAGGGGTTGAAACAGAGGGGCTGAAAAAGAGGGGCTGCAACAGAGGGCGAGAAACAGAGGGGCTGAAACAGAGGGCGAGAAACATAGGGGCTGAAACAGAGGGCGAGAAACAGAGGGGCTGAAACAGAGGGGCTGAAACAGAGGGGCTGAAACAGAGGGGCTGAAACAGAGGGCGAAAAACAGAGGGGCTGAAACAGAGGGGCTGAAACAGAGGGGTTGAAACAGATGGCGAGAAACAGAGGGCGAGAAACAGAGGGGCTGAAACAGAGGGGCTGAAACAGAGGGGCTGAAACAGAGGGGCTGCAACAGAGGGCGAGAAACAGAGGTGCTGAAACAGATGGCAAGAAACAGAGGGGCTGAAACAGAGGGCGAGAAAGAGAGGGGCTGAAACAGAGCGGCTGAAACAGAGGGCGAGAAACAGAGGGGCTTAAACAGAGGGGCTGAAACAGAGGGGCTGAAACAGAGGGCGAGAAACAGAGGGGCTGAAACAGAGGTCGAGAAACAGAGGGGCTGAAACAGAGGGGCTGAAACAGAGTGGCTGAAACAGAGGGGCTGAAACAGAGGGCGAGAAACAGAGGGGCTGAAACAGAGGGGCTGAAACAGAGGGGCTGAAACAGATGGGCTGAAACTGAGGAGCTGAAACAGAGGGGCTGAAACAGAGGGCGAGAAACAGAGGGGCTGAAACAGAGGGGCTGAAACAGAGGGGCTGAAACAGAGGGCGAGAAACAGAGGGGCTGAAACAGAGGATGGCTGAAACAGAGGGCGAGAAACAGAGGGCGAGAAACAGAGGGCGAGAAACAGAGGGCAGAAACAGAGGGCGAGAAAGAGAGGGCGAGAAACAGAGGGCGAGAAATAGAGGGGCAGAAACAGAGGGCGAGATACAGAGGGGTTGAAACAGAGGGGCTGAAACAGAGGGGCTGCAACAGAGGGCGGGAAACAGAGGGGCTGAAACAGAGGGCGAGAAACAGATGGGCTGAAACAGAGGGCGAGAAACAGAGGGGCTGAAACAGAGGGGCTGAAACAGAGGGGCTGAAACAGAGGGCGAGAAACAGAGGGGCTGGAACTGTGGAGCTGAAACAGAGGGGCTGAAACAGAGGGACTGAAACAGAGGGCGAGAAACAGTGGGCGAGAAACAGAGGGCGAGAAACAGAGGGGCTGAAACAGAGGGGCTGAAACAGAGGGACTGAAACAGAGGGCGAGAAACAGAGGGCGAGAAACAGAGAGCGAGAAACAGGGCGAAAAACAGAGGGCGTGAAATAGAGGGCGAGAAACAGAGGGGCTGAAACAGAGGGGCTGAAAGAGACGGGCTGAAACAGAGGGGCTGAAACAGAGGGCGAGAAACAGAGAGCGAGAAACAGAGGGCGAGAAACAGAGGGGCTGAAACAGAGGTCGAGAAACAGAGGGGCTGAAACGGAGGGGCTGAAACAGAGGGGCTGAAACAGAGGGCGAGAAACAGAGGGCGAGAAACAGAGGGGCTGAAACAGAGGGGCTGATACAGAGGGGCTGAAACAGAGGGGCTGAAACAGAGGGCGAGAAACAGAGGGGCTGAAACAGAGGGGCTGAAACAGAGGGTGAGAAACAGAGGGGCTGAAACAGAGGGCGTGAAACAGAGGGGCTGAAACAGAGGGGCTGAAACAGAGGGCGAGAAACAGAGGGGCTGAAACAGAGGGGTTGAAACAGAGGGGCTGAAACAGAGGGCGAGAAAATGAGGGCGAGAAACAGAGGAGCAGAAACAGAGGGGCTGAAACAGAGGGGATGAAACAGAGGGGCTGAAAAAGTGGGGCTGAAACAAAGGGCGAGAAACAGAGTGGCTGAAACAGAGGGCGAGAAACAGAGGGGCTGAAACAGAGGGGCTGAAACAGAAGGACTGAAACAGAGGGGCTGAAACAGAGGGGCTGAAACAGAGGGGCTGAAACAGGAGGCGAGAAACTGAGGGGCTGAAACAGAGTGCGAGAAACAGAGGGGCTGAAACCGAGGGCGAGAAACAGAGGGCGAGAAACAGAGGGGCTGAAACAGAGGGGCTGAAACAGAGCGGCTGAAACAGAGGGGCTGAAACAGAGGGGCTGAAACAGAGGGGCTGAAACAGAGGGCGAGAAACAGAGGGCGAGAAACAGAGGGGCTGAAACAGAGGGGCTGAAACAGAAGGGCTGAAACAGAGGGGCTGAAACAGAGGGGCTGAAACAGAGGGGCTGAAACAGAGGGGCTGCAACAGAGGGCGAGAAACAGAGGGGCTGAAACAGATGGCAAGAAACAGAGGGGCTGAAACAGAGGGCGAGAAACAGAGGGACTGAAACAGAGGGGCTGAAACAGAGGGCGAGAAACAGAGGGGCATAAACAGAGGGGCTGAAACAAAGGGTCTGAAACAGAGGGGCTGAAACAGAGGGCGAGAAACAGAGGGGCTGAAACAGAGGTCGAGAAACAGAGGGGCTAAAACAGAGGGGCTGAAACAGAGGGGCTGAAACAGAGGGGCTGAAACAGAGGGCGAGAAACAGAGGGGCTGAAACATTGGGGCTGAAACAGAGGGGCTGAAACAGAGGGGCTGAAACATTGGGCGAGAAACAGAGGGGCTGAAACAGAGGGGCTGAAATAGAGGGGCTGAAACAGAGGGTGAGAAACAGAGCGGCTGAAACAGGGGGGCTGAAACAGAGGGGCTGAAACAGAGGGGTTGAAACAGAGGGGCTGAAAAAGAGGGGCTGCAACAGAGGGCGAGAAACAGAGGGGCTGAAACAGAGGGCGAGAAACATAGGGGCTGAAACAGAGGGCGAGAAACAGAGGGGCTGAAACAGAGGGGCTGAAACAGAGGGGCTGAAACAGAGGGGCTGAAACAGAGGGCGAAAAACAGAGGGGCTGAAACAGAGGGGCTGAAACAGAGGGGTTGAAACAGATGGCGAGAAACAGAGGGCGCGAAACATTAGGGGCTGAAACAGAGGGGCTGAAACAGAGGGGCTGAAACAGAGGGGCTGCAACAGACGGCGAGAAACAGAGGGGCTGAAACAGATGGCAAGAAACAGAGGGGCTGAAACAGAGGGCGAGAAAGAGAGGGGCTGAAACAGAGCGGCTGAAACAGAGGGCGAGAAACAGAGGGGCTTAAACAGAGGGGCTGAAACAGAGGGGCTGAAACAGAGGGCGAGAAACAGAGGGGCTGAAACAGAGGTCGAGAAACAGAGGGGCTGAAACAGAGGGGCTGAAACAGAGTGGCTGAAACAGAGGGGCTGAAACAGAGGGCGAGAAACAGAGGGGCTGAAACAGAGGGGCTGAAACAGAGGGGCTGAAACAGATGGGCTGAAACTGAGGAGCTGAAACAGAGGGGCTGAAACAGAGGGGCTGAAACAGAGGGGCTGAAACAGAGGGCGAGAAACAGAGGGGCTGAAACAGAGGGGCTGAAACAGAGGGGCTGAAACAGAGGGCGAGAAACAGAGGGGCTGAAACAGAGGGGCTGAAACAGAGGGCGAGAAACAGAGGGCGAGAAACAGAGGGCGAGAAACAGAGGGCAGAAACAGAGGGCGAGAAAGAGAGGGCGAGAAACAGAGGGCGAGAAATAGAGGGGCTGAAACAGAGGGCGAGAAACAGAGGGGTTGAAACAGAGGGGCTGAAACAGAGGGGCTGCAACAGAGGGCGAGAAACAGAGGGGCTGAAACAGAGGGCGAGAAACAGATGGGCTGAAACAGAGGGCGAGAAACAGAGGGGCTGAAACAGAGGGGCTGAAACAGAGGGGCTGAAACAGAGGGCGAGAAACAGAGGGGCTGGAACAGTGGAGCTGAAACAGAGGGGCTGAAACAGAGGGGCTGAAACAGAGGGCGAGAAACAGTGGGCGAGAAACAGAGGGCGAGAAACAGAGGGGCTGAAACAGAGGGGCTGAAACAGAGGGACTGAAACAGAGGGCGAGAAACAGAGGGCGAGAAACAGAGAGCGAGAAACAGGGCGAAAAACAGAGGGCGTGAAATAGAGGGCGAGAAACAGAGGGGCTGAAACAGAGGGGCTGAAAGAGACGGGCTGAAACAGAGGGGCTGAAACAGAGGGCGACAAACAGAGGGCGAGAAACAGCGGGGCTGAAACAGAGGGGCTGATACAGAGGGGCTGAAACAGTGGGGCTGAAACAGAGGGCGAGAAACAGAGGAGCTGAAGCAGAGGGCGAGAAACAGAGGGGCTGAAACAGAGGGGCTGAAACAGAGGGGCTGAAACAGAGGGGCTGAAACAGTGGGCGAGAAATAGAGGGCGAGAAACAGAGTGCGAGAAACAGAGGGCGAGAAACAGAGGGGCTGAAACAGAGGGACTGATACAGAGGGGCTGAAACAGAGGGGCTGAAACAGAGGGGCTGAAACATAAGGGCTGAAACATTGGGGCTGAAAAAGAGGGGCTGAAACAGAGGGGCTGAAACAGAGGGCGAGAAACAGAGGGGCTGAAACAGAGGGGCTGAAACAGAGGGGCTGAAACAGAAGGGCTGAAACAGAGGGGCTGAAACAGAGGGGCTGAAACAGAGGGGCTGAAACAGAGGGGCTGCAACAGAGGGCGAGAAACAGAGGGCGAGAAACAGCGGTGCTGAAACAGAGGGGCTGATACAGAGGGGCTGAAACAGTGGGGCTGAAACAGAGGGCGAGAAACAGAGGGGCTGAAGCAGAGGGCGAGAAACAGAAGGGCTGAAACAGAGGGGCTGAAACAGAGGGGCTGAAACAGAGGGGCTGAAACAGTGGGCGAGAAATAGAGGGCGAGAAACAGAGGGCGAGAAACAGAGGGCGAGAAACAGAGGGGCTGAAACAGAGGGGCTGATACAGAGGGGCTGAAACAGAGGGGCTGAAACAGAGGGGCTGAAACATAAGGGCTGAAACATTGGGGCTGAAACAGAGGGGCTGAAACAGAGGGGCTGAAACAGAGGGCGAGAAACAGAGGGGCTGAAACAGAGGGGCTGAAACAGAGGGGCTGAAACAGAGGGCGATAAACAGAGAGCGAGAAACGGAGTGCGAGAAACAGAGGGCGTGAAATAGAGGGCGAGAAACAGAGGGGCTGAAACAGAGGGGCTGAAAGAGACGGACTGAAACAGAGGGGCTGAAACAGAGGGCGAGAAACAGAGGCCGAGAAACAGCGGGGCTGAAACAGAGGGGCAGATACAGAGGGGCTGAAACAGTGGGGCTGAAACAGAGGGCGAGAAACAGAGGGGCTGAAACAGAGGGAGAGAAGCAGAGGGGCTGAAACAGAGGGGCTGAAACAGAGGGCGAGAAACAGAGGGCGAGAAACAGAAGGCGAGAAACAGAGGGGCTGAAACAGAGGGGCTGAAACAGAGGGCGAGAAACAGAGGGCGAGAAACAGAGAGTGAGAAACAGAGGGCGAGAAACTGAGGGCGAGAAACAGAGGGCCAGAAACAGAGGGGCTGAAACAGAGGGGCTGAAAGAGACGGGCTGAAACAGAGGGTCTGAAACAGAGGGCGAGAAACAGAGGGCGAGAAACAGAGGGGCTGAAACAGAGGGGCTGATACAGAGGGGCTGAAACAGAGGGGCTGAAACAGAGGGCGAGAAACAGAGGGGCTGAAACAGAGGGCGAGAAACAGAGGGGCTGAAACAGAGGGGCTGAAACAGAGGGGCTGAAACAGAGGGGCTGAAACAGAGGGCGAAAAACAGAGGGCAAGAAACAGAGAGCGAGAAACAGAGGGCGAGAAACAGAGGGGCTGAAACAGAGGTCGAGAAACAGAGGGGCTGAAACGGAGGGGCTGAAACAGAGGGGCTGAAACAGAGGGCGAGAAACAGAGGGCGAGAAACAGAGGGGCTGAAACAGAGGGGCTGATACAGAGGGGCTGAAACAGAGGGGCTGAAACAGAGGGCGAGAAACAGAGGGGCTGAAACAGAGGGGCTGAAACAGAGGGTGAGAAACAGAGGGGCTGAAACAGAGGGCGTGAAACAGAGGGGCTGAAACAGAGGGGCTGAAACAGAGGGCGAGAAACAGAGGGGCTGAAACAGAGGGGTTGAAACAGAGGGGCTGAAACAGAGGGAGAGAAACAGAGGGCGAGAAACAGAGGAGCAGAAACAGAGGGGCTGAAACAGAGGGGATGAAACAGAGGGGCTGAAAAAGTGGGGCTGAAACAAAGGGCGAGAAACAGAGTGGCTGAAACAGAGGGCGAGAAACAGAGGGGCTGAAACAGAGGGGCTGAAACAGAAGGGCTGAAACAGAGGGGCTGAAACAGAGGGGCTGAAACAGAGGGGCTGAAATAGGAGGCGAGAAACAGAGGGGCTGAAACAGAGTGCGAGAAACAGAGGGGCTGAAACCGAGGGCGAGAAACAGAGGGCGAGAAACAGAGGGGCTGAAACAGAGGGGCTGAAACAGAGCTGCTGAAACAGAGGGGCTGAAACAGAGGGGCTGAAACAGAGGGGCTGAAACAGAGGGCGAGAAACAGAGGGCGAGAAACAGAGGGGCTGAAACAGAGGGGCTGAAACAGAAGGGCTGAAACAGAGGGGCTGAAACAGAGGGGCTGAAACAGAGGGGCTGAAACAGAGGGGCTGCAACAGAGGGCGAGAAACAGAGGGGCTGAAACAGATGGCAAGAAACAGAGGGGCTGAAACAGAGGGCGAGAAACAGAGGGGCTGAAACAGAGGGGCTGAAACAGAGGGCGAGAAACAGAGGGGCATAAACAGAGGGGCTGAAACAAAGGGTCTGAAACAGAGGGGCTGAAACAGAGGGCGAGAAACAGAGGGGCTGAAACAGAGGTCGATAAACAGAGGGGCTAAAACAGAGGGGCTGAAACAGAGGGGCTGAAACAGAAAGGGCTGAAACAGAGGGCGAGAAACAGAGGGGCTGAAACAGAGGGGCTGAAACAGAGGGGCTGAAACAGAGGGGCTGAAACAGAGGGCGAGAAACAGAGGGGCTGAAACAGAGGGGCTGAAATAGAGGGGCTGAAACAGAGGGTGAGAAACAGAGGGGCTGAAACAGGAGGGCTGAAACAGAGGGGCTGAAACAGAGGGGTTGAAACAGAGGGGCTGAAAAAGAGGGGCTGCAACAGAGGGCGAGAAACAGAGGGGCTGAAACAGAGGGCGAGAAACATAGGGGCTGAAACAGAGGGCGAGAAACAGAGGGGCTGAAACAGAGGGGCTGAAACAGAGGGGCTGAAACAGAGGGGCTGAAACAGAGGGCGAAAAACAGAGGGGCTGAAACAGAGGGGCTGAAACAGAGGGGTTGAAACAGATGGCGAGAAACAGAGGGCGAGAAACAGAGGGGCTGAAACAGAGGGGCTGAAACAGAGGGGCTGAAACAGAGGGGCTGCAACAGAGGGCGAGAAACAGAGGGGCTGAAACAGATGGCAAGAAACAGAGGGGCTGAAACAGAGGGCGAGAAAGAGAGGGGCTGAAACAGAGCGGCTGAAACAGAGGGCGAGAAACAGAGGGGCTTAAACAGAGGGGCTGAAACAGAGGGGCTGAAACAGAGGGCGAGAAACAGAGGGGCTGAAACAGAGGTCGAGAAACAGAGGGGCTGAAACAGAGGGGCTGAAACAGAGTGGCTGAAACAGAGGGGCTGAAACAGAGGGCGAGAAACAGAGGGGCTGAAACAGAGGGGCTGAAACAGAGGGGCTGAAACAGATGGGCTGAAACTGAGGAGCTGAAACAGAGGGGCTGAAACAGAGGGCGAGAAACAGAGGGGCTGAAACAGAGGGGCTGAAACAGAGGGGCTGAAACAGAGGGCGAGAAACAGAGGGGCTGAAACAGAGGATGGCTGAAACAGAGGGCGAGAAACAGAGGGCGAGAAACAGAGGGCGAGAAACAGAGGGCAGAAACAGAGGGCGAGAAAGAGAGGGCGAGAAACAGAGGGCGAGAAATAGAGGGGCAGAAACAGAGGGCGAGAAACAGAGGGGTTGAAACAGAGGGGCTGAAACAGAGGGGCTGCAACAGAGGGCGGGAAACAGAGGGGCTGAAACAGAGGGCGAGAAACAGATGGGCTGAAACAGAGGGCGAGAAACAGAGGGGCTGAAACAGAGGGGCTGAAACAGAGGGGCTGAAACAGAGGGCGAGAAACAGAGGGGCTGGAACAGTGGAGCTGAAACAGAGGGGCTGAAACAGAGGGGCTGAAACAGAGGGCGAGAAACAGTGGGCGAGAAACAGAGGGCGAGAAACAGAGGGGCTGAAACAGAGGGGCTGAAACAGAGGGACTGAAACAGAGGGCGAGAAACAGAGGGCGAGAAACAGAGAGCGAGAAACAGGGCGAAAAACAGAGGGCGTGAAATAGAGGGCGAGAAACAGAGGGGCTGAAACAGAGGGGCTGAAAGAGACGGGCTGAAACAGAGGGGCTGAAACAGAGGGCGAGAAACAGAGGGCGAGAAACAGCGGGGCTGAAACAGAGGGGCTGATACAGAGGGGCTGAAACAGTGGGGCTGAAACAGAGGGCGAGAAACAGAGGGGCTGAAGCAGAGGGCGAGAAACAGAGGGGCTGAAACAGAGGGGCTGAAACAGAGGGGCTGAAACAGAGGGGCTGAAACAGTGGGCGAGAAATAGAGGGCGAGAAACAGAGGGCGAGAAACAGAGGGCGAGAAACAGAGGGGCTGAAACAGAGGGGCTGATACAGAGGGGCTGAAACAGAGGGGCTGAAACAGAGGGGCTGAAACAGAAGGGCTGAAACATTGGGGCTGAAACAGAGGGGCTGAAACAGAGGGGCTGAAACAGAGGGCGAGAAACAGTGGGGCTGAAACAGAGTGCGAGAAACAGAGGGGCTGAAACCGAGGGCGAGAAACAGATTGCGAGAAACAGAGGGGCTGAAACAGAGGGGCTGAAACAGAGGGGCTGAAACAGAGGGCGAGAAACAGAGGGGCTGAAACAGAGGGGCGAAAACAGAGGGGCTGAAACAGAGGGGCTGAAACAGAGGGCGAGAAACAGAGGGGCTGCAACAGAGGGGCTTTAACAGAGGGGCTGAAACTGAGGGGCTGAAACAGAGGGCGAGAAACAGAGGGGCTGAAACAGAGGGGCTGAAACAGAGGGGCTGAAACAGAGGGGCTGAAACAGAGGGCGAGAAACAGAGGGGCTGAAACAGAGGGGCTGAAATAGAGGGGCTGAAACAGAGGGTGAGAAACAGAGGGGCTGAAACAGGGGGGCTGAAACAGAGGGGCTGAAACAGAGGGGTTGAAACAGAGGGGCTGAAAAAGAGGGGCTGCAACAGAGGGCGAGAAACAGAGGGGCTGAAACAGAGGGCGAGAAACATAGGGGCTGAAACAGAGGGCGAGAAACAGAGGGGCTGAAACAGAGGGGCTGAAACAGAGGGGCTGAAACAGAGGGGCTGAAACAGAGGGCGAAAAACAGAGGGGCTGAAACAGAGGGGCTGAAACAGAGGGGTTGAAACAGATGGCGAGAAACAGAGGGCGAGAAACAGAGGGGCTGAAACAGAGGGGCTGAAACAGAGGGGCTGAAACAGAGGGGCTGCAACAGAGGGCGAGAAACAGAGGGGCTGAAACAGATGGCAAGAAACAGAGGGGCTGAAACAGAGGGCGAGAAAGAGAGGGGCTGAAACAGAGCGGCTGAAACAGAGGGCGAGAAACAGAGGGGCTTAAACAGAGGGGCTGAAACAGAGGGGCTGAAACAGAGGGCGAGAAACAGAGGGGCTGAAACAGAGGTCGAGAAACAGAGGGGCTGAAACAGAGGGGCTGAAACAGAGTGGCTGAAACAGAGGGGCTGAAACAGAGGGCGAGAAACAGAGGGGCTGAAACAGAGGGGCTGAAACTGAGGGGCTGAAACAGATGGGCTGAAACTGAGGAGCTGAAACAGAGGGGCTGAAACAGAGGGGCTGAAACAGAGGGGCTGAAACAGAGGGCGAGAAACAGAGGGGCTGAAACAGAGGGGCTGAAACAGAGGGGCTGAAACAGAGGGCGAGAAACAGAGGGGCTGAAACAGAGGGGCTGAAACAGAGGGCGAGAAACAGAGGGCGAGAAACAGAGGGCGAGAAACAGAGGGCAGAAACAGAGGGCGAGAATGAGAGGGCGAGAAACAGAGGGCGAGAAATAGAGGGGCTGAAACAGAGGGCGAGAAACAGAGTGGTTGAAACAGAGGGGCTGAAACAGAGGTGCTGCAACAGAGGGCGAGAAACAGAGGGGCTGAAACAGAGGGCGAGAAACAGATGGGCTGAAACAGAGGGCGAGAAACAGAGGGGCTGAAACAGAGGGGCTGAAACAGAGGGGCTGAAACAGAGGGCGAGAAACAGAGGGGCTGGAACAGTGGAGCTGAAACAGAGGGGCTGAAACAGAGGGGCTGCAACAGAGTGCGAGAAACAGTGGGCGAGAAACAGAGGGCGAGAAACAGAGGGGCTGAAACAGAGGGGCTGAAACAGAGGGACTGAAACAGTGGGCGAGAAACAGAGGGCGAGAAACAGAGAGCGAGAAACAGGGCGAAAAACAGAGGGCGTGAAATAGAGGGCGAGAAACAGAGGGGCTGAAACAGAGGGGCTGAAAGAGACGGGCTGAAACAGAGGGGCTGAAACAGAGGGCGAGAAACAGAGGGCGAGAAACAGCGGGGCTGAAACAGAGGGGCTGATACAGAGGGGCTGAAACAGTGGGGCTGAAACAGAGGGCGAGAAACAGAGGGGCTGAAGCAGAGGGCGAGAAACAGAGGGGCTGAAACAGAGGGGCTGAAACAGAAGGGCTGAAACAGAGGGGCTGAAACAGTGGGCGAGAAATAGAGGGCGAGAAACAGAGGGCGAGAAACAGAGGGCGAGAAACAGAGGGGCTGAAACAGAGGGGCTGATACAGAGGGGCTGAAACAGAGGGGCTGAAACAGAGGGGCTGAAACATAAAGGCTGAAACATTGGGGCTGAAACAGAGGGGCTGAAACAGAGGGGCTGAAACAGAGGGCGAGAAACAGAGGGGCTGAAACAGAGGGGTTGAAACAGAGGGGCTGAAACAGAAGGGCTGAAACAGAGGGGCTGAAACAGAGGGGCTGAACCAGCGGGGCTGAAACAGAGGGGCTGCAACAGAGGGCGAGAAACAGAGGGGCTGAAACAGATGGCAAGAAACAGAGGGGCTGAAACAGAGGGCGAGAAACAGAGGGGCTGAAACAGAGGGGCTGAAACAGAGGGCGATAAACAGAGAGCGAGAAACGGAGGGCGAGAAACAGAGGGCGTGAAATAGAGGGCGAGAAACAGAGGGGCTGAAACAGTGGGGCTGAAAGAGACGGGCTGAAACAGAGGGGCTGAAACAGAGGGCGAGAAACAGAGGCCGAGAAACAGCGGGGCTGAAACAGAGGGGCAGATACAGAGGGGCTGAAACAGTGGGGCTGAAACAGAGGGCGAGAAACAGAGGGGCTGAAACAGAGGGAGAGAAGCAGAGGGGCTGAAACAGAGGGGCTGAAACAGAGGGGCTGAAACAGAGGGCGAGAAACAGAGGGCGAGAAACAGAAGGCGAGAAACAGAGGGGCTGAAACAGAGGGGCTGAAACAGAGGGCGAGAAACAGAGGGCGAGAAACAGAGAGTGAGAAACAGAGGGCGAGAAACTGAGGGCGAGAAACAGAGGGCCAGAAACAGAGGGGCTGAAACAGAGGGGCTGAAAGAGACGGGCTGAAACAGAGGGTCTGAAACAGAGGGCGAGAAACAGAGGGCGAGAAACAGAGGGGCTGAAACAGAGGGGCTGATACAGAGGGGCTGAAACAGAGGGGCTGAAACAGAGGGCGAGAAACAGAGGGGCTGAAACAGAGGGCGAGAAACAGAGGGGCTGAAACAGAGGGGCTGAAACAGAGGGGCTGAAACAGAGGGGCTGAAACAGAGGGCGAAAAACAGAGGGCGAGAAACAGACAGCGAGAAACAGAGGGCGAGAAACAGAAGGGCTGAAACAGAGGTCGAGAAACAGAGGGGCTGAAACGGAGGGGCTGAAACAGAGGGGCTGAAACAGAGGGCGAGAAACAGAGGGCGAGAAACAGAGAGGCTGAAACAGAGGGGCTGATACAGAGGGGTGAAACAGAGGGGCTGAAACAGAGGGCGAGAAACAGAGGGGCTGAAACAGAGGGGCTGAAACAGAGGGTGAGAAACAGAGGGGCTGAAACAGAGGGCGTGAAACAGAGGGGCTGAAACAGAGGGGCTGAAACAGAGGGCGAGAAACAGAGGGGCTGAAACAGAGGGGTTGAAACAGAGGGGCTGAAACAGAGGGCGAGAAACAGAGGGCGAGAAACAGAGGAGCAGAAACAGAGGGGCTGAAACAGAGGGGATGAAACAGAGGGGCTGAAAAAGTGGGGCTGAAACAAAGGGCGAGAAACAGAGTGGCTGAAACAGAGGGCGAGAAACAGAGGGGCTGAAACAGAGGGGCTGAAACAGAAGGGCTGAAACAGAGGGGCTGAAACAGAGGGGCTGAAACAGAGGGGCTGAAACAGGAGGCGAGAAACAGAGGGGCTGAAACAGAGTGCGAGAAACAGAGGGGCTGAAACCGAGGGCGAGAAACAGAGGGCGAGAAACAGAGGGGCTGAAACAGAGGGGCTGAAACAGAGCGGCTGAAACAGAGGGGCTGAAACAGAGGGGCTGAAACAGAGGGGCTGAAACAGAGGGGCTGAAACAGAGGGCGAGAAACAGAGGGCGAGAAACAGAGGGGCTGAAACAGAGGGGCTGAAACAGAAGGGCTGAAACAGAGGGGCTGAAACAGAGGGGCTGAAACAGAGGGGCTGAAACAGAGGGGCTGCAACAGAGGGCGAGAAACAGAGGGGCTGAAACAGATGGCAAGAAACAGAGGGGCTGAAACAGAGGGCGAGAAACAGAGGGGCTGAAACAGAGGGGCTGAAACAGAGGGCGAGAAACAGAGGGGCATAAACAGAGGGGCTGAAACAAAGGGTCTGAAACAGAGGGGCTGAAACAGAGGGCGAGAAACAGAGGGGCTGAAACAGAGGTCGATAAACAGAGGGGCTAAAACAGAGGGGCTGAAACAGAGGGGCTGAAACAGAGGGGCTGAAACAGAGGGCGAGAAACAGAGGGGCTGAAACAGAGGGGCTGGAACAGAGGGGCTGAAACAGAGGGCCTGAAACAGAGGGCGAGAAACAGAGGGGCTGAAACAGAGGGGCTGAAATAGAGGGGCTGAAACAGAGGGTGAGAAACAGAGGGGCTGAAACAGGGGGGCTGAAACAGAGGGGCTGAAACAGAGGGGTTGAAACAGAGGGGCTGAAACAGAGGGCGAGAAACAGAGGGGCTGAAACAGAGGGGCTGAAACAGAGGGGCTGAAACAGAGGGGCTGAAACAGAGGGCGAAAAACAGAGGGGCTGAAACAGAGGGGCTGAAACAGAGGGTTTGAAATAGATGGCGAGAAACAGAGGGCGAGAAACAGAGGGGCTGAAACAGAGGGGCTGAAACAGAGGGGCTGAAACAGAGGGGCTGCAACAGAGGGCGAGAAACAGAGGGGCTGAAACAGATGGCAAGAAACAGAGGGGCTGAAACAGAGGGCGAGAAAGAGAGGGGCTGAAACAGAGCGGCTGAAACAGAGGGCGAGAAACAGAGGGGCTTAAACAGAGGGGCTGAAACAGAGGGGCTGAAACAGAGGGCGAGAAACAGAGGGGCTGAAACAGAGATCGAGAAACAGAGGGGCTGAAACAGAGGGGCTGAAACAGAGTGGCTGAAACAGAGGGGCTGAAACAGAGGGCGAGAAACAGAGGGGCTGAAACAGAGGGGCTGAAACTGAGGGGCTGAAACAGATGGGCTGAAACTGAGGAGCTGAAACAGAGGGGCTGAAACAGAGGGGCTGAAACAGAGGGGCTGAAACAGAGGGCGAGAAACAGAGGGGCTGAAACAGAGGGGCTGAAACAGAGGGGCTGAAACAGAGGGCGAGAAACAGAGGGGCTGAAACAGAGGATGGCTGAAACAGAGGGCGAGAAACAGAGGGCGAGAAACAGAGGGCGAGAAACAGAGGGCAGAAACAGAGGGCGAGAAAGAGAGGGCGAGAAACAGAGGGCGAGAAATAGAGGGGCTGAAACAGAGGGGCTGAAACAGAGGGCGAGAAACAGAGGGGCTGAAACAGAGGTCGAGAAACAGAGCGGCTGAAACAGAGGGACTGAAACAGAGTGGCTGAAACAGAGGGGCTGAAACAGAGGGCGAGAAACAGAGGGGCTGAAACAGAGGGGCTGAAACAGAGGGGCTGAAACAGATGGGCTGAAACTGAGGAGCTGAAACAGAGGGGCTGAAACAGAGGGGCTGAAACAGAGGGGCTGAAACAGAGGGCGAGAAACAGAGGGGCTGAAGCAGAGGGGCTGAAACAGAGGGGCTGAAACAGAGGGCGAGAAACAGAGGGGCTGAAACAGAGGGGCTGAAACAGAGGGCGAGAAACAGAGGGCGAGAAACAGAGGGCGAGAAACAGAGGGCAGAAACAGAGGGCGAGAATGAGAGGGCGAGAAACAGAGGGCGAGAAATAGAGGGGCTGAAACAGAGGGCGAGAAACAGAGGGGTTGAAACAGAGGGGCTGAAACAGAGGGGCTGCAACAGAGGGCGAGAAACAGAGGGGCTGAAACAGAGGGCGAGAAACAGATGGGCTGAAACAGAGGGCGAGAAACAGAGGGGCTGAAACAGAGGGGCTGAAACAGAGGGGCTGAAACAGAGGGCGAGAAACAGAGGGGCTGGAACAGTGGAGCTGGAACAGAGGGGCTGAAACAGAGGGGCTGAAACAGAGGGCGAGAAACAGTGGGCGAGAAACAGAGGGCGAGAAACAGAGGGGCTGAAACAGAGGGGCTGAAAGAGAGGGACTGAAACAGAGGTCGAGAAACAGAGGGCGAGAAACAGAGAGCGAGAAACAGGGCGAAAAACAGAGGGCGTGAAATAGAGGGCGAGAAACAGAGGGGCTGAAACAGAGGGGCTGAAAGAGACGGGCTGAAACAGAGGGGCTGAAACAGAGGGCGAGAAACAGAGGGCGAGAAACAGCGGGGCTGAAACAGAGGGGCTGATACAGAGGGGCTGAAACAGTGGGGCTGAAACAGAGGGCGAGAAACAGAGGGGCTGAAGCAGAGGGCGAGAAACAGAGGGGCTGAAACAGTGGGGCTGAAACAGAGGGGCTGAAACAGAGGGGCTGAAACAGTGGGCGAGAAATAGAGGGCGCAGAAACAGAGGGCGAGAAACAGAGGGCGAGAAACAGAGGGGCTGAAACAGAGGGGCTGATACAGAGGGGCTGAAACAGAGGGGCTGAAACAGAGGGGCTGAAACATAAAGGCTGAAACATTGGGGCTGAAACAGAGGGGCTGAAACAGAGGGGCTGAAACAGAGGGCGAGAAACAGAGGGGCTGAAACAGAGGGGCTGAAACAGAGGGGCTGAAACAGAAGGGCTGAAACAGATGGCAAGAAACAGAGGGGCTGAAACAGAGGGCGAGAAACAGAGGGGCTGAAACAGAGGGGCTGAAACAGAGGGCGATAAACAGAGAGCGAGAAACGGAGGGCGAGAAACAGAGGGCGTGAAATAGAGGGCGAGAAACAGAGGGGCTGAAACAGAGGGGCTGAAAGAGACGGGCTGAAACAGAGGGGCTGAAACAGAGGGCGAGAAACAGAGGCCGAGAAACAGCGGGGCTGAAACAGAGGGGCATATACAGAGGGGCTGAAACAGTGGGGCTGAAACAGAGGGCGAGAAACAGAGGGGCTGAAACAGAGGGAGAGAAGCAGAGGGGCTGAAACAGAGGGGCTGAAACAGAGGGGCTGAAACAGAGGGCGAGAAACAGAGGGCGAGAAACAGAGGCGAGAAACAGAGGGGCTGAAACAGAGGGGCTGAAACAGAGGGCGAGAAACAGAGGGCGAGAAACAGAGAGTGAGAAACAGAGGGCGAGAAACTGAGGGCGAGAAACAGGGGGCCAGAAACAGAGGGGCTGAAACAGAGGGGCTGAAAGAGACGGGCTGAAACAGAGGGTCTGAAACAGAGGGCGAGAAACAGAGGGCGAGAAAGAGAGGGGCTGAAACAGAGGGGCTGATACAGAGGGGCTGAAACAGAGGGGCTGAAACAGAGGGCGAGAAACAGAGGGGCTGAAACAGAGGGCGAGAAACAGAGGGGCTGAAACAGAGGGGCTGAACCAGCGGGGCTGAAACAGAGGGGCTGCAACAGAGGGCGAGAAACAGAGGGGCTGAAACAGATGGCAAGAAACAGAGGGGCTGAAACAGAGGGCGAGAAACAGAGGGGCTGAAACAGAGGGGCTGAAACAGAGGGCGATAAACAGAGAGCGAGAAACGGAGGGCGAGAAACAGAGGGCGTGAAATAGAGGGCGAGAAACAGAGGGGCTGAAACAGAGGGGCTGAAACAGAGGGGCTGAAACAGAGGGCGAGAAACAGAGGGCGAGAAACAGAAGGCGAGAAACAGAGGGGCTGAAACAGAGGGGCTGAAACAGAGGGCGAGAAACAGAGGGCGAGAAACAGAGAGTGAGAAACAGAGGGCGAGAAACTGAGGGCGAGAAACAGAGGGCCAGAAACAGAGGGGCTGAAACAGAGGGGCTGAAAGAGACGGGCTGAAACAGAGGGTCTGAAACAGAGGGCGAGAAACAGAGGGCGAGAAACAGAGGGGCTGAAACAGAGGGGCTGATACAGAGGGGCTGAAACAGAGGGGCTGAAACAGAGGGCGAGAAACAGAGGGGCTGAAACAGAGGGCGAGAAACAGAGGGGCTGAAACAGAGGGGCTGAAACAGAGGGGCTGAAACAGAGGGGCTGAAACAGAGGGCGAAAAACAGAGGGCGAGAAACAGACAGCGAGAAACAGAGGGCGAGAAACAGAAGGGCTGAAACAGAGGTCGAGAAACAGAGGGGCTGAAACGGAGGGGCTGAAACAGAGGGGCTGAAACAGAGGGCGAGAAACAGAGGGCGAGAAACAGAGAGGCTGAAACAGAGGGGCTGATACAGAGGGGCTGAAACAGAGGGGCTGAAACAGAGGGCGAGAAACAGAGGGGCTGAAACAGAGGGGCTGAAACAGAGGGTGAGAAACAGAGGGGCTGAAACAGAGGGCGTGAAACAGAGGGGCTGAAACAGAGGGGCTGAAACAGAGGGCGAGAAACAGAGGGGCTGAAACAGAGGGGTTGAAACAGAGGGGCTGAAACAGAGGGCGAGAAACAGAGGGCGAGAAACAGAGGAGCAGAAACAGAGGGGCTGAAACAGAGGGGATGAAACAGAGGGGCTGAAAAAGTGGGGCTGAAACAAAGGGCGAGAAACAGAGTGGCTGAAACAGAGGGCGAGAAACAGAGGGGCTGAAACAGAGGGGCTGAAACAGAAGGGCTGAAACAGAGGGGCTGAAACAGAGGGGCTGAAACAGAGGGGCTGAAACAGGAGGCGAGAAACAGAGGGGCTGAAACAGAGTGCGAGAAACAGAGGGGCTGAAACCGAGGGCGAGAAACAGAGGGCGAGAAACAGAGGGGCTGAAACAGAGGGGCTGAAACAGAGCGGCTGAAACAGAGGGGCTGAAACAGAGGGGCTGAAACAGAGGGGCTGAAACAGAGGGGCTGAAACAGAGGGCGAGAAACAGAGGGCGAGAAACAGAGGGGCTGAAACAGAGGGGCTGAAACAGAAGGGCTGAAACAGAGGGGCTGAAACAGAGGGGCTGAAACAGAGGGGCTGAAACAGAGGGGCTGCAACAGAGGGCGAGAAACAGAGGGGCTGAAACAGATGGCAAGAAACAGAGGGGCTGAAACAGAGGGCGAGAAACAGAGGGGCTGAAACAGAGGGGCTGAAACAGAGGGCGAGAAACAGAGGGGCATAAACAGAGGGGCTGAAACAAAGGGTCTGAAACAGAGGGGCTGAAACAGAGGGCGAGAAACAGAGGGGCTGAAACAGAGGTCGATAAACAGAGGGGCTAAAACAGAGGGGCTGAAACAGAGGGGCTGAAACAGAGGGGCTGAAACAGAGGGCGAGAAACAGAGGGGCTGAAACAGAGGGGCTGGAACAGAGGGGCTGAAACAGAGGGGCTGAAACAGAGGGCGAGAAACAGAGGGGCTGAAACAGAGGGGCTGAAATAGAGGGGCTGAAACAGAGGGTGAGAAACAGAGGGGCTGAAACAGGGGGGCTGAAACAGAGGGGCTGAAACAGAGGGGTTGAAACAGAGGGGCTGAAACAGAGGGCGAGAAACAGAGGGGCTGAAACAGAGGGGCTGAAACAGAGGGGCTGAAACAGAGGGGCTGAAACAGAGGGCGAAAAACAGAGGGGCTGAAACAGAGGGGCTGAAACAGAGGGTTTGAAACAGATGGCGAGAAACAGAGGGCGAGAAACAGAGGGGCTGAAACAGAGGGGCTGAAACAGAGGGGCTGAAACAGAGGGGCTGCAACAGAGGGCGAGAAACAGAGGGGCTGAAACAGATGGCAAGAAACAGAGGGGCTGAAACAGAGGGCGAGAAAGAGAGGGGCTGAAACAGAGCGGCTGAAACAGAGGGCGAGAAACAGAGGGGCTTAAACAGAGGGGCTGAAACAGAGGGGCTGAAACAGAGGGCGAGAAACAGAGGGGCTGAAACAGAGATCGAGAAACAGAGGGGCTGAAACAGAGGGGCTGAAACAGAGTGGCTGAAACAGAGGGGCTGAAACAGAGGGCGAGAAACAGAGGGGCTGAAACAGAGGGGCTGAAACTGAGGGGCTGAAACAGATGGGCTGAAACTGAGGAGCTGAAACAGAGGGGCTGAAACAGAGGGGCTGAAACAGAGGGGCTGAAACAGAGGGCGAGAAACAGAGGGGCTGAAACAGAGGGGCTGAAACAGAGGGGCTGAAACAGAGGGCGAGAAACAGAGGGGCTGAAACAGAGGATGGCTGAAACAGAGGGCGAGAAACAGAGGGCGAGAAACAGAGGGCGAGAAACAGAGGGCAGAAACAGAGGGCGAGAAAGAGAGGGCGAGAAACAGAGGGCGAGAAATAGAGGGGCTGAAACAGAGGGGCTGAAACAGAGGGCGAGAAACAGAGGGGCTGAAACAGAGGTCGAGAAACAGAGCGGCTGAAACAGAGGGACTGAAACAGAGTGGCTG
This sequence comes from Stegostoma tigrinum, assembly GCF_030684315.1. Classification (NCBI taxonomy): domain Eukaryota; kingdom Metazoa; phylum Chordata; class Chondrichthyes; order Orectolobiformes; family Stegostomatidae; genus Stegostoma; species Stegostoma tigrinum. Next base: position 6,218 of record NW_026728193.1, on the reverse strand, counting down.
AAACAGAGGGGCTGAAACAGAGGGCGAGAAACAGAGGGGCTGAAACAGAGGGGCTGAAACAGAGGGGCTGAAACAGATGGGCTGAAACTGAGGAGCTGAAACAGAGGGGCTGAAACAGAGGGGCTGAAACAGAGGGGCTGAAACAGAGGGCGAGAAACAGAGGGGCTGAAGCAGAGGGGCTGAAACAGAGGGGCTGAAACAGAGGGCGAGAAACAGAGGGGCTGAAACAGAGGGGCTGAAACAGAGGGCGAGAAACAGAGGGCGAGAAACAGAGGGCGAGAAACAGAGGGCAGAAACAGAGGGCGAGAATGAGAGGGCGAGAAACAGAGGGCGAGAAATAGAGGGGCTGAAACAGAGGGCGAGAAACAGGGGGGTTGAAACAGAGGGGCTGAAACAGAGGGGCTGCAACAGAGGGCGAGAAACAGAGGGGCTGAAACAGAGGGCGAGAAACAGATGGGCTGAAACAGAGGGCGAGAAACAGAGGGGCTGAAACAGAGGGGCTGAAACAGAGGGGCTGAAACAGAGGGCGAGAAACAGAGGGGCTGGAACAGTGGAGCTGGAACAGAGGGGCTGAAACAGAGGGGCTGAAACAGAGGGCGAGAAACAGTGGGCGAGAAACAGAGGGCGAGAAACAGAGGGGCTGAAACAGAGGGGCTGAAACAGAGGGACTGAAACAGAGGGCGAGAAACAGAGGGCGAGAAACAGAGAGCGAGAAACAGGGCGAAAAACAGAGGGCGTGAAATAGAGGGCGAGAAACAGAGGGGCTGAAACAGAGGGGCTGAAAGAGACGGGCTGAAACAGAGGGGCTGAAACAGAGGGCGAGAAACAGAGGGCGAGAAACAGCGGGGCTGAAACAGAGGGGCTGATACAGAGGGGCTGAAACAGTGGGGCTGAAACAGAGGGCGAGAAACAGAGGGGCTGAAGCAGAGGGCGAGAAACAGAGGGGCTGAAACAGAGGGGCTGAAACAGAGGGGCTGAAACAGAGGGGCTGAAACAGTGGGCGAGAAATAGAGGGCGCAGAAACAGAGGGCGAGAAACAGAGGGCGAGAAACAGAGGGGCTGAAACAGAGGGGCTGATACAGAGGGGCTGAAACAGAGGGGCTGAAACAGAGGGGCTGAAACATAAAGGCTGAAACATTGGGGCTGAAACAGAGGGGCTGAAACAGAGGGGCTGAAACAGAGGGCGAGAAACAGAGGGGCTGAAACAGAGGGGCTGAAACAGAGGGGCTGAAACAGAAGGGCTGAAACAGATGGCAAGAAACAGAGGGGCTGAAACAGAGGGCGAGAAACAGAGGGGCTGAAACAGAGGGGCTGAAACAGAGGGCGATAAACAGAGAGCGAGAAACGGAGGGCGAGAAACAGAGGGCGTGAAATAGAGGGCGAGAAACAGAGGGGCTGAAACAGAGGGGCTGAAAGAGACGGGCTGAAACAGAGGGGCTGAAACAGAGGGCGAGAAACAGAGGCCGAGAAACAGCGGGGCTGAAACAGAGGGGCATATACAGAGGGGCTGAAACAGTGGGGCTCTAACAGAGGGCGAGAAACAGAGGGGCTGAAACAGAGGGAGAGAAGCAGAGGGGCTGAAACAGAGGGGCTGAAACAGAGGGGCTGAAACAGAGGGCGAGAAACAGAGGGCGAGAAACAGAGGCGAGAAACAGAGGGGCTGAAACAGAGGGGCTGAAACAGAGGGCGAGAAACAGAGGGCGAGAAACAGAGAGTGAGAAACAGAGGGCGAGAAACTGAGGGCGAGAAACAGGGGGCCAGAAACAGAGGGGCTGAAACAGAGGGGCTGAAACAGAGGGGCTGAAACTGAGGGGCTGAAACAGATGGGCTGAAACTGAGGAGCTGAAACAGAGGGGCTGAAACAGAGGGGCTGAAACAGAGGGGCTGAAACAGAGGGCGAGAAACAGAGGGGCTGAAACAGAGGGGCTGAAACAGAGGGGCTGAAACAGAGGGCGAGAAACAGAGGGGCTGAAACAGAGGATGGCTGAAACAGAGGGCGAGAAACAGAGGGCGAGAAACAGAGGGCGAGAAACAGAGGGCAGAAACAGAGGGCGAGAAAGAGAGGGCGAGAAACAGAGGGCGAGAAATAGAGGGGCTGAAACAGAGGGGCTGAAACAGAGGGCGAGAAACAGAGGGGCTGAAACAGAGGTCGAGAAACAGAGCGGCTGAAACAGAGGGACTGAAACAGAGTGGCTGAAACAGAGGGGCTGAAACAGAGGGCGAGAAACAGAGGGGCTGAAACAGAGGGGCTGAAACAGAGGGGCTGAAACAGATGGGCTGAAACTGAGGAGCTGAAACAGAGGGGCTGAAACAGAGGGGCTGAAACAGAGGGGCTGAAACAGAGGGCGAGAAACAGAGGGGCTGAAGCAGAGGGGCTGAAACAGAGGGGCTGAAACAGAGGGCGAGAAACAGAGGGGCTGAAACAGAGGGGCTGAAACAGAGGGCGAGAAACAGAGGGCGAGAAACAGAGGGCGAGAAACAGAGGGCAGAAACAGAGGGCGAGAATGAGAGGGCGAGAAACAGAGGGCGAGAAATAGAGGGGCTGAAACAGAGGGCGAGAAACAGGGGGGTTGAAACAGAGGGGCTGAAACAGAGGGGCTGCAACAGAGGGCGAGAAACAGAGGGGCTGAAACAGAGGGCGAGAAACAGATGGGCCTAAACAGAGGGCGAGAAACAGAGGGGCTGAAACAGAGGGGCTGAAACAGAGGGGCTGAAACAGAGGGCGAGAAACAGAGGGGCTGGAACAGTGGAGCTGGAACAGAGGGGCTGAAACAGAGGGGCTGAAACAGAGGGCGAGAAACAGTGGGCGAGAAACAGAGGGCGAGAAACAGAGGGGCTGAAACAGAGGGGCTGAAACAGAGGGACTGAAACAGAGGGCGAGAAACAGAGGGCGAGAAACAGAGAGCGAGAAACAGGGCGAAAAACAGAGGGCGTGAAATAGAGGGCGAGAAACAGAGGGGCTGAAACAGAGGGGCTGAAAGAGACGGGCTGAAACAGAGGGGCTGAAACAGAGGGCGAGAAACAGAGGGCGAGAAACAGCGGGGCTGAAACAGAGGGGCTGATACAGAGGGGCTGAAACAGTGGGGCTGAAACAGAGGGCGAGAAACAGAGGGGCTGAAGCAGAGGGCGAGAAACAGAGGGGCTGAAACAGAGGGGCTGAAACAGAGGGGCTGAAACAGAGGGGCTGAAACAGTGGGCGAGAAATAGAGGGCGCAGAAACAGAGGGCGAGAAACAGAGGGCGAGAAACAGAGGGGCTGAAACAGAGGGGCTGATACAGAGGGGCTGAAACAGAGGGGCTGAAACAGAGGGGCTGAAACATAAAGGCTGAAACATTGGGGCTGAAACAGAGGGGCTGAAACAGAGGGGCTGAAACAGAGGGCGAGAAACAGAGGGGCTGAAACAGAGGGGCTGAAACAGAGGGGCTGAAACAGAAGGGCTGAAACAGATGGCAAGAAACAGAGGGGCTGAAACAGAGGGCGAGAAACAGAGGGGCTGAAACAGAGGGGCTGAAACAGAGGGCGATAAACAGAGAGCGAGAAACGGAGGGCGAGAAACAGAGGGCGTGAAATAGAGGGCGAGAAACAGAGGGGCTGAAACAGAGGGGCTGAAAGAGACGGGCTGAAACAGAGGGGCTGAAACAGAGGGCGAGAAACAGAGGCCGAGAAACAGCGGGGCTGAAACAGAGGGGCATATACAGAGGGGCTGAAACAGTGGGGCTGAAACAGAGGGCGAGAAACAGAGGGGCTGAAACAGAGGGAGAGAAGCAGAGGGGCTGAAACAGAGGGGCTGAAACAGAGGGGCTGAAACAGAGGGCGAGAAACAGAGGGCGAGAAACAGAGGCGAGAAACAGAGGGGCTGAAACAGAGGGGCTGAAACAGAGGGCGAGAAACAGAGGGCGAGAAACAGAGAGTGAGAAACAGAGGGCGAGAAACTGAGGGCGAGAAACAGGGGGCCAGAAACAGAGGGGCTGAAACAGAGGGGCTGAAAGAGACGGGCTGAAACAGAGGGTCTGAAACAGAGGGCGAGAAACAGAGGGCGAGAAAGAGAGGGGCTGAAACAGAGGGGCTGATACAGAGGGGCTGAAACAGAGGGGCTGAAACAGAGGGCGAGAAACAGAGGGGCTGAAACAGAGGGCGAGAAACAGAGGGGCTGAAACAGAGGGGCTGAAACAGAGGGGCTGAAACAGAGGGGCTGAAACAGAGTGCGAAAAACAGAGGGCGAGAAACAGACAGCGAGAAACAGAGGGCGAGAAACAGAGGGGCTGAAACAGAGGTCGAGAAACAGAGGGGCTGAAACGGAGGGGCTGAAACAGAGGGGCTGAAACAGAGGGCGAGAAACAGAGGGCGAGAAACAGAGGGACTGAAACAGAGGGGCTGATACAGAGGGGCTGAAACAGAGGGGCTGAAACAGAGGGCGAGAAACAGAGGGGCTGAAACAGAGGGGCTGAAACAGAGGGTGAGAAACAGAGGGGCTGAAACAGAGGGCGTGAAACAGAGGGGCTGAAACAGAGGGGCTGAAACAGAGGGCGAGAAACAGAGGGGCTGAAACAGAGGGGTTGAAACAGAGGGGCTGAAACAGAGGGCGAGAAACAGAGGGCGAGAAACAGAGGAGCAGAAACAGAGGGGCTGAAACAGAGGGGATGAAACAGAGGGGCTGAAAAAGTGGGGCTGAAACAAAGGGCGAGAAACAGAGTGGCTGAAACAGAGGGCGAGAAACAGAGGGGCTGAAACAGAGGGCGAGAAACAGAGGCCGAGAAACAGCGGGGCTGAAACAGAGGATGGCTGAAACAGAGGGCGAGAAACAGAGGGCGAGAAACAGAGGGCGAGAAACAGAGGGCAGAAACAGAGGGCGAGAAAGAGAGGGCGAGAAACAGAGGGCGAGAAATAGAGGGGCTGAAACAGAGGGGCTGAAACAGAGGGCGAGAAACAGAGGGGCTGAAACAGAGGTCGAGAAACAGAGCGGCTGAAACAGAGGGACTGAAACAGAGTGGCTGAAACAGAGGGGCTGAAACAGAGGGCGAGAAACAGAGGGGCTGAAACAGAGGGGCTGAAACAGAGGGGCTGAAACAGATGGGCTGAAACTGAGGAGCTGAAACAGAGGGGCTGAAACAGAGGGGCTGAAACAGAGGGGCTGAAACAGAGGGCGAGAAACAGAGGGGCTGAAGCAGAGGGGCTGAAACAGAGGGGCTGAAACAGAGGGCGAGAAACAGAGGGGCTGAAACAGAGGGGCTGAAACAGAGGGCGAGAAACAGAGGGCGAGAAACAGAGGGCGAGAAACAGAGGGCAGAAACAGAGGGCGAGAATGAGAGGGCGAGAAACAGAGGGCGAGAAATAGAGGGGCTGAAACAGAGGGCGAGAAACAGAGGGGTTGAAACAGAGGGGCTGAAACAGAGGGGCTGCAACAGAGGGCGAGAAACAGAGGGGCTGAAACAGAGGGCGAGAAACAGATGGGCTGAAACAGAGGGCGAGAAACAGAGGGGCTGAAACAGAGGGGCTGAAACAGAGGGGCTGAAACAGAGGGCGAGAAACAGAGGGGCTGGAACAGTGGAGCTGGAACAGAGGGGCTGAAACAGAGGGGCTGAAACAGAGGGCGAGAAACAGTGGGCGAGAAACAGAGGGCGAGAAACAGAGGGGCTGAAACAGAGGGGCTGAAACAGAGGGACTGAAACAGAGGGCGAGAAACAGAGGGCGAGAAACAGAGAGCGAGAAACAGGGCGAAAAACAGAGGGCGTGAAATAGAGGGCGAGAAACAGAGGGGCTGAAACAGAGGGGCTGAAAGAGACGGGCTGAAACAGAGGGGCTGAAACAGAGGGCGAGAAACAGAGGGCGAGAAACAGCGGGGCTGAAACAGAGGGGCTGATACAGAGGGGCTGAAACAGTGGGGCTGAAACAGAGGGCGAGAAACAGAGGGGCTGAAGCAGAGGGCGAGAAACAGAGGGGCTGAAACAGAGGGGCTGAAACAGAGGGGCTGAAACAGAGGGGCTGAAACAGTGGGCGAGAAATAGAGGGCGCAGAAACAGAGGGCGAGAAACAGAGGGCGAGAAACAGAGGGGCTGAAACAGAGGGGCTGATACAGAGGGGCTGAAACAGAGGGGCTGAAACAGAGGGGCTGAAACATAAAGGCTGAAACATTGGGGCTGAAACAGAGGGGCTGAAACAGAGGGGCTGAAACAGAGGGCGAGAAACAGAGGGGCTGAAACAGAGGGGCTGAAACAGAG